>NC_051862.1:169517099-169846474 GCF_015732765.1 Culex quinquefasciatus | reverse complement strand
CATTTCTGTAAGTGCGACAACTTGCCAAAGGGCTTTCAGCTCAGAACGCGTTTGACATACGTACATGCCAGACTACCGCAAACATTTTTAATTATAACTCGGGAATCCTGCAACCAAATTCAACAAAACTTCGAGACAATGCACAGAATGGTGAACCAAACGAAACGTGTTTGTTATTGTTTACATTACGTACTCTATTTTTGGTTAATTCAAAGTGATTTCAAAGCATTCTCCCAATCACAAAGACAAAAATCGGCGACCCTCGGGGAAGTGCTTTAGGACTCAGCCGACGACTCACATGCTCTGGAGCGGTTTATGTAGCATTAGTGGAGGTGCCAAAGCCGGTTTTTTGGCCAAACCCGTAAGCCCACAACACACACACACTCACATAAGCCGTCATCTTGGGGTCTCTTGGCTTTAAAGCCAACCGTAGGGGGCGTAGAACGAGAACAACCCCCGAGGGGAGATCAAATTAAGCTAAAACAAGTCATCGTGGCGCGACTCTGAATTGTCATGGGTAGTTGAGTCGAGTGTCATTGAGTGGCTGGCAGAAAAAAAAGAGCAATGACGATTGACCAAATATTGACGGATCATGCTGATACTTTGCGGGAATCAAACGAAGACATAATGGTCGCTTTTATGTTTTGCCAATAGAGAAGTTGGAGGAAGAGTTCATCGTATTCCTTCCAAATACGATCATGGAAGGTCACAGAACAATGACGGTTCTTTATTATTCTACATAAATTACAGTTCAGATAATTGTTGTCTTCCATGAAAAGAATAGTTTGGAGATTTTTTTCGCTCCAAGTCATAAATCAAGAAGAGACCAAGCTAATGTCTTTCCGATAAGCTAGAAACATTTGTCACGACCATTCATAAGTAGCTTCTAACGACAGCTAAAAGAGTCCAAAAGAAGAACAAAAAAAACTTGTCCGATTGATTCCCATTCATTATGATAATTCCAACCCACGGAGAGCACGGACATTCTGGTCCACACCGAACCACCTGTTGAATGTGCCTATTTGTTGCTAATAGACAGTCAGACGACTCCCACTGTTTTACGTCACCGACCAGACTAGCGGGACCAGAAAAAGTATGGTGTCCTGCCTGCCCCAAGAAGGAAGGGGGTCCGTCCGAGCCGGCTTATCTGGAACCAATTTTTCTTCACTTCTTAATGTTGACTTTCCTGGTTTGGTCGCGCGAATCTTACCGCGCGATGACTTCTACACAGGGGTGTTGGACGTTTCGTCGAATGCCGTTTTGTCGACGTCGGTTTATCTTTCTTTCTTGTATTCTTTAAATCTTGAACAGATCTTGAAACTTGAAATGATTCGATGAAATGACGCATTCAGCAAATGGTATCAATCGATGAAATTATTCGATCAAATGAGCTATTCGGTTATAAGACTAGTTTAACCTTCTAATATAATTTGGCACAAAAAACTATTCAGTGTAAATAGCTTTTTTGGTTAAATGGTGAAATGATCTTGTATGTGAAATGACCAATTCGACGGGATGTTCTGTTTGCTAAAAAGATGATTTCATTCAGCAAAGTGACCATTTTTTCGAAATGGCCTAAACTAGAGGTGGGCAAAATATGAGTGATCCGCTCAAAGAGTCGATTCATTAAAAAGAGCTAACGAACCATGGCTCACAAAAAAGAACCGTGGTTCTTTTTTAAACTCCAGTCTTTTGAATGAACCGTTTCAAAATATCATTTTCTAACCCATATTTTCGATTTCTTTATTTCCTTTGAAATTACTCGAAAAGTGATTAATTTTATAAACAAAATAAAAAAACTTATCATTACACAACTGAACATAAAGATGCATTCAAGGAATACTTGAACACAAATTTGAGTGATTCAAAATGCTTAGCTTGGAAAATTTTACCTAAACTTTGTAAAAAAGCCCATACGGTTTGGAAAAGAAACTTAATCAATTGCCCGATGAAACTTTTATAGACTTTATCGATTAAAATTAAATGCAGAAAAAAACAATTTTGTAAAATTAATACCAATTTTGAGTGCATACCTCATTCATTTATTCGAACGTTTAGATCAGAAATCTTGACATAGACCCTTTTGTTTTCAGGCGATTTTTTTTATAAAGTCCAAAAATAACTTATAAAAATCCAATAAAAAATCCTAATAATCAAATTTTGAAAAAGAGCGAAAGAGCCGTTAAATAGAACCGCTCATTTTAATGAGCGAGCGAAAATGAGCGGCACCTAAAAAATCGGTTTCGCCCACCTTTAGGCCCAAACTGATTCATTTGATAAATTTATGTTCGTTTTTGGATTTTTTTTTTGATGTTCGTTAACACTATCTTTTTGCAATTCCGTCGTGAAACTACGAAATCGGTCTTTTTTTCTTAATTTTAATTTTTGTATTTTTAATCCGGCTGAAACTTTTTTGGTGCCTTCGGTATGCCCAAAGAAGCCATTTAGCATCATTAGTTTGTCCATATAATGTTCCATACAAATTTGGCAGCTGTCCATACAAAAATGATGTATGAAAATTCAAAAATCTGTATCTTTGGAAGGAATTTTTTGATCGATTTGGTGTCTTCGGCAAAGCTGTAGGTATAGATAAGGGCTCACCCTGAAAAAAATGATACACGGTACATTTTTTGTGATTTTTAATTTAACTTTTTGTCACAAAAACTTTATTTGAAAAAAAAACCCATCAAATGCCAACTTTTCGGAAATTTCCAGAACGGGCAAAAAATCTTTGACCGAGTTATGATTTTTTGAATCAACACTGATTTTTTTCAAAAAATCGAAATATTGGTCCCAATATTTTCAACTTAATTTTCGATGTTAAATCAAATTTTTAATCAAAAAGTACTTTAGTGAAATTTTGATAAAGTGCACCGTTTTCAAGTTATAGCCATTTTTAGTTAACTTGTTGAAAAAAATTGCAGTCTTTAATTGTTTTTTTAAATCAAAAAAAAATAAAAATATTTTTAAAAAGCTGAAAAAGTTCTCTATATTTTGCTTTTTTGGACTTTGTTGATACGACCCTTAGTTGTTGAGATATTGCCATGCAAAGATTAAAAAACATGAAAATTGATATTTTCTAAGTCTCACCTAAACAACCCACAATTTTCTAATGTCGATGTCTCAGAAACTAATGGTTCGATTTTCAATGATAAAATATGAAGCAATCGTGATTTTTTTTTATCTTTTCGAACATTTTTTTTATTCAGACTAACATTTCAAAAGGGTCAAACATTCAATATTACGATCCACGATCCAATATTTAGATTTTTTGAAAAAAGCAGTATCGATTCAAAAATTCACAACTCAGTCAAAGATTTTTTGCCCGTTCTGGAAATTTCTGAAAATTTGGCATTTGATGTCTCCTAAAACATATTAGAAAAAAATAATTAAAAATAGTTTTTTTTTGCATATCAAGTTTTAGTGACAAAAAGTGAAATTAAAAATCATAAATTTTTTTTACCGTTTTTATTTATTTTTTTCAGTGTAGTCCTTATTCATACCAACGACTTTGCCGAAAACACCAAATCGATCAAAACATTTCTTCAAAAGAAACAGATTTTTGAATTTTCATACATCATTTTTGTATGGACAGCTGCCAAATTTGTTTGGAAAACTATATGGACAAACTAATTATGCAAAATGGCTTCTTTGGGCATACCGAAGGCACAAAAAAGTTTCAGCCGGATTAAAAAAAATACAAAAATTAAAATTAAAGAAAAAAAAACTGATTCTGTAGAGAATTGCTCTTAAGCAAAGTGACCTTTTTTGTCTTCTTTATGTAAGTTACACATTTAGATATTTTTTTATTTTTTTGGGTAAGATTCTCTTTTTTCACGACTTGTGCTAAAAAAATCAGCTTTTTGTAACTCAGACACTTAAATTTTTTTACCGAATTCGGTAATTTTTACCGATTTTTCAACTGCTTAACAGTTCGGTAAACTGAAAATTACCAAATTTGTTCAAATCTAATCGAAATTCGGTAAAGAAGTTTATTATTGATATCGATTTTCGGTAAAATTTTGTTCATTTTGACAAATGGGTTATCGATTAAAACATTACCGATTTTCAACTACAGAATTCGGTAATAAAATCTAAGTGTGTATTGATTCTTTGAAATAACTGATTCAGTAAAATGACTCATTCGAAGAAATTAAATATTCGAAAAATTCGGCATTCAGCAAAAAGATCAACTAGTTCAAATGTCAATCGAACAAAATGTTCTATTCGGTGAAAGGTTTCAGCAAAGTGACCCTTTTCGACCAAACGACCCAAACTCCTTTAACCCATACATTCTCAAAGGTACAGTAACTGCCTGCGGATTCATGCTTTCGCTCCTAAATGGCGACGCGAGTCGACGCGAGGAAGATGTCGATTATGGGGGCCATTGACCGCGCGAGGGGTCGTTGGTCCAGAACTCGCCGCCGGACATTTGGGGGCTTTTGTTTTGGATGCAAAAATTTAGACTGCTGCAGCAGCCAGTCGCAGTCGTCACCGTCTGGTTTTGGATGCGATGAAGATGTTCCAACAAGCGTCGGTCGCGGTTGTCGAACCGGGGACTGGTTCTGAAACGAAATCGAATCAACGGTCGAGCCCCAAACGGGTTTTGCGAAAAACAACAACCTGAACTTGCTGGCGGCCGGTCACAAAGCCAATTTGGATTTGGTTTGGGGATGTTTTTGTGAGACAGATTTGTTTGCAGTTTTTTTTTTTCGTTCAGTTTAATGGGTATTTTGTTCCGCGGGAGATTACTTAATTAGACATGGTGTTGTTTGGCATGTTAATCCGGTTTTCTGCTGAATGTAGTCTAATTGATGGACAGATGTCTAGCTTGTCTGCATAGATTGAACTATTTGTAAAGTAAATTTGATTATTCTAGTATCAATCAAACGCATTCATTTGAAACATATTCACAAAATCTTAAAGAAAGAATTTTTGCGATAACATTGATTGATTACCGGATTTGTTTTTTTCCTAGAATTGATAAGAGCCTAGCTTAAGCTTCAAGACACAAAACCAACGAAACGAGGTCAACCCAAACCAGATTTCTTTCGTTTGAAACCCTTCCACAAACCAGGACAGAACACCGATCGCGCGTGTCCAAACCCGGGATCACTCCGGAATGGGCTCACATTGCTCACGTCAGAATCCGATACGAGATACACGGGCACTGTAACCCGATACAAGCTACGCTACTTGTCAGCAGATTCAATCAACCCGAACGCGGTGTTCTGGCAAACAAGCCGACGGACTCAACAAATCAACAGCCAGGGAGGGGAATTCGGAACGCTGAAAGTTCCCCACAGAACTAGCCGCCGTCGCCAGCCCGGCTGAGTCAGCGCCCGGCTCAGAAACGGGGCACGTTCCATCAGTGTCAGCAGAAAGTCGTTAGCGTCGTCGTCACACGAGCTGTTGGTATTGTAATTGTTTTGTAGGAAGCACTTATAGCTGACGGCTCGTCTGTCAAGTCTGCGCCGAAGTTGGATTAGACGTGCCGAGTTAGCGTTTCGCGCTTGAAACAAGACTCCGCGTTGTGGCGGCTCAGCAGCTCCCCCTTTCGGGGGTGTCGTTGAGGTGCTGAGGCAGCGTAATAGACGCCTAAATAGCGCCTGACAATGAATGGCACACAGAACGGCGCTTTGTCAGTTCGATCGGCGGCCTGCGATGTCGCTAAGTGTCGTGCGATGTTTGATTACTTTCCTGCCAGCTGGATTTGGCTATGGGTTGTGTTGTGCGTTATAGTCGAAATTAGCAGCAGGGTTTCTGAAGAACTTACTATTTTTTCAATTGTCATTCGAAGATTACAAATTTTTGGAACCCCTGCCCTACACACACCCTACCCACAATTGAAGCACGCGGCCTCGATCGCGTCTTGGGGTGTCCACAACAAGACCATCGCAATAACTTGTCCCAAATCTCGACGAGCTGTTTGTGTTGCGTCACCAAAAACCGTTTTGTACAGTTACTTAGTGGGTACGTTAGATTAATTCCAGATTTTTACGCACCTATATTTGCTTTTCAAATTTTAGTCACGGCTGATTGATCTTGCTGGTCTGTTTGACTTTAAACTTCATCTCGTTCAAGCTGGCTGTCGTTAGCAGCACGTCACTTGATGTACCTCTATTAGTTTCGTTTAAAATTACACTGCCACTTGTCCGTCAGTCTATGAGCTCAAGTTTACTGCACAGATTCGCAAGATATCGATCCCACTACCCAGCTTAAACAAAGAGCAGTTTGTACCTCAACCCATCTGACACCTGATAGTTCATCAGACGAGCTTCTTCATCGGCCCAGGCACGTGTGTGATCAATCATACCACTTTTCTACCCCCAGTTTGTGGCGTCAAAGTCAAGTACACGCCGCTGAGATGGCTCGAAAAACTGGGGAGGAAATTGCACTTTTTTAAGCCAACACTTGTTTGGACCCTTACAAGGTATGATTACGACACGGCACGGGTATCATTTAGCCCGAAAGTTGTGACGTATTACCGGACCGGACACGCAACCACAAGAACCGGTAATTAATTGTCCCTGTTGGTGGTACGTGACGGGTGGAGCCCCCGCAGGAAGGTCGTTCGTTAACCTGGTTTACAGCTGTTGAGGGGAATAAGTGGACCCTTCAAGTGGTATGTTCCATACTGGCTGGACGGTACAGGTTTTTCCCTTATCTGTATCATTAATCCATTTATCATTTATGGATGTGATGCATTGTGGAGATGTTAACATGATACTATAGGCTTTGTAATAGTTCTACGAAAAGCAAAATTAGACTACGAAAATTTAAAAAATGCTTATTTCAGTATATTATTATATTATCGAAGCAGTTCAAAATCAAATTGTTTTCTATTTTAAACTTACTTCCTTTCGATTTCTGTTCAGCGAAGCGAAAGCTTGTTAGGATAGAGTTAATACCTTGTAAAACAAATTTTATATGCACCACTTAAAACAACAACGTTGTTACAAATTACTGTTTGAATATACATAATCGCTGTTGTTGTTTGCGAATGGAATTATGCACAACTTATTCAAGCTCAACAGTTTTAAATGGAGTGGCTTTCAGTTCTTGAGGAATTCATCAATACTCGATTCTACTATTTATCGTACTTTTAAAACATAACTGTACAGTTTTATGAATGATTTTTTTGTAATGTCGTTTTGAAAATACTTACTTATCCTGTCATTCTATAGTCCAATTTCACGCCCTTGGAATTTCCGGGATTTCCCGAAAAAAAACCCTAGCATATATTTCTGATTTTTTTGCCAGCAAAGCTTTGAAAATTTACGAAGAATAAATAATAATGAGAGAACCTAACTTAATTTAATTCAATCTACTGTTAATATTGTACAAATTTCTAAAAGATCAAAATCAAATCAATTTTTACATTTTTGTTTACCGTGATCAGAAACTTTATAGACTTGAATATTTATATTTTTCTCTTAAAGTTAAATAATTTTAACAAGCAGTCAAGCTTATTTCGACCATTACAGTTGCTGTTTGTTGCAAAATATTATTCAGAAGCAGGTTAAGAATAACTTTTGATAAATATCAAATTTCCCAGGAATTAACGGGATTTCCCGAGAAATTTGTTGATAGATTTAAAAAAATCAATTAAAAAAAATCAGTTAAATTTAAAAAAACACTGATTTTGAATTTTTATTTAAAATTTTCAAAAAAATATACTTTTCTAAAATTTTAAATGAAGAGCTATAATAGTGAATGTGTCTCATTCCCCAATAGGGCGTCCCAAAAAAATGAAAAATTGTCAAAACTCTGATGCTCACCCCTAGAATGATAGATTAGAATGTCAGGAACAACGTTTCCATACAACAAAAAATCCCAAAAATAGTTTACAACTCGCGCGCGGAGCTTCAATGAAAAAAGTGTCTTTTTTGAGTATTTTTCAGAAATGCGCATATCAAACGTACTAAAGTCATTCAAATTTGATCGCCTTTGGCTTCAAGACATAGTTTAATGTCCCCTGAACAAATTCTTGTACAGACATAGTCCATAAAAGCTTATGTTTGGGCATGGCTGGGCGTTTTAGGGAGAAAAATATGATTTTTTAGTGAAAAATTTCATAAATCACTTCGAGCACAAACGAGCCAAACATTTTTGCAACCAATACAAATGCATGCAGCTAGTAGGAAATTTCACGGAGAACAAATGTTCCTTTTTAAACATTTAATGTAAGTCCACGCAAAGCCGAGATATTTGCATTTTAATGTGCAAAAAGTGACGAATTTTCAAAAAATTTAGTATATAAGCGTTATTAGCGTAAAACATTGGCTACTATGATTACAAACGCAAAGGCATATATTTTTTATTTATTTTTTTGCTCGCTCAAAAATGATATTTTTCATAACATTTCATGCAAAAACATGAAATTTTCTCACAAAGTGCCGCAATTTTTTTGGCTCCTTTTTAGGAGTGACCTACGGAGTTTGATACGAGCATTTCTGAAAAATACTCGAAAAAGGCACTTTGTTCATTAAACAATAAATCGGAGCGTTTGGTACGGTATGTCCACGCATCCTTCCACCCCTGTTGATTCTGTGAAATGTGGTCCGTTCAAAGAATCCTCTCTGCGGTAAACACAACGCAGTAGGGCTGGCCGCTTTAATTTTTGCAATACATTTTTGGGTGTTTGCGGATGTACTCCAATTATTAATATTGACAAGAAAAGTGCTTGGGGCGTAATCTTATCACAAGACTTTCCAGCATGCTTTCATCGGACTAACTGCGTCTGTGTTAGATTAGATTAGATTAGAGATTAGAAAAAGGCACTTTGTTCATTGAAGCTTCGCGCGCGAATTGTAAACTATTTTTGGGAATTCTTTGTTGTATGGAAACGTTGTTCCTGACATTCTAATCTATCATTTTAGGGGTGAGCACCAGAGTTTCGACATTTTTTTATTTTTTTGGGACGCTCTATTCCCCAAACATGTTTTTGCTGAATTAGAATATTTCTTCTTTATTCTAATTATATTATGTTATAATAATTGTAATCTTGATCCGATGCTGCAAAGAATAAAAGCTACGGAGTAGGCTTCTTTTTGTTATTTTTCATAAAAAAGTTGTTTGAAACTTTTCGTTAGCCACAATTCATCACCTTCAATATTTTTTTCGTTTGAAGATCCCATTTCTCTTTGACTTTATCGCTTGCATTCGGAGATTTTGTTTCAAAATATGTTTGTAGAAAATTGGCAATGTTTAAATTATAAAATATCTGTTAAAATAATTCAAATTTTATAAGAACATTTTTTTTTGTCAAAGGTAATATGGACATTGAGCAATAATAAACTTTATTCATTTTTGTATATTTTGCCATTTTAGTACTTGAAAAATCTGCTCTGTTTTTCTTCTAAATTCCTAAAAACACGAAATAAACACATTCAAATAAATGTGCAACGCAAAACATTTCACATGAAGAAAACATTTTTTTTCCAGAAATTAAGCATCACCAGCTGACTGCAATAATCGACTTAAAAACATGTGTTTTCCACCCGTGTAAGCATTTTCTTCAGCTGGTTCAATTGCAAAGTTAAGCCCCCTTGCTCTGTTTTTCCTCTTTATGCTGATTGAAGCTTTTTTTTTTTCTCCCCTCCCTCTACCTCTCACCGATCATCGCGTGCAACCCCGATTTCTAACTCACCCTCCTTTCGCTACCCTTTTCCGCTTCGTAGTCGGTTACCAGCTGGGCTCCGCTCTAGTACCTGGTAGTACAATCCCCCCATCAGCAGGGAAGGGCCCACGTGAAATTTATAATAATTATTGCATGTTTAGTATAAATTTAATTTCGCTTTTGCGCTCGCTCGCCTTTGCTTGTCCGTTTCATGTTGCATTACTAAAGTTAGTACCTATATCGTTCGTTAGCTAGTCAGTGTTGTTGCCAACACGGTTAATGTGCTGTACCTCGAATCGGTGGCTATTCGAACTACTGCCGCTACACTACTTGCAAATTATTATTATTTTTAATCGTTCTTGCGAACGCCGCGTGGTGTTTTTACGCAATCGATTTCGTGTTTTGCTGCGTTTGGCGAGCCTCCGTTGGACGCCCAAGAAGCTCATTGATGGATTTAAATAGGCTGCAATGAAGGTTTTTCGTCGTCGTCGTCTTCGACTTGGGTCCAGACGGCTGGGTTGGACTGTGTGCAATGTGCAACCGGGCGTTAAATTGTTGCGGTAATTGATTTGCAGGCCTGCGTTTTGTACTACATTTGTAGTGCAGATATGTTGAACACATTTTTGACAAAGAAGGCGATGTTGTTGCGTTCTTCTTCTTATGATATTGTTGAATTGAAGGATACAATCCTCAAACAATTTCATCGTTAAAATAGTTTAATATTTTTTAGTAAGGCCGTTGCAAATATTTTTCAAAGTTTATGTCGCCCCCCCCTTCAAAATTGGTCTGAAAAATCAGGGGGCAAAAAAAATATTTTTCCAAAAAACTTCAAAATTTCCATGAAAATAGAAATCTAATCAACTGAAAACAAACTAAAATGCATTTTTCTGCATTGATAATCATATTTAGCTTGTTTGGGCTTGTTTAAAAATGTTTTGAATTATTATGAAATTCCAATGTACAGCACCGCAAAAATTTTATTTTTCGCAAAAAATATTTTTTTCGTGGATACTTACAAATATTGGAAACTAATGATGGCAAAACAACTGGACAGGTGTATAATGCATTTTAAAACACTTTTTTCATTAAAATGTTGAAACCATGGCTCATAATTTAAATTTTTATACTTTTTTTTTATTTTTTTGATCCCCCCCCCCCTCGACTTTGGTCGAGTCGAGGGACATAAACTTCAAAAAATATTTGCAAAGGCCTAATTCTGCGTTTTTTCAGGATTTCTTATTTTTAAGTTTTTGATGTGGATGATACTTTATCCACACAGTAAAAAATAATGTAAATTTGGAAGCTGTAATTTTTGAAGGTTGAATATTACCTCTTTTATGATTTAATTTTACCTCAATTTAGATTGAAAAAGTGACATTACACCAGAAAAGTGGTAAATTTACACATTTTCAGAGGTAAAATTACACCTTTTTTTCTGACATAAAAGATGTACCCCTTTCCAGATGTAGTATTACCATGATTTTTTTTTCTGTGCATGCATTTCCTAAGCCAAAAGAAACCATTTGTATTTTGGTCAGATTTAACTTTTCACAAAAATAGTTAACCACCTTTATATTTAATTTTTATTTACCTTTTTATTTAATTTTTTAACTATTTTTTTTATTTTCCCCTAATGTTTTTAAAATTACTTGACTTTTTTACCAGGGTATGCCGGTTTCAAGTGCACTGCCCATAATTGAAAATTCGGCTATTATGCCGAATCAAGTATTCCGAGAAAAACGCGTTCTTGTGTTTGTCATCAAATTTTCGCTACGGCAATTTCAAAGGGGAATGGGATATTAGCCGTTTGGTTTTTCGTATCGGCAGCCAAAACTAAACACTATTTTAGTGAAATTCAAGATTCAGGAGATGCGTTGGAACATCCTCTACAACCTGGTGCTAATATCTCGATTTTGACAAAAGTGGATATTAGCCGTTTTTACAATGGTGGGCAGTGCAGTAATTCTTAGTTTAACATTTTCGAAAAAAGTTCATGTTTTTTTTTGCAACAGACATCCCTGCAAAAAGCTGAGAAAATTTCCTAAAATTTTCTTTTTAAGTTGATCGAGATGCTGGGTAAAGAATATAGCCTATTAAAGTTTAAAATTTGTTTTTTTTTCTCGGTTACATCTAATTAGCCTCCATCATTGAAAAAAAGTTGTTTTTTTTTTTCAAAAAAAAAAAAACATAACTTTGGACCAGATTTTGTAGTATAATAAACTCTAGCACAAACGATGCCAGTTTAACCCTCTACAACACAGCCCCGCCTCTAGACGGGCTTCGATCTAAAAAAATCGCCAAAAATCATTTTTAAATCAATGCAATGTTTGATTGATTGATAAAAAAATAAAATTGGCATTGGGAAGAAGAAATCTTAAAATTTTAGAAAATTCTAGGGTTGGAAGATTGACGTGTTTTAAAAATTTAATTTTTTAGGGGTCAACTTTGGCTGTGTTTCTATTAACATTTTCTATAATTGAGGTAAAAAAAAAGTATGCAGTAATTTATGAAGTGTACCAGACTATGCATCTACGTAATTTTTTACAATTTAAATGATCAAGGTGCCATTCTATAACAGGAAATGTGAAAAACAATAAAAAAAAACTGAAAAAAACTGACTGCAAAATCATGAAAAATGAGAAAGGCACAATGTAATGATAGGAAGTGGTAGCATAGGCTAAATACTAACCAAAACAAACATAAACTAAACAAGATAAATGCAAATTAAAATACTAAAAATAAGTCAAGAAAAACATAAAACAAGAGAAGTTAAGTTTTTCCTAGAAAAAAGTTGCTCAAAATGATCTCCTGAAAACGGAAAAAAATTAAAAATTTCGAAAGAAAAATTTGGGCAGTAGAGGGTTAAGTCCTTTGAAGCATATCAAAAAATTTCGATGATTACTAAATTACATTTTTTTTCATACAGTTTTTAATAATTGAAAGTTAAATAAAAATATTTTTTGTCCACGTAACTAGTTTTATCTGAAAAGTTGTGATCATATCCTATAACTTTGCCAAAAGCACCAATTTGATCAGAAAATCTCTTCTTAAGATACAGATTTTCAAATAATCTCATGCCCATTTTGTATGACCGACCCGCAAAATTGTATAGATACTTGTATAGAAAACCTAAAGATGAGCAATTCTCTGAGATTTCGGTCATTCGATTTTTTTTGTATTTTTTAATCCGACTGAAACTTTTTTGGTGCCTTCGGTATGCCCAAAGAAGCCATTTTGCATCATTAGTTTGTCCATATAATTTTACATACAAATTTGGCAGCTGTCCATACAAAAATGATATGTGAAAATTCAAAAATCTGTATCTTATGAAGGAATTTTTTGATCGATTTGGTGTCTTCGGCAAAGTTGTAGGTATGGATATGGACTACACTGAAAAAAATTATACATGGTAAAAAAAATTTGGTGATTTTTTATTTAACTTTTTGTCACTAAAACTTGATTTGCAAAAAAACACTATTTTTAATTTTTTTTATTTTTTGATATGTTTTAGAGGACATAAAATGCCAACTTTTCAGAAATTTCAGAATGGGCAAAATCTTTGACCGAGTTATGATTTTTTGAATCAATACTGATTTTTTCAAAAAATCGAAATATTGGTCGCAAAAATTTTTCAACTTCATTTTTCGATTTAAAATTGAATTTGCAATCAAAAAGTACTCTAGTGAATTTTTGATAAAGTGCACCGTTTTCAAGTTATAACCATTTTTAGGAAACTTTTTTGAAAATAGTCGCAGTTTTTCATTTTTTAAAAATAGTGCCCATGTTTGCCCATCTTTGAAAAAAATATTTTTGAAAAGCTGAGAAAATTCTCTACATTTTGCTTTTTAGGACTTTGTTGATACGACCCTTAGTTGCTGAGATATTGCCATGCAAAGGTTAAAAAACAGGAAAATTGATGTTTTCTAAGTCTCACCCAAACAACCCACCATTTTCTAATGTCGATATCTCAGCAACTATAGGTCCGATTTACAATGTTAATACATGAAATATTCGTGAAATTTTCCGATCTTTTCGAAAAAAATATTTTTAAAAATGCAAAATTAAGACTGACATTTCAAACGGGCCAAATATTCAATATTACGCCCATTTGAAATGTTAGTCTTGACTTAATTTTTTTTTAAATATTTTTTTCGAAAAGATCGGAAAATTTCACGAATGTTTCATGTTTTAACATTGTAAATCGGACCTATAGTTGCTGAGATATCGACATTAGAAAATGGTGGATTGTTTGGGTGAGACTTAGAAAACTTCAATTTTCCTGTTTTTTAACCTTTGCATGGCAATATCTCAGCAACTAAGGGTCGTATCAACAAAGTCCTAAAAAGCAAAATGTAGAGAATTTTCTCAGCTTTTCAAAAATATTTTTTTCAAAGATGGGCAAACATGGGCACTATTTTTAAAAAATAAAAAACTGCGACTATTTTCAAAAAAGTTCCCTAAAAATGGTTATAACTTGAAAACGGTGCACTTTATCAAAAATTCACTAAAGTACTTTTTGATTGCAAATTCGATTTTACATCGAAAAATGAAGTTGAAAAATTTTTGCGACCAATATTTCGATTTTTTGAAAAAATCTGTATTGATTCAAAAAATCATAACTCGGTCAAAGATTTTTTGCCCATTTTGGAAATTTCTGAAAATTTGGCATTTTATGTCCTCTAAAACATATCAAAAAATAAAAAAAATTAAAAATAGTGTTTTTTTGCAAATCAAGTTTTAGTGACAAAAAGTTAAATTAAAAATCACCAAATTTTTTTTTACCGTGTATCATTTTTTCCAGTGTAGTCCATATCCATACCTACAACTTTGCCGAAGACACCAAATCGATCAAAAAATTCCTTCATAAGATACAGATTTTTGAATTTTCACATATCATTTTTGTATGGACAGCTGCCAAATTTGTATGGAAAATCATATGGACAAACTAATGAAGCAAAATGGCTTCTTTGGGCATACCGAAGGCACCAAAAAAGTTTCAGCCGGATTAAAAAATACAAAAATTAAAATTATAGAAAAAAGACCGATTCCGTAGAGAACTGCTCAGATTCAAAATGATTTGTTTAGGCAAAAGTAGTGCATCCAAATGAAAAAAATACAGATTGAAAATAAAATGTAAAAAAATGTTTAAAATATCAATCTGATAATGCTTGAAAGATAACAAAATCTTATCAATATCCCAGATAATAGGTTTATTTTTATCATTTTTTAACGACTTTTTCAATCTTTTCATCTCAATTTTGTAACTGTGAAAAAAGTTTCAGTTTATACAAATCATAAAAAAATTAAAACTACAAGCATATGATATTTGAAACATGGTAAATATTTAGTAAAAAAATCTTGAAAAACAAGAGAACCTCGAAAAACCTCAAACAACAAATGATACACCACTTTTTTGCCAAATTATCTCGCGAATTAAATTTGGCCCAACCAAAAGCTAGCCAATTCTTTCCACAGCAATTAGAGAATTTTCAAGCTCATCTCCATACGAACCACGGGCCCATACCAAACAGTTCAAGATCACCAGCAGCGGCATTGCTAATTAGCCGGCCCGCGCGCGCTCAAGGGTACGTGTCTTGAACGAGCAGCAAATTCGAGAGGGCCAAGGCAGGAAACCAAATGACCTACAAATCTTGACTTTTTTTTGATAAGGACCTATAAACAAAAGTAAACATTGAGTGTATCCCGCTTACTCCGATGGACTTTGACATAAGGTGTGAAAGGGATACACTCAATGTTTACATTTGTTTATAGGACCTTATCAAAAAAAAGTCAAGAAATACTACGAGTGTTCAAAAAACGCACACAACTACGTACGACGGCGGGCTATCGATGAGTTTTCGGACCACGTTCGTCGTTGTGCTCTGTTGTCGCAAGAGGCATTATGATGAGGAAAAATTGAGATCGAAACAAAGATTGCGACCAGAGAGCATAACGACAACGTCATCGATTCTCTCGGAAAGAATGCTTCTAATGCTGGAGGTCCCCATTAGGCCAATAGTGTTGTACTCTTCGAAGTTCTATGGTCATGGGCTGCGCTCATCTGGCAAGTCCATATTAGCAAATTACCCTTCTTGGCACGGTGCAAACTCTTTTCGAAGCCAATTTAAGATAATATATCGTACACACTTTATTTCTCACACTCACACACACTCTTTGGAAGATTTAAAGGTATATATGATTATTTTTGTGTGCCAAAGTAACGGATTTTCGGAGTCTCCTTTTTTTTTGTGGGCTGCTGCTTAGGCAAAGAATCTGACCAACAACAGCAGGTCCAAAATAATAAACTCGCGCGGGAAATAACAGCACATCTCGCGGAAGGGGTTTAGGCTTGGTTTTTATGCCTTTTTTCCCCCGCCACTTCTTGCATTGGTCAGTTCTTCAAGATGAGCAATCAATCTTACGCCGCCGCGATGCGGGCATATTTGGCTATAGGGTATTGTTTTTTTGGGGTCATTAGTAGCGAAAAACATGAATTTGTTATTGATGCGCTTGCGATCGAGAGGAGATTGGCAGATTTGGGATCATGGTGGGAGCATCTTTTTTTTTGCTTTTTGTTGGTGGATCCGGTGAGATGATTGAAGCATTTTTTTTTTTCGCGTTGTCTTCTCAGGTGGTGCCCTCCGTCATGGGGGTCAGAGATTGGGCGCGCGCACTAGTCAAGTCACGATAGTAGGTTATGGCGCTTGGGCGATTGATGAGTTTTTGGGAGTTTTTTTTTTCACTTGGATAGATGATCGTGAAAAATGTGCGTACTGGGTCTTGACCTAATATACGAAAGCCATCGTCATTGGCCGGGAGATGGGGTTTGATTGGCGTCCTGGGAAAATAGCAAAATGAGTCATTTTTCAATCTGCGTCAGGTTTTGCTTCTCAAATTGATTATATCGTGCAAAAAGATGGGAAAGAAGTTTGTGTTTCAGGGCAAGTCTTATGGGGTATGATACTTAAGGTCCCCAGAATCATCCCTCTGGAATTGAAAAAATGGACTGGAGCGAAGCAGCATGTTATAGAAGTTTGTATGGAGACAAAACTTAGCCTGGACGAAAATTGTATTTCGTAACTTTTCACGATTTTAGTATGCACACTTCAAGTTATTAAAATGACAATGAACAACTATTGAAAAGCGCAATTAGTCCGAAGGCATCCTGGAAACCGGGCAGGCCTATACAGCGTGAACGAAACCCACATTTCAAAGAAACGTCAGCGGAGGAAGAAGGCGTGGACATACTCCGATTTTTTAAAGCATTGCACCAATGATTTCGTAACAATTGTTACAAGGTGGTAACTATCCAATAAAAACACATGGTAACAGTAATCCAAACCCACTGTGAACCAGTGATTCCAATCAACGTTTGCCACTTTTACACACGTGCAAGCAAGTGAAATCCATAACGAACGTGTCTGCATACAATTCCGAGGCGGAAAACCGGCAGCCCACGTGTAATCACGCGTGTACATCGGCGGCCAATCTCGCACGACAGATCTTCGACTCATCCATTAGGCGCGCGATCGATTCGCTCCAAATACTGCACAAAGCCCCGCGATTTCCCTTCCAGTCGGTCCAACCGGCCAAGATTTCTCATCGCGGCTCACTTGGGCAGGGGTGCATGGCGGAAAAATCGTCTTAGAACCTGTATTAGCCGCTGGCCGTTCGACGAGCCAGCAGCAAGTTGGTCGTCGTTGGCCGGGCAATTGCGCCGATCATAAAAATCCATAAGCCGGCTAATCGGCTGAAATCGTTTATTGAAGTCAAACTATTTCACACGCCCACGAAGCCGGCGATGTGGGTCTATGGGTTTATTTTTATTTTCCTCCCACTACCACCCCTTTTCCACCGTGGGCGGCAAATGCAGTGAATGCTTCACGAAATGAAGCGCGAATGGTTTTGAAATCTGTTTCACGATGCATCATGAGGGTTGGTTTGGACCCACAGCGTAGTGCTTGAGATCTGTAGTGAAATTCCCCGAAGTGTGTGGTCTACCGAGAGACAGTTTAGTAGCATTTTACGGTGGTTTAACATGTTCGATTTGCAGCAAGAATTATTTCATAGACTGAATTTTTTTATACACATTCTAAATTCAAGGTTTGTCCACGCATCGGTCCTCCCCTGTAGATACTGTGAAATGAGATCCGTTCTCAGAATCCTCTCTGCGGAAAACACAACACAGTAGGGCTGTCCGCTTTGATTTTTTTTATTGTGAACTCCTGTTTTGATTTGTCTTCAATTCCAATTTAAATCAGTTTTGGAATTCCAAAGGTAAGTAAGCTGGTTTTTTTTTTCTATTTGATATACCGTTATCATTCCGACCTGAATATGTCTGTTGATCCAGAAAAATCAACATCAATAGAAAATTATTAACTCGTAATTACGAGTTCAAATGTGTTTCCATTGTGCGTGACCTCAAGCATATTTTGGAATATATTTGGAAGGTATGATTACTACCCAAGGTTTTTTCTCTCTTCATAATTAGATAAATGCTCTAATAGTAACGAATTACACAAATCGATCAACAAATTTTCAACACTAACCTCAAACTTGCTCTCGTCCAAAGTATCCAATTGCTGGCGGATCTGAAAGAGGAAAAAAACACATGTATTACTCTCGTTTGAAACAAGTTTGCTTTTATGACTCCCCTCCCGACATAATAGTTTTACAACCCAAAGTGCACCCAAACATTCCCCTCGCTGCAACATGGAAGTCGGTTCGTTCCGGTAACAACAAAAAAAAAAGCATTTGCATCGTCGCCGTGACTCCATTTGGCACACATTTCTGCAAAAGTTGCTCTATTTACTTGCATTGCACCCTCGGTGCCCCAACATTGTACTGCAGCAGACACATGCAAGCACCGAGAAGGCATTACAGATTTATATCTTAATTGTAATATCCAAGGTGAACCCAAAGTGCACTCTGGCGGGGCGCTTTTCAGCAGCAAATTGAGTTCTTCGCTCGATGGCTTATTTTTAGTTGTTTTTGTTGTTTTGTTCTCGTTGCTTCCGAAGTCGGTCGTCTCGTCTCAGTTTTTTTTTGTCGGTTGAGTACCATTTCTGACGAGAGAGCCGGCATCAATTTCACTTGGCGTTGTGTTTGTTGTTGTTGCTGCTGCTACTTCGGATGAAGTTGTTTTATTTTGCTGAACTTTTATATGCATATGAGAACACGTTTCGGGAAGTGAAACTAGTTGCTATTTTACGGACGTGTGCATGACACGGCCAGTGATAATTCACTGTGGATGATTATTGCGATATTCAAAAAAGGGTGGCTAAATGCCGCATGTTTACAAAATAGGCTAGTTTGGCAACAGTGTGGAGAATACTATGAAATTTAACTGGTCATTAACATTGGTTAATTGGACAGAAAACTATCAAAATTTAGGTGTTTTTTTTATTTTGCCTCAATAGGATTGTTCAAAGCATTTTTAAAGTATTCAACATGTTGGTACAGATCGCGCCGATGAGGGAAAGCAAAAGTACTCATCGAGTGGGTATTATTCGGGGACACTACCAAATGCTCACATTCGTAATACTAGGTTAGGCATCGGGAAGAAATCGTCAATATCGACTGTTAAGTCGCTGTACGCGGGAAAGAAGAATCAAAACAAACTGTGAAATGTACAGTAGGTGATGGTTTCTACTAGTTTGCCGCGCAGTCGTAGAAAGTGATCTGGAAAGGAAAGAATTTTGATTCTTGCTCGCGAAAGGGAAGATTGTTGTTGGGAGAAAGGTTAAGTGAGGAAACTAAATATGTAAGTACTAACAAGTTGTTAAAACAAAGAATTGAAATAAACAATTTGTTTAGCTTTTAGCGAGACCATCAACATCAGGTGTTTTAATCTCCGCTCAAAAGAGGCGACCTCAAAACTCCCCAACACAACATATGATAGTAGTTTATGCAACAAGTTGCAAAACCAAGATTTTTTCAGCACGAGTCGTACATTTATCCAACGAGGATTACCGGCTTTCCAAATTTAGGTTATGTCAAAATTTAGTCGCACTGTTTGCTAAATTTTGTTTCAAAATGATTTATAACAAAATAGTTCAAAAAGGCTTTTTCGAACTCAAAAATTCGCCAAAAATCAATTTTCAGCAATTTTGTGAATTTCAAATAGCATTGAAAACAACAACACTTATTTTTTTTGAAAATTAGAATGCAGTGAATAGACCTGTTTTAATGTGACTTTGACTTGCTTTAAAAAAATCAGAGGTCATTTTTGGTTGAGTTTTAAGTAATATCTCCTATATTTTAAGATAAGTATGAAGTTATTTTTTGTTTATACTAAATAAGATAAATGCAAATTAAATTATTACAAATTATTGAAGAAAAGTAAAGTTTTTCATAGAGCAAAAGTTACTCAAAATTACCTTCTGGGCACAGGATAAAAAAGAGGAAAAATGTAAACAGCAGATGGTTAATTAAAAATTATTCAGCAAAGTGTTTCATTTGTTTTCTTGGACTTTAGGCTGGTGCAAATGTTATTTAAAGTTTTTGTCCCTCCAGCCCCCCCCCCCCCTTAATGTTGGTCCGAAAATCGGGGGGCAAAAAAATATTTTTTCAAAAAACTTCAAAATTTTAATGTTGCAATCAGCTGAAATCAATTTAAAATACATTCCTTTGCGTTTAGAATCACTTTTAGCTTGTTTTGAATTTTAGAAAAAAAATATTTGATTATTATCGCAAAAAGTTTATTTTGCTAAAATTGTTGTTTTCTTAAAATCTTACATATTTTGTAAACTTGCAAAAAAAACTGTACTGGTGTAAAATGCATTTTAAAACACTTTTTCCATGCAAATGTTGAAACTATGGCTTGTGATTTGAATATTTTTTTTTAATTTTTTGCCCTCCCCTCGATCTCGGCCAAAGCCGAGGGACAAAAACATTGAAACATATTTGCATAGGCGTTAAGACATTTTAAAAGGTAGCCTAATGTATTTTTCAGATATAACAGAGATACCTTTGGATTAAAATTATGTTAAGTATTTGAGCTTGATTTTAATTATAATTTAATTTTAAATTGAAAACATTTAAATATTTCACATAGAGTTCGAATTGATGAAAATGATTTTTTCTTAGTGTCACCTTATTAGCCTAAAAACAAAAACAGACGATATTTCAAAAAATATTGTTGCAATTTTTTTTATCAATTCAATTTGTGCTTTTATTAAAATTTAGCAGTTCTGTTCCAAGATGTTACATTTGCAATTCAGAGATTTGGAGAACCTTTCAACTGAGATCAATTCACAAGCCTTTGCAGGGAGGGTACATTTTCTACGTTTAGATTTTGCTAGCTGAGGGCTCTTTTAGGGAAAATAAATTTTGAGAATGTTGCGATTTTAAATGTTAAAAATTTAAACTTTTGCAAAATTTGCAGATCTTTTAAAAAAAATAATTTAATTTTTGCCTTCCTCACCTTACTGAGGAAAGGCTATAAAATCACTCGAAAAATGAACTTATTAATTTGACCTCGTAGACCAACCTTCACGTATACATATCGACTCAGAATCATGTTCTGAACAAATGTCTGTGTGGATGTGTGTAGGTTAGTGTGCCCAGAAAAAACGACCCCCTGCTCCACAAGCGGAAAACGGTTTTTTGAGTTATTTTAAGCATCTGTGTAAATTTTGAGCAAAATTGGATGAGATTAACCCATTGATACCCGAGCCTAAAGTTGATGAAAAAACAGTTTTTCATACAAAAATGACTTTTTTAAATCGCTAATAACTTTTCAGGATCGAGTTTTACAGCTTTGGTATGTTCTACAAAGTTGTAGAGCATTAAATTTTCAATAAGAATCTCACTTTTGGGAATATTAAGATGGAAGCAGCTTACCGTGCAGACCAAACCGTAAGAAATTTGGGTTTTCCATACATTTTTTCGATTTTTCCCATACAAACTTCACCTCCGAGTATCAATGGGTAAATGATGACCGATTTTGCTCATATTTGGCCCAGAGTCCTGAAATAGGTCAAGGAACAATATTCAGCTTGTGGAGCGAGGTTTTGAAAAAAAGTCCCATATTCTGGGCACCCTAGTGTGGGTGGGTGGACAAAAAAATTGTCACGATTTTGGCGTATGTCCGGAAGATTGTAAAAAGGGTGGTTTTTGCAAGATGTCATGTTATACATTTTCAGAATGGTATTTAAAAGACCTTTCCAATGAGCCTAAAACATTGAAGATCTGACTACCCTATCAAAAGTTATTAGCACTTAAGTGTTATTTATACACTTTTTGGAGGTCGGATCTCAGATATTTCAATGAAAATGATGTCCGGGTCCATCATGCGACCTGTCGTTAGTTAGATAATCGAAAGACCTTCCAAATGAGCCTAGAACATCAAAGATCTGACAACCCTATCAAAAGTTATTAGCACTTAAGTGTTATTTATACAATTATTGGAGGCCGAATTTCAGATATTGTGATAGAAATATTGTCTGAATCTTCCATGCGAACTATCGTTGAATAGGTTTTTTATCAGACCTTGCCGATGAGCCAGAAATATTGAAGGTCTGCGAACCCTATCAAAAGAAATTAGTAATAAAGTTGATTTGTAAAACATGTTAAGGGGGAATGTTGCTATTTTTACTAAATGTATTGACTTTAGGCATCAACCGCCTAAAGGTGGATTAAGTAACGTTTTTTTTAAATTAAGATTTACTTTTGAAAAGGTCTACAAATAGATATTTTTTGTTGAAAATTTAATCGATTCGAATTCTTGACCAGGCTGTATCTCAGAAACTAATTCTTGATTTTTAAGTTCTAGAGAGAAATTTGTAGGAAATTTGCTCAGCTGTTCAAACTTTTTTTTTCAGGAGTGCTTATCTTTCAAGAAGTTTTTTTGAAATTCAAAAGAAAACTTAAAAGTCATCGAAAATTTATTTATTAAAGAAGCTATAACTTGGAATCGGTAAACTTTATCAAAAAATATAACGCATTCCCCCACCATACGGACGAACGAACGAATTCATCCTGAATTTATGTTTGTTCATTTAGCATTTGAATTTCATATTTTCTCAAATATTAATTTCTTGCAAAATATGGCATCACGTTTAGCGGCGTCAAATGATTTTTGTGGCTTTTTTTAAAGCTTCCATTTTACCGATATTTTCCGAAAAAAAGATATTAGAGACCCAGTCTAATTCAAATGTCGCTCACAGATTCTTCCATCGCAGGTGAAAATTCAATAAGTTCATGTTTTCTTTGAAAATGTATAATAAAACTCATTTCAAAACGATGCCCATCGATGTACAAGTTGGAAATGGTTGTTGTTGCTATTCTAATAAACATCATGCGATTAGCATAAATCATAGAATAATACGTTCTCTAACTGTACCTACTAGAATGCAGTTTACACTCACCAACTACCATGGCCCAAGTAAGGTAGCAACATGCTGGGCACAAATGGCCGCCTTAAACTCACAACTCATCCAGCCATTGAATATCTGTATCGAGCTTGTAAAGTCCTTGTTTTAACGATCGGCCTCCGGTGGACTGGACTGGCTTGTGAGATTTCTGCGACCAAAGTTGTGGTTGGTGTCTCATTTACGCTGCTGTACCCTGTAAGACATTGAGTTCCCTCCCTCGGTGGAGGTTCCAGTGTGTGTGTGGGCGGTTCTCGCGTATGGGATTCTCGTGCCATGTTGACGCCCCCGCCTTCATTGGACCCATTAGTGACACCCTGGCACGCCGCAGGACGCAACCCGTTAACGATCGACTCCACCGCGCGCGCCGTGACCATAAAACTCACTTAAATCTTGGGTAATTAATTTTTTGTTTGTCTCAATTGCTGGCGAGTTGTGTGCACGTACCGAACCGCGCCACCGCACCGGACAATTGCGGCATCTGGGTCGGTTGGCTGGAGAGTCTGGAGTGGAGCGTGCCCGGTAATGTGTACAACTGCAATAAAGTACTTAGTCAAATTGGATCATAAAACATGAACGGAACCGGTGTGTGTGTGCGCGCGCGACGTCTAGAATTGTAGTTTTGAGTATAGACTTCGGACTGTGTTTGTGTCCATTATTCTCAAGTTTCCGCAATAAAGATTATCAATGAATGAGGAGAAAGGTTTTGACAGGTGAGGACTTGACTTGTACTTTGTTGTCAGAAGAGTGAGAACCGGCTTTACTTCTGTCTCACAGGCAGAAGGTTCAGGAATCAAATCCCGGTTGATCCCCTTGAAATTAGGATCAATGAATTTGTGTTAACTGAACCAATTCAATTTCAAACGCTCACCTATTTAGTCTCAAAGTGAAACCTGGTTATGGTAAAAGTTCAACCTATTCCACAGCTCGACAGCCTTTCTTCTTCAATTGAGGCGATCAATAGGTAACTTTTTTTAAATTGATTTTTTGCGCTCTTCTCTCGTGTGCACGGTTGCCAACGCCATCGTCCAAATCTGCCCTAGTCTCCGTCCGGAAAGTTCACGAGTTCACGTCCCACCCTCTCCGGTCCTAACAAAGCGTTTTCCCCCCGCTCTGTTGGTTGGTACGTTGATGGGAGCTCGATCAACTCGATGCGGGGTAACGAAAATTCAATTCGGTGGCCCACTTACGATGGGCTCTGCACACACAACCAACAACCTGGGGTCAATCCGACGTCATGTGAGGTTTGTGGGCGCACATTCGGGGAAAATAGGCCACCACGGTTGTACCTTTTGCTTTTCCTGTCCTGTCAGGTCACGGCTGCACGGTGGCTCGATAAAAGGTTAATGCCGGTGCGGAATGTGTATAATTGCAATGGTCATTGAGAAATCCGCGCGGAAATGATTGGTCATCGGCGGATGGGACGTGGCCCAAAAGTGGTTGGCTCGTTGTCGTGGGTTGGTTTAGGCGGAGATGAACTCGTGGTGGTTGCCGCCAGGAGAGGTCGAGGTCAAACCGGGGTGGCCGCGGCGAATCGACACAATTAGTGGCAATTCGATGAGTGGGAGGAGGAACTGCCGTGATGACGACCCCCGAAACGGACTGGCGCGAGAAAACGGTGGGTGGGCACATCCTGACGGCACGCTTTTTGGAGGGCGGTGGTTTCCTTGAGCGGTGGCATACATTTCACTTGAACGGGGTTGATTTGAGCGATTAGAGCTTAATGATGGTAGGAGAAAGGAACCTACTTTGTGAAAGTACTCTTGATGAAAATAATTTCTAAACTTGTTTTCTTACTTTTATTAAATCTGCCACGTATTATTGTCGATAGATCCCGTCAGTGGGGGTGACTACGGGCCAAAAACGACACACCTCTCGTAATTTCTTAATAACAAAAAAATACAACGTCGAAAATCTATTAACGTACAATTTTTCATGGATAGTTTACTAAAATTTTGGTGGAATTTTACGAACTTTTATTTTTTTTATTACCTTAAATGAAAATCTTTGAAAATTGTCATTTAAAGTAGAGTTAGAGGGGGGTCATTGGGTCAAATGAAACTAAAATGATGTTCAAATACATAGATATGGTAAAAACAAGTCATCCAATAGTGTTTCTTGTTCGAGGGAATCGTATTGACATGCTATAATGTTTGAAGTTGAGATTTTCAAACATTTGGGCACTTTTTGAACAATTAAAAAAATATTTAAAAAATGATCTGTTCTAGAAACGAGATTTTTTAAGCCCAGTCTCACACTCCATACCCAATGTCACCTCTACTGACGGTCACAACATTTTTATTTTTTTAGCTTTTAAGTGTTTTTGAAAATCTCTGACTCAACGCGGTTTCAAAATACCCCAAAAACAAAATAATAAAATTTGGTAAATTGAACTTTAAAATAAAAAAACTCTAGAATTGTTAGTTCGAAATTAAAATTACGAATTGAATAGAACGAAATACGAACGAAATTGCTTGGAATCGAAAAGTATCCAAAAAAGCTTGACAAGATTTTTTTATTTTATTTTTTCAAATGAAAAGTTGAATATTTCAATGCTAAGAGTGTCTATTAATGACATGTTTAAATCTGGGATGGGTGTATTTTCGTTTTTTTTAATTAATCTTCCAGAAACGCTGTATTATAAAAAAAAACTATTCAATTGAAATTTTTGAGTGCTCTTAAAACAATATCCAAAAATAAAAAAAAATCTTGTGGACGTTTTCAGTAGAACAATTCGAAGGTAAACGTGAGTTAATTGTGATTAATTGTGAGAACGCCTAGGTAAAGATGTTAACCCTCTACAACCTAACCCCGCCTGTAGACGGGTTTCGATCTAAAAAATCGCAAAAAAATAATTTTCCAACCGATTTTTGATCTTAAAAAAGCATTAGAAAGAAGGACTCTTAAAATTTTAGAAAATTTCTGGGTTGGAAATTTTACTTGTTTTATGTGACTTTGCCAATGTTTTTAAAAATGTGTTTTTTTTAAGGGAGCAAAAAGAAGTATGCAGTAATTTTTGTAGTGTTCCAGACTATGCCTCTACGCATTTTTTTGAAACTTAAATGATGATAGTGCCATTCTATAGCAGAAAATGTGAAAAACATGCAAAAAATTGAAAAAGTAACTGCAAAAACGTGAAAAAATTAGATAGGCAAAATGTAGTTATATTAGGTGGTAGAATAGGCCAAATACTACCAAAAACAAACATAAACTAAACAAGATAAATGCAAATTTCAATACTAAAAATAAAACAAGAAAAACACAAAACAAGAGATGTAAAGTTTTTTGTAGAACAAAAGTTGCTCAAAATGACCTCCTGAACACGGGAAAATAAATATTTTCGAAAAAAAAAATTTGGGCAGTAGAGGGTTAAGCAAACAATTGGAATTTCTTGATTTTAAAAATTGGATTTTTTGAAATTAAAATAGAGCTTTATTTTCAAAAATCTCAAAATTTTGCAAAAATCTAGTATGTGATCGAAAAGGACAAAACAAAACGAGTTATTTTGAAAAGTGCTAAAAGACAATCTCATGGGAAATTGGACGAGCTTTCCGGTAAAAACATTTTCGAGACTGAAAAATCGAGTCTGTCATATAGAAATTGCCAAAAATAATCAAAAAACCTAATTTTTCAACAATTTATTTTTTAAACCACTGTAACTTCACAACGATTGGACTTAGGACAATGGTCAATATGGAGACTTTTATGTAAAATTGTCTGGAGAATTGATTCCCGTATTCGGTTTTTGAAAATTTTGGCGTTTAGAGCACTTTTCAAAAACACAGTTTCAGTAAATGATTAAAAGTAAAATTTTGAACGAAAAAAATCGTGAGCTCGCTTTCAAATTTGACTTTAAAACATAAAAATAAAAAAAATCTCATAAAAGTGGAGTGGATTTTTGTTTCAGCGTATTTTTTTCGGAAAGCCCGTCGAATTTCCTACAATTTTGTCTTTGACCACTGCAAAATTTCATTGAAATCGGAGAGGGTCGAGAAAAAACTTTTTTTTTTCAAAAAAGTACCAGGAAAATTCCTGTTTTGGGCTGGAATTGCTCTATTATATTTTTTTTATTAAATTGTGCAGTTTAAAGCAGTTCATAATCGATGAAAAAATAATAAACCTTTTCGATCACGAGATTTTGCGCCGATTTAGTTATGCCCAGTTTTGATATGTTTAAAAAAAGCTCAATAATTTTTGTTGAACTTTTGTCTAAAGAAGTCTTGTTACAAAGAACACTCTTTTGCTTTGGCTTTTCTTCTCTCATTTTTCTCTTCGGATTCTTAGACATTTTCTACAATTTTTAATCTTTAACATTTTCATATTATCTTGGTTTAATGTTTTTCCTTTTTTGCGTCAGTAATTTTGTAACTTGGATTTATTTTTTACTGTAAGTCTCAAGATTTTTTGTATGAAATCAGTGAAATAATCTATAAAAAATAAAAATCAAATCAAATGAAATAAGTTACACCGTTGGTAAATACAGTTTTTTTTATTGACAGGTACCGAAGCATGGTTTGTCTCCAAATTCATTGGAGATTTCACTGTGAAACAGTAATAAACAGTCAAGGAACTTTTATTCTAATGTGGCAATTTGAGATTTCTTCTTCCGCTTCTTCCCTCCAACGAATTCCCCAATCAATCAATGGTGCTGATCAATGTTCGAGTAGCTCTCCCCGTGCGGGTGCTGAGCGTGGCCAACGCGCTGCACGTGGGCCTGGAATCCGTTGTGGTCGTCCGAGTTGTAGGTCACCACCCGGTGCGTACCGTCAGCTTCGTCCAGCGAGTACGATCCAACAACGACCTCGCCATCCCGGTGCTCCCACTGGCTCTTGTGGTCCCCGGTGTGGGGATCCTGCACCCCGTACTCGAACTTGTACTTGGGGTAGGCATAGTAGTCATGATGATCCAGCTCGTAGTATCCGGCGGAGACGACGACGACCAAACAGGCAACCAATGCAATGACCTGGACGATTCGGGAGAACCCGTTAGAACTTTATAGGGAAACAAGGGTTGTACTAGGCGACTTACTTTGAACATTTTGGATCTCCTGCTGCTAGTGACTCTGCTGAACTCTGAGGGGGTAGTGTACTCTGGTAGAACACTTCAACTGAACTGACACTACTAGTAGTGCACCGCAGAATATTTATACCATCAACCGAACCAAGTCTTCTTCTCGAAGTTTGCACCGGTCGTCGCCTTCGTCACTTCTAATAGCGCCAAAGTTCGAAGAACGTGCGGCAATCGGGCCGAAAAAATGCATAATTTTCCAATTTCTGCGTTCCATCGGCGGATTCTGCCAGCTCTGACTACCCCCACAAAGTATAGCCCACCGGGGATCGACCTTGCGAGACATTGAACGAAAGAAAAATTGAGGCTCTTGAGAATTACCGACTTCTGCTGCTGCCGCTGCTACATATTGAAGTGTGCTATTTGCTTTCAAAACGGTTTGCAATTTTTTCTTTCATCTGGCATGCCGGTTCGTCCGTCCGGCCGGCAAACCGCACTGTGGGAGTTTTTGAATAGGTCAAAATGTAGTTTTGCGTTATTCAAAATATTCGATTTTCTGAACAGTTGACTTTTTGTTGGGTTTAGAGAATTTGTAATGCCAAATAATTTTTTTTATCGTATAAAACTCATAAATTAACTATGAGTTATGCTCACTGTGGAGCATTTTCGAATTTACCGCTATAATGGGCAGGTATTTGTTTCAATTCATCGCGATGCTCAGACAACAGACACGGTGCGAAAATTGGCTGCCTGGGAGTTTGCTGGTAGGTGAAACGGAGTTTGAGCCATCCTCCGCTCCGTGAGACTCCGTAATTATGATTGGTTGAAGAAAAATCGCGATGCACCTTGACCCAGGTCGCCCAATTTGACTGCGCGGTGTGTCCTTCCGATTTTGGCGCGTTTTGTGTTTTTTGGTTTTGCAATTTGGATGCACCGTTTGTAAATTTTCTTCTATTTTTTTTTATGTGCAAGTCAATTTTTAAGGTGATTTAATGGCATTTTCAGTAAAGAAAGCAAAAAACATCGTCATACATATCTTTTTTTTCAATTACAATATTGAATGCCTGCTCTGAAAACCTAACCATGGTAGTATTGTAGGATTACATTGAGAACACCCACCGACATAAATGCGCTTGGATTGACTGATATGCGCAGTCAAATATACTATGTCGAGAGCGGTATGGTAGTTTTAACCCTCCAATATTGAGAGAATGATCATGATTTTGTAATTGCTACCATGCATTTTTTTGGAAGCATGGTACATTATACCACACGGCGTGTTTTCTGGGCAACCTTAAGGAGAAAAAATAGTCATCACTACTTTCAAAAGTGTCTTATAGGAAATTTTCTCAGCTTTCCAATGCTTCTAAGAGCGAAATGTTTCATCGGGAAATTTCTGAGATATCTCTATTTTAAGTTTTTTCTTTTAAAATCCTAAATCATTTATTGGACACTTTTAAATAACAGTCCAGGAAACTTGTCAAATGATGTGTTTCATGTGTCTTTTACTCATCGAAATGTGCAAAATGAGACAAGAATTAACTTTGTAGAAGGTTGCAAACCGCTAAACATTTTGAAAATTAGGTTTTAACCGAATTTTTTAATACGTGGGATTTATTTAAATATTAAAATAATAAAACCGTATTGAAATATTATTTTTACAAGAACAAATAGATTATTACATAATTGTTGTATACAAATAACACCAGTCTGCTCTGATTCAGCTTGGAATTAGCTGATACAACCGAAATTTCTACAGGTTTGAGATTGATAGGGTATTACAAGATTTTTATGAATAAATAGCATATTTCCTTAATCAAACACTAACAAGTTGCATGGATACAAAATATGTTCAATACTCGAAATTGAACTGCAAATTACTGTTGCTAGCTTTAGGAGAAATACTTTTCATTAGTATGAAGTGATTGTTTTAGTTTTTTTTTGTATTAAATGATCAAGGAATTAGCAATATTTTAGTAGTTTATATTTAAGGCTCTCATCCTCAATCTCATCTTTAAAAAAATATATATTTGTCTTGATTTTTGTTCAAAGAGTTTGGAAAGAAAGTTTCTGTTTGATTTTTTTTGTTAAAATATTATTTAATTTTTGTTCAAACAAAAAAAAAGTTTGTGACGGTGTTTTCAGCATTCTGAATTGGAAAACTCGAGTTTTAGTGCTACTTTTAAGTGCATTTTCAACACAAAACATTTTATAAAATTTTATCTTTATTCTATACTCATGAAAATATTACTTTTGAAGCTTGCTACAGTAATTTGTAGTACATTTTCGATTTGAAATCATATTTGTATTTATGTTCCTGGTTAAAGTTTTCTTAAGGAAATATCAAATTTATTCATTAAAATTCAATAATACCATTAACAATCACAAACCTGCCAAAGTTTCGGTTGAACAAGCTAAATCAGAGTAGACACGTGATATTTGTACACAAAAAATATGTTATTATCAAATAATTCTTGTAAAAAATATATTTTTACACTGTTTTATGATTTTAATTTCTGAATAAATCCCATATATTCAAAAACTTAAACAAAACATAATTTTCAAAATGTTTAGCGGGTTGCAACCTTCTAAAAAAATGTTTCTTGTCTTACTCATCAAAATTTGCAAACATTTTGATGAATAAATGACTCATGAAACACATCATTTGATAAGTTTTATGAACTGTTAGTATAAAGTTTCCAATAAATAATAAAGGAATTTAAAACCAAAAAACTTAAAATAGAGATATCTCAGAAATTTCCCGATGAAACATTTCGCTCTTAGAAGCATTGGAAAGCTGAGAAAATTTCCTATAAGACACATTTGAAAGTAGCGATGACTATTTTTTCCTGATAAGGTTGTTCTAGAAAACACGCCGTGACCATATATGTGTTTACTTTTGCTGACAAACCACGGTTAATTTAATAAGCAGCATTTTTAGCAAATGTTCTTAAAATTACCATGGTCGGGCTTTGAGTGTGGTTTACATTTGGATGAAAACAATCTGGTAAAACATGTAATAATTGTTAGAAAATTTTCCCCCCTTTTTATCGCTAATTGTTGAATTCCCGAAAAACTATTTTTTTTATTTCGATATTTTTGGACATATTTTAGGCGACTAAAGCCTAAAGGCATCTTTTTGGCCAGAGTTTATGATGGTGAAAAATCTAGTACCGGAGTTATGATTTTTTGAAAAAATAGTGATTGAATAGTGAATAGCTTTTGCACCCAGAATTCTGTTACAGACATTTTAGTATCTTCAAAACTACGAGAACTATCGATATATTTTTTATTCATCCCCCAAATAACTGTCTTCGTAGTTTTTACAACAAAGTTTGACTATTTTCACAATCAGATTCTTGCAGGATTGGGTCCGTAAGTTTGACAATTTTGGAATAAGAAGACAACAACTTCCTTGGTTGCTGTGCACCATTAAGTGATCTAGAAACTTGATTCACACGAGTTGACGAGTATAAACTTTTTTTTAAATGTTTATTGGTTATAGAATTGGATGCCTTAATCTTGTTTTATCAGATTTAATTTTAAGAAGGATTGTGGTACATAAAATATGTTTTATGAGCGTCGTCGTTATTTTTATGAGTTTTTTAGCACTCTGTAAATTCATTTTTTAAACAATTGTTTATCAGTTTTTAAGTACTTTTATGTATTTATTTCCCAATAAAATATGTTGTTGCAGTATCCATATCCATATGGTACACTTGCCCCACCTGAACAAGATTTTTTTAAAACTCTCAACAAAAATAACCAAAAGTTAAATCATTATTTTCTAATAGGTGCAAGTCATTGGTAGGGACACTACTGATCTAGGAAAAATAGCATTTTCCTTCCAAATACAAAGAATTTACATTTACTTTCCAAATACAAAGAAAACAAAGGTTTTGAAAAAACTTTATTAAATCTTATGCCCTGTGACGTTTACGTCGTTTTAACGGTTATGTGGTAGTAGAATCAGCTAATTGCATTGCTAGAAACAATTCCTCATACTGGAAATAATCAAAATTGTAAAAAATACGGCCGTAGAAGCGATTGTTCCTCTTGCCCCATATGGTCATCTTGCCCCACCTTCCCCTACACCAGAAAATCAATAACAGGAATTTAACTTTTTTCGGGCGACACAAATCGTATTTGATCCTCAAATTCTTCACAGGTCCAAAAGCATCTAGCGGGCAAAATTTAGTTTATAAATTCAACAATGAACAAATAATCTCTAACAATATAATCTATCTTTACTTACAGACATGATGAACAATTGCCATTTTGGTATGATTGAAATTTGGTCTCACCTGAAAAAAGAAGAAAAAGAAATAACTTAAGAATGTGCGGAAACTTGTTATACTAACTAGACAAACATAAAAATGCTAACAATCTGGTTATGATTTCTCCAAAGAAATTTGTTAGGGCTCATTTGCCACTTTCATAGCCTTGTTTACGATGTTATTAATTTTTCCAACTATTTCAACCGTTTGATCTGAACGCTCAGATAAAACTAGAGAGCATCACTCAGAACGGAATCCGCCCCGTTGGGCGCATAACTTTTTAAGACCTGCAGCTCCGGTTCTAACCTCATAATTAACTAAAACATCATCCGGCGGCGGCGGCGGTTAACGAAGGCAAACAGTTTTAACTAGCCGCGGTGGCTTCTTCTGCCAGCCACATTGTATATTGAGAAAAGTGGCAATTTTGTACGCGGCTTTTTTGCGAGACCTGTGTGAGACCAAACGTTTGTTGTTTTTTTATTGCACCAGTAAATAAAATTCCACCATCAATGAGGTAGAGAGACAGCGAGGGGTGGGGGTTGCAATTTGTCCGTCCACTTAAAATCCGATAATGATTGGGTTGAATAAATTTTTCCCCGCGGTTGCTACTGCCGTTGAAGACGACTTCCCAGGCCTATTAGCAAAGTCGCGGCTATAATTTGCGAAACTTTTTACGCACTTTTCAAAGTGCAACAGTGGCAGCAGTGTGGCCAGACTTAAAACGTCTAATAGCGGGCGCGGGTGATCGTGTAAATAACTCCTACAGCTTCTTTACTGTATAAATGTAAATTTAAAAAAAGATCTAACTACACACCAAAGGATTTTCTCTCGGCAGCATCCAAACAGTAAGTCATAAGTGACATTTCAGTTTGACAGATATGCAATTACTGATTTTTCACCAATGTTTTGTTCATTGCCGAATTTCAGCAAAAGTGATGATTACTGAATGGGGTGCCCAGAAAAAATGACCCCCTGCTCCACAAGCGAACAACGGTTTATTGGGTTATTTTAAGCATCTGTGCACATTTTGAGGGAAATTGGTTGAGATTAACCCATTGATACCCGAGCCAAAAGTTAGTGAAGAAATGTTTTTCATACAGAAATGACTTTTTTAAATCGCTAATAACTTTTCAGGATCGAGTTTTACAGCTTTTGTATGTTCTACAAAGTTGTAGAGCAATCAATTTTCAATAAGAATCATACTTTTGGGAAAATTTGGATGGAAGTAGCGCACCGTGCAGACCAAACCGTAAGAAAATTGGATTTCTCACACAGCAAAAAAATGTGTAAATTTGGAAGGTGTAATTTTAGAAAGTTGAATATTACCTCTTTTATGATGTAATTTTACCTCAATTTAGACTGAAATAGCGTCATTACACCAGAATAGTGGTAAAATTACACATTTTTTCTGACATAAAAGATGTACCCCGTTTTAGATGAAATTTTACCATGATTTTTTTTCTGTGCATACATTTTTTCGATTTTTCCCATACAAACTTCACCTTCGAGTATCAATTGGAAAATGTTGACCAATTTTGCTCATATTTGTCCCAGTGTCCTAAAATAGCTCAAGGAACAATATTCAGCTTGTGGAACGAGGTTTTGAGAAAAAGTCCCATATTCTGGGCATCCTACTACTGAATCGCATTCAGTTATTTATTTTACTGAAATGGCAATCCAAATTTTTATGTCAATAAATTTTGATATAATAGTCTTTATTTGAATATTTTCAAATATTTGTATCAAAATGTCTATAAAAAGAATATAAATGTGAAGAATGTGTATACTATGATTTATCTGTAAAAAATAGTTTAAATTTCAGAGTGTCAAAAAACTAATTCTTTAAAAAGCAATTTGTTACATTTTTAGAAGATTCTATAAAAATTATAAAAAATTAAACCAGAAGGTGGCACTTTTTCGCCGAAAAGTTCTCAAGAATGAGATTCTTGTTAAAAATTTAGTGCCCTCCCACTTTTTTGAATGTATGAAACAATCTGACAATAAATCGAGTTTTGAGCATTTACAAAACTTATACATAAGATATTAAAAAAAACATTAATTTGAAGAAATATGATAAACTAGTTGGACCAAAGTTACTCCCAGTTACGATAATAGTAAACAATCACACCCATACCGAGAGGCACCGAATGTCGGAAAATAGATAAAATTATTAATAATCTGTTTAGCGCGTGTTGTTTTTTTTCTCCCTCCAACTCTTCGGCGCTCCGAAACCGTTAGATGGTCGAATGGTCAGACCCCAGGAGAGGAACAGGGTGCTACGGATCGGACGTGGCCGGACCCTGGGTTGGGGTGTTTTGCTTTCTTCGCATCTTCATCGGGCTGTCCGGCCTTTCACGAACGGCCTCCAGCAGCTGCTGCAGCAGACGGTTTGAGGAGGTCCCCGCGCTGGAGGTCGAGATCGTTAGTTAATAGTTTGTATTGGGTCCCAGTGAGCAGCCCCACACGGGTTGGAACTGTGTGAGCCAGCTGTGCCCAGTCTCGAAAGTCTGCGGCGTCTGCGGAGCAACGGGACGTGTGACTAGGCCCTAATGCGGAGGTGAACTGCGAACCGCTCGAAATTTCATCAATTATTTATTTAAATCTTTGCAGCTGATTGATCCCCAATGATTGAAAGGGTCTCGATGTTCACCCATACTGTTCGGCCCCAGGGAAGGACGGGTAGACGGTCGGCGTAGGGAGTTTCTTTGATGTTGAGGATCTTGTTACACGGGTTCTTCGGGTCGTTGCGTAACATCGATCATGATTATATTCCGTGACAGAAGGTTGCTACAAATAAGAAGTTTTTAGGGGTTCAACACAGAAAATTACTGGAGGTCATCAAGGTTTAGTTTCGCGATAACAAACGCCACATCAATTCAACTAGATAGTTTTTATTATCACATGCTACACCTTCTCTGGACATCTTAGGAAAGGCGTATGTAACTATTTTAGGGTGGTTCAGGGCTCCTTGGAAATGCAAAAATGTCGTCTAGACCGTTGCATTGTTGATAAAATCATTGCTCTATGTCCACAGAAGCTCTCCTGAAATTTTCAGCCAATTTGGTTCAGGTTTCGTCACAGCTCTTTCGCTTTTAAGTTTGCATGCGTTTTCCATGGAGAATATTCACTTTTTTACATTTTCTGACCGCAAAAATCATCTCCCGAACCAAAATGGCTGAAACCTGAGATATATATCAATTATAATATGGGGAACAATTTTGTAGAACACTTTAACTTAATCTGAGCAGAACTGACTTAGTTATAAGTGGATTAAGTGAAGGTGTCGAAGTTGTATTTTCCAAAGGGCCTCTTTCGCTAAATTTTCCCCTGATGGCTCACTTTGATCCATGGCAAATCGTTTGACAACTTGTTTGTTGTTGATGTCAGAAAAAATGGGCATGATGGTTTCAACTTCGGTGGAACAATTTAACCAGATTTCTTTCGTCTTTTTCAGGTTCCAGTTGAACAAGAGCTTTTGGCCAGAGAAGTACATGACTCGGACCGGGCTAGGTTATCCCAGAGAGATGGAGATCGATGCGGAAAACACGACGAATGTAATGATTTGCAGCTTCCGTTTGCTCGACCGACGTTTGCGCTCCGGCGATGTACGGACGGCCAGTGGAGCTCCAGCTCCACACTGTCGCTTCCATACAACTGGGAAGGGTGAAAGGGGGAGGGGGATTTTTTGGTTGATTGATGCCTTACGGTTGTGTCTGCGATCTTCGACACCGGTGCATCTTTTCTTCCCAATTCTTCCGTGTCCGATGGCATCCCGAAAGGTGTGCCTCCTGTGCGATGCAGGCCAGCAGACTGAGGCTTGTCGTTCTTAACAATTATGGCGGAGGATATCGCCAACGACGGGGGAAGTCATTATTGGACGTTGGCAGATGCCGCAAGGGACTCATACTGCTTTGACTGTCCACACTTCCGAGTGAGTTCCTGTGGGGCTACCTGTACTCTATCCAGCGTGAACTGTCCACTAGAACCTATGGCGAGTAAAAGAGGTCTATGACTTGGTCGATGGTCCTCAGATCAGATCTTTTATAAAACCGTGTTCGGGAGTAGTCCTTAGAAACCCTCGGGACTGAATTCCACGTATCTACTAATGCTTTGCTCTGGTCAATTTGGCGATCAGCTTGTCCACCATTGGAACAAAACGCAGACTCGAGCATGGAAGAACGTAGGGGGGAGGGAGGGAGCGAGAGGAGAGAAGTCCACTGATAAGGGCTAACATCGCGATCATTATCAACGGTCTTCGGGACATCAACGATCGAGGAAGCGGACATCTTCTCCGATTTTCTCTGAGAGGATCGAAGTAGGGCCGTCGCACGACCCGTCTGCTCATGGTAGTTGGGTTCTTGATGATCCACAAAACGGAATCGACGTAACACCTTATAATGTGGCCCTCTTAAACCTTGCGGTTTCGTCAACGGATCTTTGCCATCCAGTGCGTCATCGTTGACCGGGGAGCCGGCCTATTTTACTCGCCATAGGTTCTAGTGGACAGTTCACGCTGGATAGAGTACAGGTAGCCTCACAGGAACCTATGGCGAGTAAAAGAGGCCGGCTATTCATCTCGTCATAATTCAATTGACATCAACTAAAAGTCAGGTTATAAAAAAAAGCAGAACAAAGCTGCTTAGCTCCTACTAAGTGTTTATATAGGTATTCGGTGCCCTCTCCCCGTGCCATACCTTCACACTTAGGAGACCCGGGAGGCGGAGTCTTGTCGCAAAAAGATCGATACACACCTGTGGATCCGTTGACGAAACCGCAAGGTTTAAGAGGGCCACATTATAAGGTGTTACGTCGATTCCGTTTTGTGGATCATCAAGAACCCAACTACCATGAGCAGACGGGTCGTGCGACGGCCCTACTTCGATCCTCTCAGAGAAAATCGGAGAAGATGTCCGCTTCCTCGATCGTTGATGTCCCGAAGACCGTTGATAATGATCGCGATGTTAGCCCTTATCAGTGGACTTCTCTCCTCTCGCTCCCTCCCTCCCCCCTACGTTCTTCCATGCTCGAGTCTGCGTTTTGTTCCAATGGTGGACAAGCTGATCGCCAAATTGACCAGAGCAAAGCATTAGTAGATACGTGGAATTCAGTCCCGAGGGTGTCTAAGGACTACTCCCGAACACGGTTTTATAAAAACCGATGATCTGAGGACCATCGACCAAGTCATAGACCTCTTTTACTCGCCATAGGTTCTAGTGGACAGTTCACGCTGGATAGAGTACAGGTAGCCCCACAGGAACTCACTCGGAAGTGTGGACAGTCAAAGCAGTATGAGTCCCTTGCGGCATCTGCCAACGTCCAATAATGACTTCCCCCGTCGTTGGCGATATCCTCCGCCATAATTGTTAAGAACGACAAGCCTCAGTCTGCTGGCCTGCATCGCACAGGAGGCACACCTTTCGGGATGCCATCGGACACGGAAGAATTGGGAAGAAAAGATGCACCGGTGTCGAAGATCGCAGACACAACCGTAAGGCATCAATCAACCAAAAAATCCCCCTCCCCCTTTCACCCTTCCCAGTTGTATGGAAGCGACAGTGTGGAGCTGGAGCTCCACTGGCCGTCCGTACATCGCCGGAGCGCAAACGTCGGTCGAGCAAACGGAAGCTGCAAATCATTACATTCGTCGTGTTTTCCGCATCGATCTCCATCTCTCTGGGATAACCTAGCCCGGTCCGAGTCATGTACCTCTCTGGCCAACAGCTCTTGTTCAACTGGAACCTGAAAACGACGAAAGAAATCTGGTTAAATTGTTCCACCGAAGTTGAAACCATCATGCCCATTTTTTCTGACATCAGCAACAAACAAGTTGTCAAACGATTTGCCATCGATCAAAGTGAGCCATCAGGGGAAAATTTAGCGAAAGAGGCCCTTTGGAAAATACAACTTCGACACCTTCACTTAATCCACTTATAACTAAGTCAGTTCTGCTCAGATTAAGTTAAAGTGTTCTACAAAATTGTTCCCCATATTATAATTGATATATATCTCAGGTTTCAGCCATTTTGGTTCGGGAGATGATTTTTGCGGTCAGAAAATGTAAAAAAGTGAATATTCTCCATGGAAAACGCATGCGAACTTAAAAGCGAAAGAGCTGTGACGAAACCTGAACCAAATTGGCTGAAAATTTCAGGAGAGTTTCTGTGGACATAGAGCAATGATTTTATCAACAATGCAACGGTCTAGACGACATTTTTGCATTTCCAAGGAGCCCTGAACCACCCTACTATTCATTTTCCAAATCTTAACCACCTAGTTTGAATCTAGAGGAGATAATCATTTAGCTTAACGGATCAGCAAAGTTCAAAGGTATGAATTCTGCTTCGTTACAATACAAAATACCGTTCTAGAGTCTAGACGGCACCCATCCTAGATTTTTTCACCACCCAATTATAACGAGTTTACGCATTGTTTGCTAATTCATAATTTGCGTGTTAAGCCATGCTTAGGAGCATCACTTGATTTGAATTCTCGGTACAGCTAGGGTGGGTTGTACTCAATTTTGTACTTTCAAAACATCAAATTGGCTCGGTAAGTTCAGCAATAATAGCTTCAAATGTGGATGCAGCACTCCATGACCCGTAAAATGAGCAAATAATAACTACATTTTTTCTTCAAATCATAAAGCTCCAACTAACCGTTCCAGCTACACCCCCGACAACATCACTCGGTACAGATAAAAAGAGCAATAAAGATCATCGGGGCGGTTGCTGCTGCTGCTGATGATGATGGTAGTTTATACTGCAGGCAAAAAGGCTTCGACGAGCCCCAAAGCTCCAGTGAGTAGTAAAAAATAAGACCACGCTGCTGCTGGAGATAAATCAAAAGGCAAAAGATTACGTGATACCGTATGACATACATTAGGAGGGGTCACACTGATGCTGGGTTCCCGTCACTTCTTCAGCGCTGCTGAGGGATTAGGGTGGTCTTTCTGGTCTTTTATTTTGATTTAATGTCAGCGAAAAATTAACTTTGATGTAAATCTAGTTTCCCAAAATAATTAAATTTCAAAGTAACACATTTCGAAGAACCACCCTAATTTGGCAACTCGTGGCAATCTTTGGCCTGCAAATGATTGCGATGAAAGAAAGTGTTTTCGGTAAAGGTAACCGCATCGTAATCGTTGAGGATCTCTAGATTTTTGGTTTGTTTGGAGAGCCACGACACTGTGGTTTGACGATAGATTGAGCAATCCAGGTATTTTTTTGTTTTGGTTATAAGTAGCCTTAAGGCAGTTCTCTACGAAATCGGTCTTTTTTTAATTTAAATTTTTTTGTATTTTTTAATCCGGCTGAAACTTTTTTGGTGCCTTCGGTATGCCCAAAGAATCCATTTTTCATCGTTAGTTTGTCCATATAATTTTTCATACAAATTTAGCAGATGGCTATACAATAATGATATATGAAAATTCAAAAATCGGTATTTATTGGAGGAATTTTTGATCGATTTGATGTCTTTGGCAAATTTATAGGTAAAGATGAGGACTACACTGAAAAAAATGATGTACAAAAAACACTATTTTTATTTTTATTTTCATTTTCTGATATGTTTTAAGGGACATCCAAGGCCAACTTTTCAGAAATTTCCAGAACGGGCAAAAAATCTTTGACCGAGTTATGATATTTTTTTTTTTTGGAACAATACTGATTTTTTCAATACATCAAAATATTCGTCGCAAAAATTTGTCAACTTTAATTTTCGATGTTAAATCGAATTTGCAATCGAAAAGTATTTATGTGAAATTATGATAAAGTGCACCGTTTTCAAGTTAAAGCTATTTTTTGGTAACTTTTTAAAAAATAGTCGCAGTTATTCATTTTTTTAAATTAGTGCTTATGATTTTCCACTTTTGAAAAAAATATTTTTAGAAAAGCTGATAAAATTCTCTATATTTTTCTTTTTTGAAAAAGAGCGTAATATTGAATATTTGGCTTTTTTGAAATGTTAGTCTTGATTCAAATTTTTTGAAAATATTGTTTTCGAAAAGATCGAAAAATTTCACGAATATTTCATAATTCAACATTGAAAATTGTTTGGGTGAGACATCAATTTTCCTGTTTTTTAAGCTTTTGTATGGCAATATCTCAGCAACTAAGGGTCGTATCAACTCAATTCAAGTTTGTTTACATTTAAAAATGTTCTCAAAAATGATTTTAAATATCAAAAATACTATTAATAAAAATTTTAATAAGCCAAGCTTGAATCTATTAATTTCTATTAAAATTGTACCATTCAAATAAAACTGTAGTCAAACTGTTATTACAGCGAATGAAAATATTACTAAATTTAGCAAGCTTCCTAAAAAAAAATAAACTATTATTGGTATTCTGAACAGCAATTTATTTTCTCAATATTTATCTCCAGTCTGATGGAATTAAATTTTTCTTTCTATATTCTGATTGAATGCTCCTCCACTCAACGATATATTGACTCAGGTAAGGACAACTTTTTCTACTGAATGTTTGCTTTTAATTGATTTTTTAAAATAAATAAATTCAATTATTAAAAAATCTGTGCAATCTTTCAAAAACTTCTCTTAATGGAATTGTTCAGTCAATTTTAACAAGTTTTGAAAATCCAAAATTTGTAAAAAAAAAACAAACTTTGAGTATAACTGCAATCAAATGATTGATGATATCATCTTTATGATATTTTGATGATTCAGAGAATATATGATTTACTTTGACTGATTTATGTTAACATCTTTTAAGTATTCGCAGCATTCACTTCTCAGTAAATGTTGGAACAATTGTATGTTAATGTGTGCTTTGCTAACAATTCTTCAAATTATTCATATCACGCTTTTCAATTGAAAACTAATAAATTTTACCTCAGAAGTCTTTATAGACGAAATATTTATCATGTTGCTATTAAATAGAGTTGATTTGAGAAAATTGATAAATTTCACGGGATTTCACGGCAATCTTCAAATTTCACGATTCAAATGGGGATAAATTTTCTGGAACAGCATTTAAAATTTCCAAATCACTGCATTTTTATTGGTCAACGACCAGAAATGAGAAAAAAAATTAACTCTTAACGATTTTCCCAATGTTCGGAATGTATTTTTTAGGGTCAGATTTGGCAGTATTTATTGACTTGTATCAATTATGGGTAATTTTCCGCCAACTCACACAGCAGTTGCCCCGACCCCTCTTCGATTTGCGTGAAACTTTGTCCTAAAGGGTAACTTTTGTCCCTGATCACGAATCCGAGGTCCGTTTTTGATATCTCGTGACGGAGGGGCGGTACGACCCCTTCCATTTTTGAGCATGCGAAAAAATAGGTGTTTTTCAATAATTTGCAGCCTGAAACGGTGATGAGATAGAAATTTGGTGTCAAAGAGACTTTTATGTAAAATTAGACGCCCGATTTGATGGCGTACTCAAAATTCCGAAAAAACGTATTTTTCATCGAAAAAAACACTAAAAAAGTTTTATAATCCTCCCATTTTCCGTTACTCGACTGTAAATAATCTCGAAACATGTCATTTTATGGGAAATTTAATGTACTTTTCGAATCTACATTGACCCAGAAGGGTAATTTTTCTTTTAGAACAAAAATTTACATTTTAAAATTTCGTGTTTTTTCTAACTTTGCAGGGTTATTTTTTAGAGGTAACAATGTTCTACAAAGTTGTAGAGCAGACAGATACAAAAATTTTAATATACAGACATAATGGGTTTGCTTATAAACATCACGAGTTATTGCGATTTTACGAAAAAAAAAGTTTTGAAATAGTTACTTTTTGCGTTTCTCTTTGTTTCGTCGTTCGTGTCTGTTGCGGGTGACCATGAACGGCTATGATCAACGAAGACCATGTAGATTCGAAAAGTACATTAAATTTCCCATAAAATGACAAGTTCCAAAAAATTTTACAGTCGAGTAACTCAAAATGGGAGAATTTTTAAAAATTTTTTAGTGTTTTTTTCGATGAAAAATACGTGTTTTCGGAATTCTGAGCACGCCATCAAATCGGGCGTCTAATTTTACATAAAAGTCCCTTTGACACCAAATTTCTATCTCATCACCGTTTCAGGCTGCAAATTATTGAAAAAACACCTATTTTTCGCATGTTCAAAAATGGAAGGGGTCGTACCGCCCCTCCGTCACGAGATATAAAAAAACGGACCTATGATTCGTGATCAGGGACAAAAGTTACCCCTTAGGACAAAGTTTCACGTAAATCGAAGAGGGGTCGGGGCAACTTTTCCCGATTTCGTGTGAGTTGGTAGAGAATTACCCTTATACATTTTATTTCTTGAAAATTTCAATTGTTGGCAAAACACATTAAAGTACCCTTTTTATTTTAAGAGAAAAATTGAAAAATTGCTCAAATGAAATGGCAGATTCATATGCATTTCGACAAAACTCAAATATCTCAAAGGTTAAAATTGTTAATATAAAAGTGCAAATAAATATTGCTAATAATTTCGGACGGATCGAATGGGACAAAAACCAGTATCATTTGCGTTAATATAGTTTGTGGCCATCGAATTCTTACGTAGTTCTTTGCAAATATCTCAAACTAAAAAAAGGTAATATAAACCAAGATAAATGAAGTTTCTCGGAGATCAAAAGTTGCTCAAAATATGAGAGGTCATTGGGTCTTTATTAACCCTCTACTGCCCAAATTTTTTTATTTATTTTTCCCGTGTTCATTTCCCGTGTTCATTTATTTATTCCCGTGGTCATTTTGAGCAACTTTTGTTCTACGAAAAACTTTACTTCTCTTGTTTTATGTTTTTCTTGTTTCTTTTTTAGTATTTTAATTTGCATTTTTCTTGTTTAGTTTATGTTTGTTTTTGGTAGTATTTGGCCTATTCTACCTCCTAATATAATTACATTTCGCCTATCTAATTTTTTCATGTTTTTACAGTCACTTTTTCAATTTTTTGCATGTTTTTCACATTTTCTGCTATAGAATCGCACCATCATCATTTAAATTGCAAAAAAATGCGTAGAGGCATAGTCTGGGACACTACAAAAATTACTGCATACTTCTTTTTACTGAAAATATAGGAAATGTTAATAGAAAACACAGCCAAAGTTGACCCCTAAAAAAATGACATTTTTAAAAACATTGGCAAAGTCACATAAAACAAGTTAAACTTCCAACCCTTAAATTTTCTAAAATTTTGAGAGTTCTTCTTTCCAATGCTTTTTAAAGATCAAAAATCGGTTGGAAAATTGATTTTTGGCGATTTTTTAAATCGAAGCCCGTCTAAAGGCGGGGTTAGGTTGTAGAGGGTTAAATTTATCAAATAATTAACCTCGTAACTCGGGAGGCACGTCGATAAATTTCACAGATCAATTCAAAATCTGCTGCTAGTAAATTTAAAATTAAATGAAAGTTTATCCCGGTGTCTATTTACTTTCTGACGCTCACAGAACATCTGCAAACCTGGAGTTCAAAATTATCAATCCCTTTTTCTGACCTGTTTCTATTGCATAATTTTCGTGCAAACAAACCCCCTCCTTTCTCTCCTTACGGCAACAAAAAAATCCACCCCCGAATCCGATCTACGATCTGCTGCCCGTCATCACCATAACCATCTCGCACCGCGCATTCGCGAGGAAGTGCGACTTGGAACTGTTTCGCACACATTCCGTATTAATACGGCAACACAGCTGCTACCTGGCCTGTTGAGCACGCGATGCCTTGGATCACGCTGCCAAATCGGTACGGTCTGCGGTCTGGGATCTCCGTACCGTTTACCGTGCCGTCGTGTGCCGCGGTTCGGATTGATGAACGCGATGTTTATATAATACACGCCCGAACCGTCTCTCATAATTATAAAAAAAAATCCACTTCTCAAGGTTGCCGGTAACTGCGCGCTCGCGTACAGACAGCGAACCTCACATGCACGCGGTAGGGTGACCGTTGAGTTTGACAATTCAGATAAATTTAATGTCACAATTAATCTTTGAAAAGTTTATTTTAAGAAATGCAATAACCTTTCATTGAAAACCGAAAATTAGTCAAAACAAAGTTTTCAGTCACCCTAACAGACTGCTGTGGGTTTCAACCCGCTTCTCAGTGGACCAACCCAAGTCCCAAAATTGAGGTGGTCACACGCCGGGAGGAGTTGACAGTTGCAACGTGGTGCAGCCTCTCTCTTCTTCTTCTTGTTCTGTTTTTTTCTGTCTTGTCCAGTCCTCAGTACTGTCGTCATTCGTCGCGTTTTCAGCAGAAAATTGTCGTGTCTCTTGCGCGCGTCGTGTGCTTGGTAAATGCGTAATCATTTATGTGCAAATGATGTTTTACAATAACTTTTATGGCCGGTGATCATCCGCTTGCTCTCGCTAGGTTTGTCGTACTGACTCTTTGACACGTTGGTTGGTCTGTTGAGGACTGAGATGTTTTTTTTTCGAATGTGAATCGGGTCAATAGTTTCCGAAGTATCGTTAATTTAAAATCGAAGCTGATTTTTTTAATGCTTTGAAGGGTGCATCAGTAATTAAAGATCGAATTATCCGAAATATCAAATTGTTTAAAAAACATTAATCGGGCATGAACAAGTGCAACATTGAAATAAATATTTTCTGATCAAGGTCAAATTTGGTGGGGCTATCTGTTAATACTATCAAAACAAGCAAAAATCTCGATTTTAGTCCAAAGTTGGATTTTTCAATAAATTGTTCAGTCCCTTCAAATAGCATGCTTTGATTTTTTTTGATCTATAATTTGATATCTCCCGCTCTCGACGGTCTCTTCAATATCAATCTAGAGAGAGTACACTGTATCTATAAACATGGGCAGTATAAAAAATTGCAATAATTGCAAAAATCAAACATTGGATTGGATAAACCTCCAAAACGGTGCACTTTATTAAAATTTGTTTGAAGTACTTCCGATTTCAAATCCGGGTTTGCACCTAAAAAAAATATGTCGACCGTATTTTAAAATTTTCCTAAAACATTTTTGCCTTCCTCACCTTACTGAGGAAAGGCTAAAAAATCACTCAGAAAACGAACTTCGACCCACCTTCATGTATACATATCGACTCAGAATCAAATTCTGAGCAAATGTCTGTGTGTGTGGTGGGATGTTGATAAAAAAAATAGCACTGGATTATCTCGGCAATGGCTGAACCGATTTAGATCGTTTTGGTCTCATTCGATCCGTCTTGGGGTCCCATAAGTCGCTATTGAAAATTATAAAGTTTAGTTAAGTACTTCAAAAGTTATGCTAAAAAAACGATTTTAACAAAAGTCCGGAAGATTGTAAAAAGGGTGGTTTTTGTAAGAAAACCCGTCATGCTATACATATTTAGAAAGTTAATAAAAAGACCATTTAAAATCTGATAACCGTATCAAAAGTTATAAGCACTTAAGTGTTATTTATGCTCTTTTTGGAGGCCGGATCTCAAATATTTCGATGAAAACGTTGTCCGTATCATCATGCGACCTGTCATTTAATAGGCAATTAAAATCCCATTGCAACGAGTTCAAACGATTGCAGATCGGACAACCGTATCAAAAGTTTTAAGCACTTATGTGTTATTTATGAACTTTTTAGAGGCCGAATCTCAGATATTTTGTTGAATACGTTGTCCGGATCTACCATGCGACTTGTCGTTGGATAGGTAATCAAAAGACCTTTTCGATGAGTTCAATAGATTGCAGATCTGACAACCCTATCAAAAGTTATAAGCACATAAGATCCCTGAATTATGATGATCTGACTACCCAATCTGGTGGTATGAATAATGAATCAAGTTGATAGAACACTGAAAGGTCTGTCCTTTTGTATCTATTTTGGATAGCGTTACCCTCTTAATGTGAGGAAGGCTGCCACCTAAGGGTGGATTAAGCAACGTTTTTTTAATTACCGCACTGTTGAAACATTTGCCTTTGAATTGATATCGAGAAATTAACATTTTTACGAATAATGTTTGTGCAAAAATAGATTTTTGTGTTATAATTTGATATGAAAAATATTTTTTTGAGTGTAACTATTTTCCCAAATCGTCCTCATCTATGCCTACATCTTTGCCCAAGACATCAAATTCATATGAAATAGCGTTCTCAAGATACAGACATTTATTTAAATCCACTTTTGTATAGACAGCTGTCAAATTAGTATAGAATCTTGAATGGACAAACCAATGACCCAAAGTCATAAGGTTTAAGGCAGGCCTTCCCAACCTTTTTAGCTCAAACGTTCACATTTTTGATCATCAAAAACACAATTGCCCACTTCTGCATGGTATATTTGATGGAATCGGTTCTCAGATGACATAATTTTGTTAAAAATTAGAAAACATATTTTCACGTTTCGTTTTTACCTACATTTTTCGTCAAAAATCACTCTGGCCCGAGGGCCGGACAAGTTTTTCACTTAAAACTTACATGAAAACGACTTGCAAAAATATTTTTCCAAGCTTTTGGCAAAGTTATGTTTACATCTGATAACCGATTCCATTAAATAAACCATGAAAAAATTGGCTATTGTGGCAAAAACTAAAATTTAAAAACAAAATGCTGATTTCTGCTCATATTCGTAGCTCTTGAGAACTTGAAATCTCGTTGTAGAGTTCAACAACCTAGTAAATCAAATCAGGAAGAAAGCTGCAAACCAGATCCAATCATCTGCTGTCAGGTAAACGTTTGCTCGATCATCACCAGCAGGCAAAAAAAAAAATCAGCTCAAGCAATCCGTTTTGGACGAAATAATGTGTGCTGTACACAAGCCAAGTCACGTATGAGTTCTCCATATAGTTTAAACGCTCTAAGCTAATGTGCACTGAATACGATCTGAGTGGTGGTAAAACTAGTAGCTCTGAGATGATGCTGAGTCAAGTCGCAGTACAGGCATCTGATACGAGCGTCCCCTTCAATGCACGGAATCGTGGGGTGGTCATTAGACATGCTTCTCCGGCGACCGTGCCTGATCGCGCGATGGATTGCAGATCAACAGCGCTGGCCGACCAAACTGCCGCGATGAGATGTAGCTGGCGGGACAGACAACTAGCTGACGCTTGTCAATCAATAATGATGATAGTACTTTGGCCGCTGCTGATGACGATAATGACGAGGGAGTTGAAGTTCAGAACAACTGTTGCATGCAAAACCCACTGTTCTTTGGGCGGCCGGGGAACTTGCTATGCGGTTCCGTTGGCCGGCGAACGCCGAGGGAGTCGCAAAGATTAATTTTCTGCGTTCGAGTCCGCCGCCCTAACCGAGAGCAGTAGCAGCAAGTAGCCGGTTGATTACATAGTTTTGCTAGTCTGTCTTTACGCCTAGAATCGTTAGAGAATCGCGTGGATGTGGATGTTCCAAAAAAAAAAACCTCATCCCCAACCCAACTCCACCCATATAAGGCTTCAATGCCGGTTCAACGCACTGGAGGCCGGCCGGCCACAGTGGTTCTGATCTTGAAACAATATCTCGCCAGTTGGCGCGCGGACTCTCTGTTGATTCTTTCCACACACTTTTGCTGGCAGTGGCTTTCGGGGGGGCTGGGAACGTTCTCGCGGCAAAGAAATGCAATTGAAAAATTAAAACGAGCTTTCGCCTCCCCCGGAGGAACAAACTTTCAATTATTCATGAAACGGTTGTTTGCCTGTTTATTCGCGCTCGGTAACAATCGAGAGTTGTTGGTAGGAGTTGGTTTTGTGTGTGTTTTTTTTTTGCCTGGCAAGAATCTATTACTTAATATAACAATGCCAGAACACGGTGCACCGTAAACTGGCTGAGTTCTCAGCCGATAATTTTTAATAACTGTGATTTCACAGTGAGAACTGCTAACTTGAGCATATTTTGTGGTTAAACGGGCTGAACTGTTTATTTGCATTGCTGAGATTATTCTTACGGCAGATTACGGTGGTAACTTCTGTTTCCAACGTATCACAGTGCTTTTGTGGGTGAGGAAACCTTAATTTGCACGAAAAGTTAATTCGCTCTTAGAGAAAACTACAAAAAATTAAATGTAACTCCGCGCCGTTTCAACCCATTTTTGTCTTTTGGACGTAAATGAAAGGTGAAAGGTTAGTTAAGCTTTTGAGGAAAAATAGTTTCAAGTTTCAAAAATCTAGCCCAGAATTTGAAAAATATCGTATGAAAACTTAAAATGCTGTTTAAAAGGCCTCTAGACCAATAAGCCTATATTTGAAAATATGTTTATCAGATTCCTAGTAAGATTAGAATAATGCATCATAAATAAAAAGATTCAGTTTTATTAACAGGATTCTGAGATACGATTTTATGTAAATAAAAACTGTTTTTTTGGACGCAACGCACGCAGAAACGGAAAATTGACAAAACGGGAAGAATCTACTTTCAATTAAACTGTGATAACTTGAAAATTTGAGCGTTGAACTATGCTTTTTAGAGAAAGCATATGAGAAAAATTAGCTGAAGTCATATTTTTCTGATAAAAAATGGCAACATCTTCGAATCGAATATGTTTGACAAATGTATATGAAGCATTTGAAAGTTGCGGTTGCCTTATGCAGTTAGTGCTCTACAACCCTTCAATCTAAAAATTCGCCAAAAATCAATTTTTCCACCAAGTTTTGATCTATAAAAAGAATTGGAAAGAAGAACTCTTAAAATTAAAGAAAATTCTAAGGTTGAAAGTTTGACTTGTTTTATGTGACTTTGCCAATGTTTTTAAAAATGTCATTTTTTCTGGGGTCATTTTTGGCTGTGTTTCTTACTATCATTTATATGAAAATATGCATGCAGTTATTTTTGACTATGCCTCTAAGCATTTTTTATACAATTTAGATAATAATGGTACGCAGTAAAAAATAATGTAAATTTGGAAGCTGTAATTTTGGAAGGTTGAATATTACCTCTTTTATGATGTATTTTTACCTCAATTTAGACTGAAAAAGTGACATTACACCAGAAAAGTGGTAAAATTACACATATCCAGAGGGAAAATTACACCTTTTTTCGGACATAAAAGATGTACCCCTTCCCAGATGTAATATTACCATGATTTTTTTTTCTGTGTAGTGTTCTATAGTAGAAAATGTGACAAACAAGCAAAAAATTTAAAAAGTGACGGTAAAAACATGAAAAAACAAGATAGGCAAAAGGTAATGATAGGTGGTAGAGAAAGCCAAATACTATCAGAAAAATACTATAGAAATAGATTAATGCAAATTAAAATACTAAAAATGAAGCAAGAAACATATAAAACAAGAGGAGTTAAGTTTTTCGTAGAACAAAAGTTGCTCAAAATGACCTTCTGAACACGGGAAAAATAGAAATATTCGGAAATATAATTTGGACTGTAGAGGGTTAATTTCACAAAATTTGATTGATACGAGTAAACTGCACTATTTTTGTTAATCTGTTTCTGTTCTATCCAATCAAAAATATCCAATCAAAAATATCCAAAGTAGGATGCCCAGAAAAAAATGACCCCGGCTCCAAAGCAAAAAAACGGTTTTGGGTTATTTTAAGCATCTGTGCAAATTTTGAGCAAAATTGGTTGAGATTAACCCATTGATACCCGAGCCTAATGTTGGTGAAAAAAAAATCGTACAAAAATGACTTTTTGAAATCGCTAATAACTTTTCAGGGTCGAGTTTTACAGCTTTGGTCTGTTCTACAAATAAGTAGAGCATTAAATTTCCAACGAGAATCTCACTTTTGGGAATATTTTGATAAAAGAAGCGCACCCTGCAGACCAAACCGTAAGAAATTTGAGTTTTCCATACATTTTTTCGATTTTTCCCATAAAAACTTCACCTTCGAGTATCAATGAGTAAATGTTGACCGATTTTGCTCATATTTGGCACATAGTCCTGAAATAGCTCAAGGAACAATATTCAGCTTCAGAGCGAGGATTTGAGAAAATGTTCCATATTCTGGGCACCATATAGGTGCACGTTCCTTTTAATAAAATGTTAATTTATTTCAAATAAATACATTTGGAGGGGGTCTCGTGGCGCAGGGGTAGCGGCTTCGGCTGCCGATCCCGATGATGCTGTGAGACGCGGGTTCGATTCCCGCCTTATCCACTGAGCTTCTATCGGATGGTGAAGTAAAACGTCGGTCCCGGTTTCTCCTGTCTCGTCAGAGGCGATGGAGCAGAAATCCCACGTTAGAGGAAGGCCATGCCCCGGGGGGCGTAGTGCCAATAGTTTCGTTTTTTACATTTGGAACTAATTTCAGTTTAATTTTAAGGTTCTTTTGGATGACAAACGTTAAATTTTAAGTGTTTTAGGAAATCTAAATTATTTTCGTTTTTTTCTTAATTATTAATGAGTCGATTGTTCCTGTCTATTTTTATCCTTACAAAATCATCCTATCATCAAATCCAAAAGTTCAGCAACCTCAAACCTAAAATTTTGAAAGCAAAACTTAATCAGAAATTCTATTCCCATCAGCTACCGTTCTCCGCACAAATTTGCATAACAGTAGCACTTCCCGATCTAGAACGAGTACCATTTGCCAAAAAAAGATAACATCACCTTAAGGCTCTCAACGCTCTATACCTTTAAGCCTCGCCCAGGGCCAAAATCCTAAATGGCCTGTCCGAAGGTACTTTCCAAGGCCGTTCAGTCCTCATACTCACATGTTGAGCTAAGTAGATAAATCTATCCCCCTCCCCCCCAGGCCAGCAGTTCTGGCGATCGTGCGCGTCGAGACTTGAACGCCCGTCATCGCGGATGTTTGATTAGTTGTTTAAAGATAATGACTTTTGGGTTTCGTTGATGGCTGGTGTTTTGCTTATGGAGGCAGCCACACACACGTAAGTACCAACCTTTCAAAGTTTGCCCGTGGTTACGCAGAATGGTTGCGAGGTGGGTTGGTCACGCTGCTGCCACGTTTGGATCACCACCCTGTGGTTAAGGAGCTGATTCACGGATGCTCCTTGTTGCCACGTGTTTGGAGGGGATTACATAATATTGCTCTAGTAAGTGATGTACCGTGAAGGGAAACATATTTGATCAGTTTTGAAAAATATCAATTTTGGATTCATATGTTTATGTTCAACTTTTTTTCGGATTTTGTTAGTTTTAAAACATTTACAGAAATTCGAAGTAAAAAGTTGACGAAAAGAGTTACCGGATTCGCTTACAGGATTTCTATAGCTGCGGCTGTATTAGAGTTATAATACACTAAGAGAGTCCAAGCTGGGTCAAAGCCTCGGGAATGAGATATCTGAAGTGCTCCTTGCAAAGTACAGCTGAGAATAAAAACTTGAACATAGATTCTAAAGACACCCTACTTGACAGTCCTCCATACGTTCCTCTGCCCACGATCCCCCCAGAGGAATGTTGTTGTTTCAATTAGAATATTTGCTGAACACAGCAGTGCTCGCGGCTGCTGATGACTCAACAGAATTAACAATGCTAATAGTTAGACGGAGAACACTGGTGAGCCTGGCAAGAACAAAAACCTCCGATTCTTCGATCTTGGCGGTCGAGATGATTGCCGTGACCGGCTCTCTTGGCTTCGAAATTATAGTGCGACGACAAGTGCAACGACCTTGCCGAAAGTTTGGGTCCGCAACTAATTGCGGGGCTTTCAGGACGACGTATTTGGAAGTGAGCTGAAGGTTGAACTCGCGGAGTTCTGGCAGGACCTGTGCGGTCGTGATTTCGGCGCGCAAAATTATGTAAATATTTCTCAACACATGCGCGCTGTCGACATTCCCACATCACATCAAGGTGTCTATCACTGGCGATAAAATGTTGCTGTTGCAGCCATTTGTTGGTGATTCAGGGGGACCCACCAGAAATTAAGTGCCGGGCCATCGCCTCATCGCGAAGAGGTCCGAAACAGTTGTTAATTGTTTGATTACCACACCAGATTCCGCATTTGCCAACAACCACAACAACCAACTTGGAGAGAGAAAAAAAACGCTTTGCACTTCATCCAGGCGGGTTCTTCCCACAACCTCTTTCCGAAATAATGTGAGATAATTCAACACTAAATTAATCGTTTGTTCAAGCGGCGATAGCAGTTTTGCTCCCATTATGCTGGAGTGGTCGGTAATTGCAGCCTCCCCACCAATTTCGAGGTCCATCAAACCGACCTCGGAGTTTAGGAAATCGCGCGCAGTCACTTGGTTTCAGCAAACGCTAAAGCCCAACTCGCGGTTTATCTCGCCATTGTGATCTTAATGTTTCGCTGGCTCTGCGTTTAACTTCGTATAAGTTTGCAAAATGAGCTGAGTCCGTCCTATCGTGGTGTCGGGTGATGTCGAAAGTGATGATGCCAAAAGTGAGGTTACACGACACACATGTGGTCTGATGGGCTGATGGACTCTGGAGCGGAAAGATCGAGAACACGAGATGGACGATGGGATGTGTGAAGCTGGGACCCTTTTATCGGTAGAGTTACCGAGCAAGAACTATTAAAGGACGGTAAAAATAATAAATTTGTAGTATGTGTAATAACACATCTGCAATGATTTAACATAATTTTAATCATGTTATAGGTAAATGCAAATAATATTTCCAGTTTTTGTCTCTCATTCAGAGGTGAAAAAAAATGGCTAAAACTTAAATAACTATTGAAAAAATTTCGATTGATTGTTAAATACTTTCCCTCCATCTTTCACAATTTTCACTTTCAAGATTATTTTTAAATAACAAATCTTTCTTAGAGAGAGTGACCTTTAAACATATGGAATTAAATCATCCTCGATCATCAGGAGTATCGATTATCAGAAGTTCGATTATTCGAAGGTTTGCATGGGACTTCGGATAATTGAATCAAGAATAAAAAAAATCGCGCTTTTTATTTTATTAGGCCGATGCAGATATTTTTCTATGTTTTTGTCCCTCGGCTCTGGCCGGGGTCGAGGGGATGGACAAAACAATAACAAAAATAACAAGCCATAGTCACAACATTTGAATGTAAACCGCGTTTTAAATGTATTTGAAATGTTTTGAAATAATTCGTTTTCAAAAAAATGTAAAATTTGACGAAAATCCAAATTTAACGAAAAATAAACTTTAAACGAAAATTTTCAAAATTCTAAAGATTTTCAAACTAACTCAAACATGCTGAAAATGATCCTAAACGCAGGGGAATGCATTTTAAATTGATTTCAGCTGATTGCACCTAAATTTCTATTGAAATTTTGAAGTTTTCTGAAAAAAATAAAAAAAACCTCCTGATTTTTCGGGCCATCTTTGAAGGGGGTGAAGGTGACAACAACTTTAAATAAAAGTTGTACCAACCTTACTTTTAACATCAAATTCGAGTCATATTTGAATGGTTGATATCCTAAATTCAGTATTTCAATATTTCATCACCGCCATTTTGGCCGCCATCATCTAAACTGCTGTTTGGCCAGTTAGTGCCAATTTAATTTTTTTAATATAAAATGTTGGCCAGTTTGAAAAGTTGAGCTTAAATTTAAAAATAAATTAAAATATTCATTGAATTTAATCCCTGAAAGTTGAATTTTTGAAAGATGAAAGTTTTTGAAAAAATGTATTTTTTGGCAAAATCGAAAATATTGTCAAACAAAATGTCATAAATCGTTATTTAGATACAAATCCAAATCAGCCATCGACTTCACATTTTTTTCAATAAAGTGTATCGATTTCAAGTTAAAAGTTATATGTTATAAGTTATATTATTTTTTTCGAAAAATGTCCATTGTTTTGCAATATAAAAAATATGTTTAAAATAAAATAAATTGATTTCATTAATCAGATTGCTGATTGCAGTTATAAAATAATCCGATCTCATTAGGTTTTTTTGGTGAAATTTTCCTTAGTTTTGACTATTTGCATTTAAAGAACCTTCTGTTACCAAGCGGTAAATGAAAAAGAAATAGTTGCAAGGAACACCATATCTCTATGAACCAGCCAATTACACAAAATGTAAAATTTTCATTTCGGTAAATAAAATGAATTGAAATTGAAATAATAAAATAATCTTACAGTTAAAATATTGAGCAAAAATTGGTTATTATCAGTGTCACTTAATTAGCCCTCATTTTTCAACACTAGATTTCTCAAAAAAATGGTTCAATAATAAACATTAAAAGCGATTTTTTTTAAATTTACAGCTTTTTCATAAAATAAGACCATTGTAAATATAATCTCAAGTTTATGTCCCCCTCCCCCCCCATTCTTCAAAGCTTGCTCAAAAAATAAGGGGACCAAAAATTGTAAAATGTTATCATATTTTGAATATTGGGACGCTAACGTGATAAATATGTTAATATTCTACCATTTTTTGAAGGAAGATTAACAGTAAAGATGTTTGAAGCATTTTAAGATCATTTTTTGTTTCGAAATTTTGAAAATCAGGCTTGAAGTTTGAACAACAATTAGACCTCGAATGTATTTTCTCCATTTAAAAAAGTATTGATTCAATAATTGTCTAACTATTTCTATTGTAAAAAAACAGAAGATCTAATAAAATGGTAGAAAATTATCGCAGCTGTTTGAAAAACATAATTTCAGAAATGAACATACTGGGAAACTATTTTAAAAATAAAAAAAAAATCGACTGCAAATTTGAATTAACTATTCAATATTTTTGAAAAAAAAAAATATCCCTCCACTTTCCAAATGCATACATGTTTAACATGTTGACATATGTCCTGATAATTAACATAAATATAATGTTTTTAAAAAATTGCTTGCTGTAAATAATGTAATTATTAAAAAAAAATCTTTGGTATCCTGGTTTCCGGAAAGGCTTTGATAGTATTAGTGGTTCTGGCTTATTTCATGATAAATGTGTTCTAATTGAAATATTATGATTGCTACTTATATTATTTTGAAAAACTAAATAATTTTTTTTTGTTGACTGAGTTTCTAAAATTGTAATTGAATACACATTTATTTGAGGTTAAGGTCATAAAAGTTAATAATAACTTTAAGGCCAAAACAATACTATTAAGTGTTATTACACAATAATGTAATGTTTTAAGTTCTTTTATGGAATTTTTATCTTGAAAATCTGAATTAGATTTAAGTAATTTTAAGATTAATCAACCTTGGAATGAAGCATAACATCCTGTAGATAATCAAATACATTGTAAACTTCTCAAATTTCAATTCTTTCCTACGAAATAAACCAAACTATTACGTTGTGTAACAAATTCCACCAGCTTTATGTGGTTATTCACGTAAACGATTTAATTAGCTGGCCCTGGGTCCATGTTCGAAAACTTTCCGCACTTTTCGACTCACGATTTTCCCCATGAGTAAGCCAGTCTACTCTCAGCTCCAAAACCCAAAGTATCAACTTTTTTTTCATTACATCTAGCCTTAAAATATAAATTAAAAAATAAGCTCGCTCCCCCGAAAAGAAAGCGTTCAAAACGCGCGCGTCCATTTATTCAGCTGTTCCATAAACTCAGTTTTAATCGAAACTTACCTGCTTGATGCTGCTGTTGTTGATCGGTTACCGCGTGTCGAAGTCGCGCGGAGTTGACACTGCTGCTTGGGGAACGCTTGCTGGGGTGTCCAAATCGGCCATGAATTCGCACACGTTGGTAATGTCGCTTTTCCAATTTACTTGAATTTTTCGCGACGATGACAATAATGATGACGACGACGTTGGAGGTTTTTTTTTGTGTTGGCTATGAATTAATTCAATAAATTTTCCAGAATACAATCAGCGGGTGAAACTCGACGAGCCGATTCGCTTCATAACCTCTGAATGCAACACTGCTGGCTCTGCTGGGATACGGAGAGTGCACTACGGCTTAAGCCACTTTTCTTCCTTGAGTACGACGACGAGTTGGTCGGCTGTGACCGAAAACATTTAGTTGCTCTTTAGGCACGGTAAGTTGAAAACGCCCTTAGTTAGCAGTCGCCCTAGTGATTTGCTAGGTTATGTTCGCTGAACACGATGATTAGATAATTTCCCCTGAACGCTGCAAAGGGAGACTCGCGTTGGTGTGCCAATTTCACCGCACGAGATAGACCTAAAATCCGTTGCACAAATTGAATGCGCGACTCAGAATCGTACACACTCAGCGGTTACCAGTAACGCTTCTTCCCCGGTAGACACCCTCTCTTCACGCCACGGATTGGTAACGGTCTGTCTCCACGATCGCGCGCAGCCTCCAACAACAACAACTCTCTTCGGGCTTCACCACGATCCGTTCCGCAGCCACTCACTGGCGAGGCTTCTCGCAACTCCACGCGCGAAAACGTATGCAGGGAGACTTCGCACCAAATGGCAATTCCGTATATGTTTTCGTCGTTTTTGCACACCGTTGTTTCTTCCGACCCGTTTCACCGATTCTTGTTTGCCTTCGGTTGAACTTTGGCTCTCCGCAACACCTCCAGAACTCCCAGCCCCGTAACACCAGATACGCGACGTCAACCCGCGAGCGGTATCAGTCAACACTCTTCACACGCAAGACACCGTTTCTTCTTCCAGAACTTCCCAACGGATTACAAAAGAAATAATCACTCTTCACGATAGCCTCATCAACTCCTCGCACAGTTTCGCGTTAAAAATTCATTAATGAAAATCTCTTTCAATTTCGCAGCACCACCAACAACAACACCGCCATCAACTCCTTCCAAGAAGGCTGCGGATTTTGCTGGATCAACAAGTGGTTCAAAGAACGCAGCAACAACAACACGCGAGCGCACAACAACGCGAATTCTCACCAAAGAACGAACGAAGAACGCAGAAAAACGCGACCGATCCGCTAGTCGTCTCGATACGAAATGCGGAGAGCAGGTCCAAGTCGGCGAGAGAAGGCGCGCTGCTGCTCTCTTCGGTGGACGGAGTTGTTGTTGTTGGTGGAGACTGTTGGGGAGTTTGGGGATTAAAGCTCCCGCGCGAAGTTTGGCGAGAGAGAGTGAGGGAGAGAAATGAGATTAAGAATCGCAATGAGCGAAGCAGCCTTGGGGAGAAAAAAAAGGTGGAATGATCAGCGCGATATTCGCGGAATTATGCTGAACTTGCGGTGTCAAAGTGTGAAGGAGGGAATTAGTTTGCAGATGGAGTAATTGGAGTTGAATGGTTTGAAAACTGCTAGGCATTTTTAATTTAAGCTGAAAATTTATTAATCATTATCGCGTTTGTTAATACATTTACAAACCTGTACAGAACATTCATACAAATAAACACAAAATGTACTATTTTCATCAAACTACCAAAATTTAAGTCTAAGGGGATTAGGGGATTTGAAATTCCGGAAATCTCTGGACGTAATAATCGAACAAACTCTTACCTGTTCTACATCTTTTTAGAAAGATTGTTCTACTTAGAAAATTATTCTTCCAAAGTTACATTAAGGCTCTGGAAGGCATCATTCCCGATCGGCCATTTGGCGGTCATGTTTGTTTTAGAAAAACATTCAAATCTTGATTCAGAGGTTTTCAATCAAAATATGTTTTTTGTGTTGTTTTTAGAAGTAAATTATTTTTTCGTAGTCTTATTTTAGATTGTTTTTTTAATTTTATAGGCAATCACCCATTCAAATTTGACTAAAATGGGGTCGCAGAACTCAAGTTTGATGTTAAATGTAAGAAAATAAAAAAAACACGAATAAAATGTTTTTGTTCGTGATTCGATTATCCGAAGTCGCATACAAATCTTCGGATAATCGAAACCTCGGAAAATCGAGACTTCGGATAATCGAATCTAGACTGTAAATTTTTAAGGTTGGTATGGAAAATTTAGAATATCCAAAATTCAATAAGAGCTAATGGTATAAGTTATGAATCAACGGAAAAAAGTGTTAAACATGAGTTAGCAAACAATTACATGAAAATAAAAATAAAAATAAACACGTTCAATGAAACAAAAGTTCAGGCAAAACTAAATATTTGTCGAAACTAATTTTATTTTATTTTTGAACTTAAAATCTAAAACTTAACTCAAAATTCAAACAAACAAAAAACATTTTTTTGGGGAATAGACGTGAATTTTATTGAAATGCATTTTTCCTGCGTTGAAATTCATTTTCGGAATGTTTGTACTAGTTTAAAAAAATTTAAAATATTTATATTATTTCGTACCACAAAATCTTTTTTCATATTTTCTGTTGCCAAAACTTAACTTAAACTTTTTTGGGAAAATCTTTCAAATTGTCAAAAATGCGAAATAATAAAAAAAATATAAATATTGAATTGTCCAGTTGTTTTTCAATAATTAGTTTTTAAAATATCTAAGTTTTGGGGAATTTTTTTTTCGCACTTAAAATATTGAAATTAAGACCAATGATGTCTTGAAACGCTCATAATTTTTGTTTACAAAAAAAATGTTCGAGCCGCCACTTAGTAATGCTGAAATTTGTTTCAGAGTCTGTTTAAATGACAAGAGGCACTTATTAAACAATTAATTGCAAACATAGTAGTACGATTTTTTTAACCGCAAGAGCGTAATGGTTTTTTTGATGATAATTTTTTCAAACAATTTGATCATAGACAATATTTTGTCAAATGAAATTTAACTGTTTTCAAAACATATAAAAACAAAGAAAAACATATCTCGAAGGTTTTTTGCACCATTATTCAAAAAATACATGCAACTTAATCAAAACATTAAAAAAGTTTTTCAAACTCTCAGACAATTTAGTCAGATTCCCTTCAAAGAGTGAATATTATGACTGAAAATCCTGATAAATTGGTACGAGTTTCAGCTAACGGCCTTCTGGATGGTAAGTTGTTGAAGAAATGAAATGCATGCAAGTGGATGAACCTTTTAAAAAGTCTTAAATGTATGGTTCATTTATAGTTCAAGGGGAATTGGAAGCTAGAACCATTTTGCCTAGTTTTTGTGCAACTCACTTTTTTTTATTAAAAAAAAATCAATTTCAACGAATTAAAAAAAAAAACATTAGCATGACGATGTTGTCCACATCCTAAGAAATTACTGTAAAAAAAATCAAGTCTCTAAGTCCAAATATGAACAACTAGTTTACTTTTTCAGTTAAACTCGCGATTTTTACACTTCTCCATACGATTCCCATAGACTTTGCCGAAAATCAGTAAAGCGCAATTCATCCCAAGATTTTGTTAATATATTCCATTATTCAGCTATATTTTTATATACAACTCTTGTATCAAGATTAGTTTTTTTTTTTTAGAAAAGTTATAAGCACTGTTATTTGTTTTTACAATGAAGTTAGACTTAAACTCATTTTCATGACTAACCTTTGTCACATTTTAAATTTTACTCAAACTATAGCGACAATTTCGGTACTCCACCGTCGTCGTCGTCATCGCCCCTCAACGGGTCAGCCAAACAACACCCATTTGGCCAGCCATCCAGCCAGTGTGTTCTGGACGGACGGACGGCATGCCGTGTGCCATGTTGCGAGTAACGTTTCGCGCTCAACACACACACACCCTCTCGTATGCAGCCAGGCACGTATCAAAAGCAACAAGTGACCAAACTGGTTTTCCAGCCAGTCTCGGCTGCGCGCGCCGCCTAAGAAAGCTTTAATTCTATGAGTTGCAATTTTTCGTTAGTTTTGCTTTGTGATCGTGTGGTCGTTCGTTCGTTTGATTCCTACGCTCTTTTACTTCTGACGTAAAACATTTCGTTGGTCGGTTCGGGTTCGGTTTCAGTTGCGTTCCTCAAGAGAGCTTGCTCGGATGTGAATGCTGAGCTTTTGAGAGAGAGAGAGGTTGCTAACAGCTTGATGAGCTTTACGAACGAAATAAAGCTTCACAGTGGTAGCAAAGCTCTTCGAGGGTGGGTTACCGATAGTTGACTAGAAATATTTATCTCATTTCAAAGTGATTTTTATTGCCACTTATAAATGACACAATAATGGGAATATACTCTTCTTACATTAAATTTTCTATATATTTTTGTTGAATATGTCTAAAATTTGGAATACTTAATTTTTTTCAATTATCAAAATATTTCAAAAACCAGAGCAAATCTGGATACTGACAGTTTATCGTTAATTTGACAGACTGATAATTCCAGATTTATTTTTCTTAATGATAATTCTGCTCTCAAGAAGTGCAACGTTTTTATGTTTCAGGCACTTTTATATTACAAAAAATACATGTTCTTTTTTCGCATTTCATAATCCTTTTGAAAAATGTTAAATTCAAGTTTTACATACATAAAGTAGAATGAAAGTTTGATCTGAGCAATTCTCTACGAAATCGGTCTTTTGCCTTCCTCACTGAGGTAAGGCTATAATCCTGCTCTAAAAATGAACTTTGTAAAAAAACGTCGTTGACCCACCTTCATGTATACATATCGACTCATAATCGAAAACTGAACAAATGTCTGTGTGTATGTGTGTGTGTATGTATGTATGTGACCAACAAACTAGCTCATGTTTCTCGGCACTGGCTGAACCGATTTGACCCGAACCTGTTGCATTCGACTTGGTTTAGGGTCCCATAGATCGAGTTTTATACAGATTGAAGTTTCGATAAGTAGTTCAAAAGTTATGTATAAAAATGTGTTTTCACATAAATCCGGATCTCACTTAAATGTATGTAAACTATATCCGGATCCACCATCCGACCCATCGTTGGTTAGGTTATCGAAAGACCTTTCCAACGAGTCCAAAACATTGAAGATCTGGCAACCCTGTCTCGAGATATGGCCCCTTAAGTGATATTGATGTACTTTTTGGAAGCCGGATCTCACTTAAATGTATGTAAACTATATCCGGATCCACCATCCGACCCATCGTTGGTTAGGTTATCGAAAGAACTTTCCAACGAGTCCAAAACAATGAAGATCTGGCAACCCTGTCTCGAGATATGGCCCCATAAGTGATATTGATGTACTTTTTGGAAGCCGGATCTCACTTAAATGTATGTAAACTATATCCGGATCCACCATCCGACCCATCGTTGGTTAGGTTATCGAAAGATCTTTCCAACGAGTCCAAAACATTGAAGATCTGGCAACCCTGTCTCGAGATATGGCCCCTTAAGTGATATTGGTGTAATTTTTGGAAGCCGGATCTCACTTAAATGTATGTAAACTATGTCCGGATCCACCATCCGACCCATCGTTGGTTAGGTTATCGAAAGAACTTTCCAACGAGTCCAAAACAATGAAGATCTGGCAACCCTGTCTCGAGATATGGCCCCATAAGTGATATTGATGTACTTTTTGGAAGCCGGATCTCACTTAAATGTATGTAAACTATATCCGGATCCACCATCCGACCCATCGTTGGTTAGGTTATCGAAAGACCTTTCCAACGAGTCCAAAACATTGAAGATCTGGCAACCCTGTCTCGAGATATGGCCCCTTAAGTGATATTGGTATACTTTTTGGAAGCCGGATCTCACTTAAATGTATGTAAACTATGTCCGGATCCACCATCCGACCCATCGTTGGTTAGGTTATCGAAAGACCTTTCCAACGAGTCCAAAACATTGAAGATCTGGAAACCCTGTCTCGAGATATGGCCCCTTAAGTAATATTGGTGTACTTATTTTTCTGGATCTAAAAAAAAAATAGCTGAAATATGTGTCCAAACCACTCATATTACCCATTGTTGGTAAAAAGTGAGGAAGGCATCAACCACATAGGTGGATTAAGTTAGTTTTTTCTTTAATTTTAATGTTTGTATTTTTTTATCCGACTGAAACTTTTTTTTTGCCTTCGGTAAGCCCAAAGAAGCCATTTTGCATCATTAGTTTGTCCATATAATTTTCCATACAAATTTGGCAGCTGTCCATACAAAAATGATGTATGAAAATTCAAAAATCTGTATCTTTTGAAGGAATTTTTTGATCGATTTGGTGTCTTCGGCAAAGTTGTAGGTATGGATACGGATTACACTGGAAAAAAACAATACACGGTAAAAAAATTGGTGATGGACTTGAAAATGGTGCACTTTATCAAAATTTCACAAAAGTACTTTTTGATTGCAAATTTGATTTTACATCGTAAAATTAAGTTGAAAAATTTTTGCGACCAAAATTTCGTCCTTTTGAAAAAATCAGTATTGATTAAAAAATTCATAACTCGGTAAATGATTTTTTGCACAACCTGAAAATTTCTGAAAAGTTGGCATTTCAATCATCTGAAAAATATCAAAAAATTAAAAAAAAATAAAAATAGTGTTTTTTTGTAAATCAAGTTTTAGTGATAAAAAGTTAAATAAAAAAATCACCAATTTTTTTTACCGTGTATTATTTTTTTCCAGTGTAGTCCGTATTCATACCCGGGCAGACGGTAATAACAAAATTCATGCCATTTCAATAACAAATACTGTTAAAATAACAGAAAGTGTTAAGGAATATTCTTGAAAAATCCATTTTTACATAAGAGTTCAATAACAGTTTATTTTATGATAACAAAATTTGTTATTGGTCTGATTTTGGTTGAAAGCCAAAACAACTTGGAAATAACATTTTTTGTTATGGAAGAATACCGCCAACTGTTATTGGGATGATCGGATTAGTTGTTAAAATAACAAAAAATAATAACAAAGATTTGTTCGAAGAATAACTAAAAATGTTATTAGTCTGTTATTAACAAAAAAATCATAACGACGAATAACAAATCATGTTATTAATAACATAAAATGTTATTGGCCTAGAATTTTCGAATATCAAAAAATTTTATTCCCAAGTTATTTCCGTCTGCTCGGGTACCTACAACTAATGTCTTCTAAATTGTTCTCGTTTGACTGTTCTCTTACTTTGGCACCAAGGCTTTTTTTTTTAACTTTTTTGAAAAATCATATCAAAAATTATGTACCAGTAAAACAAGAAGAAAATGAAAATTTATGCAAATATAAAAAATGCTTGAAATACTTTTGTCACTCAACTATAAAAACACAGGAAAAAGTCACGAGGCAAATACGAATAAAGCAAATCACTATTAACGATCCAATCCAAAAATAACCTGAAAATTTTCTTTCCAAATAAAACATCCCATCAACTATCATGATAACCAATGTTGTAATTTTATTGAAGATGTTGAGAAAATGACTCAATAGTTTTAGATTATTCAGTTTGCATCTTTCTACAGTTGTCGTTACAATCGGGTTAGTCCTGGTAGGATTTTGGCAAATTGCGATAGCAATAGCGACATTAGTGGGTACGTTCAATTACAATAGTGTTGTTTCCTTTCCTTTTCCTTACTCTCATAGGACTTATTTGTGGTCTTATTCACTTTCCTCCTAGTTTGTTTTTATCCGTTTTAGTTTTTCGTATCCTTTTGGTTTCTCGTTTTAAAAATAAATATAATTTCTTTGTAGTTCTATATCACCCTGTGTTTTGTAGTTTTTCGCCAGTGTTCAAAATTTCAATTTCTAACTTGTTTCGTTTCGTTTTTATTTAACACTTTATACACAACTTAAAACATAATTGCGACACAAATATCGATTCCATGCTTAATTTTTGTTTTTTTTTTTTTTGTTATCGTCTAAACTGTGTAACCGTGTACAGGTAGTTTTTGGTATCTCCGAATCAGTAACGTTTTGTTGTTCACATAGTTTTTTTTTATGGTAAACTTATCCGATAATATCGAGACCACTACTTATTGCTGCTGCAGAAGCAGATTCTCCAGCTCGTCAGCACTTCGCATCAGAAAGGCGGCACTCTCCCGGTAGCCGGTGACCAGCTGCTTGACCGCGGTGATTTCGGCACTGTTTAGCTTGTGCGCCAGGATGGGCCGCTTCATCGACAAATCGGTGGGAGCTGAAAGTGGAAAATTTCTAGTTAGCTTTAACATCAGTAACACAATTTAAGATGCTTATGAAATTTTGTTTTTGGAACCCTTACCAGTACCCGTGGCGGACATGGTCGTACTCGTGCTGTTGGAGCTGTTGACCGAGTTCATGAAGTTGGTGTAGTGCTGCGACCGGTTGGTGAAACCAGTGTTGTAGTCACTGAAGTTGGAAATGGTGGGCACAGTCGTGGGGATCGTGGGTGTGGAACTTGCGCTGGCACTCGGAATGTTTCTGGAAGGAGAGATTCGTAGGGTTAGTCATATTTTTCCAAGGTGGATTTAGTGACAGAAATTTCAATAGGTACATCATAACTGGCCCATTTCCTCTTATATACTCACAGCTTCATCTGGTTGATATCCGGGGTGGTGTTCTGAACCGGGGACAACTTGGGAACACTGGTGAGAGGTTCAGTTTTGACGGGTGGAGTTGTCTCGGTCTCACACTTCAGAGTCATGTTCTGATACAGCGTAGGGACGTTTGGTGGTTCCGAAGTCTGGAAGAACAATAAATTTAGATCACTCTACCCTAGAGAAAGTAACCTGTCTCATGTAGACTCCTTCCAATGTTTGGAAGAGGACATTTTACCATATAACTTACCGCCGTGGTCGGAGTGACCGATTGACTGATGGGCTCCAGCCCTATCCGCATGCGTTTGGCGTTGAGACTTTCGTTTTCACAGGCCACGGCCAGGATCTGTTCGGCCTGCACCGACGTCAGGTGAGCTGGCGTTGGTCGAGACTAGAAATCGTAAAAAATAAACAAAATTACTATCACCTCCAATCTCAATTCCAAAGATTTCCTGAGATCAACCTCACTTACAGTGTTCTCCCAACCCTCACGGGTCTTCTTGTTTCGCCGGCAGGACTTTAGATAGGTTCGTATACGCTTGCGGGCCCGCTCGGCAAACTCTGGAAACTGCCGCGTGCAGGAATCGATGATGGCCTGGATCTTCTCCTTCGGTTGCTTCGAAATGGGAATGATCCGGTCCAGATTTTCGTCCACGAACAGCCGCACGAACATGTTGAACGCCTTCAACCGCTCCGGATCGTTGACGGTTGCCTCGATGCGGTCCTCGGAATCATCCTCCGATAGGTCGTCGTCGTCCTTTTGTTCCGATGAGTTGGTTTCGTCATGCTGTTCGATCGGTGACGGTTGCTGACGTTCCGGAATAGGCAACTGGTTGAACGAAGTTTTCGCGTTCATGGCCAGTGCGTTCTGGTACTGCTGCCAGAGGTTGGTCATGGTGGCCAGGTCGGGTCCTTCGGCGCCGTTTTGGGCTGCTGTTTGGGGGAGGAGAAAAAATGGGGAAGGTTAGATTAAAACTGTTCAGAGGGACGGTGACACGATACACTAACATTTACCTGCCGCCGAGTTCTGGTAGTTCCATGCCAGCAGCATCAGTTTGAATTTGTCCGCGTCCTTGATGAGGCCTGCAAAGAAGATACAAGATTTTTGTTGGTTAAATCATTATTATTTCAAGGAAGTAAAGAGAAATTTAATTTAAAAAACTTAGCAATATATCAATACTTTCACTTTTTTTTTGATTTTCCACAGCATTAAAATTTTGAAAAAAGCAAAAACTCTGACTATTGAAGATTCTTGAAGAAATCTAATGCGAAATAATCAACTGCCAATCATTGAAGAAACGGATATTATCAACTATTGTCAAAATCTAGATTCTGAAATTCGTGGAATTTGTCAATTTTCTCAAATCTTTTTTTTTATAGCAACTTAATAAATATTTCATCCAAAAAGACTAGTTTATTAAATGTTCAGATTATTTAGTTTTTTTCAGAAACTAACTAAATTTAGTAATGTTTTCATTCGCTGTTTATTTACTGCTTTTTTATTTGAAAGGTATAGTTTCGAAAGAAATTAAAGCAATCATGCTTTGTTTTATTCAAAATAAAATAAAGATTTTTTGCTTGGGCCTGTTTAATTTTAACGATAGAGCAATTCCAGCCCAAAACAGGAATTTTGTAGGTACTTTTATCTCGACCCTCTCCGATTTCAATGAAACTTTGTAGACATGTTATCCTAGGCATATATAAGCCATTTTTGTGTATATGGAGCCAGTTACACTCGATAATGACATTTGAGAAGGGCGTAAGTATTTTAAATATTTTTGTATTTCGTAATTTAAATCTTGCTGTATCTCGAAGCCGTTGCATCGTATCAAAAAGTGGTCAAAGACAAACTCGTAGGAAATTTGACGGGCTTTCCGAAAAAAATACACTGAAAGAAAAAAACACTCCACTTTTATGAGATTTTTTGTTTTTTAAGTTTAAAAGTCAAATTTGAAGGTGAGCCCACGATTTTTTTTCGTTCAAAATTTTTGTGAAAATAGCCTAAGATGTTACAAAAAGGCTCACGAAAAATGCAGGATGGAGCAACTCACCTAAAGAAATACAAAAATCATTTGCTGAAGCTGTTTTTTTGAAAAGTGCTCTAAACGTCAAAATTTTCAAAAACCAAACTCGAGAGTCGATTTTCCAGTCAATTTTACATAAAAGTCTCCATATTGACCATTGTCCTAAGTCCAATCCTTGTGAAGTTACAGCGGTTTTAAAAATAAAAAACAGGTTTTTTGATGGTTTTTGGCAATTTCTATATGACAGACTTGATTTTTCAGTCTCGAAATTATTTTTACCGGAAAGCTCGTCCAATTTCCCATAAGTTTGTCTTTGACCACATTTCAATTGGATGTATGGGCTTACAGATATGAGCTAATTTATTATCCAGGTTACTATACTACACTGAAAAAATATTAGGTTTTCAGTTATGAGCAATGTAATTAGCTCATAACTGTAAGCCCATACATCCAATTCAAATGTGGCCAATTCAAAATTGCTCGATATTTGTTTATTTGAGTGGATGATTCCCGTGAAAGTTAAAAAAATACTACTTTTTTGTTTTCTTTTCTCAATTATAATATTTTTGCAATTTGATTTCTAATTTAGTTTTTGAAAAGTGAGCTAAAACCCTTACAACAAAAGTTTGATGGGATAAATGTCGCAGCAAATTCAATTTATTTTACTCATTTTGACTGGATAAGATTGTTAAATCTTGCTTTGATATGAATTTCAATAAAATGTAAAATGATATAACAGGAGGCAAATTAGCGAGAACATTTTAGCTTTATTAGTAAATGAGAATACGCGTGCCCTACCTTTTGTCTCAAAATATATATAGAGTCCATCAAAGAGGATTTGTTTTTAAAAATTAGGACATTTTTTTGTGTCACATTCAAATTTAATGAAGATTTTTTTAGTTTATTGAAGAATAATATATAATGAAGCATAAAAATTAGTTTTTGTTTTTTAAACATAGGATTTTCTGAGTTATTTCAACATTTTTCAAGTTCCGCGAAATTTGCGTGAAATTTGGTGTTTTGAAATTGAGGTTCCCGTGGAATTTGCAATTTTTGAAAGGATTAATGACGATTTCCATAACATCGCAAGGAATGGGATACTCGTTACCAAAAAGTATCAGCATGTGTAGGGCACTATTCTAAACAACTTCACGTCTTCACGTTAAAAAAAGTTTTAAAACGATTGTAAACTTTCATCTTAGAATGCTTTTTTCTGTAATTTTAAACATTTCTTTACATTAACTTTTTAATCTTATTAAAAACTCTAAATTTTGGGACCAAACATCGAAAATTCGTACAACCTTCAGAACAAACAAGCCATTTTCGTACAACCTTCTATTCTTAAAAAAAACAATAAACAGTCATGCTTATATACGAATTGGCTTGGAGTGCTTTTCACAGTATTATTATTTTTCATACAAAAGGTTTTTAGATTAACCAAATATTTTAAATGATTTGAAACTGTCATGGAGTCGAATAAAAAAAAAAGTGATAATGTGTAAAGATTTTTTTTTTCGTTGTGTTAAATTTGTTTTAAATATGAAATTTAAAGAATTTAAACAATATTTCTCTGATATTTGAGACCAAAAAAATCCATGATGGAATATTTCAGAAAAATACTTTAAATGTACTGCAATTATATGTAAAGAATATTGATTTTTTAATGTCAGCTTGTTTCATAATCAAATGTTTCCTGTTTGTTTTTTAAATGTTATTTTAATTATATTGACCTAATGAAAATCCAAAACCATCAGAATGCACAAATGACTCATTGAAAGTGTGAAGCACCCGATGCTTGAAGTATCAATCAATGCTTTCACTGCATAACATCTCATCACTATTGTTCTTTTCTAAGATGAAGACATTCTTCCTTCTTGGCACGGCAATAAGATCCCATCTTATTCAAAGAAACTCGGATTATCTTACCTGCGTATGCATCTTCCCCGGCCGCAGCTCCACCTGTGCCATTGTTTTCCGTCAACTCGTTGTTGAATGGCATCGCTATTGATTCCTGTAATGATAAAGATAGAAGTGATGTAATTAATTACGGGTTCAATTTTCAATAAGTCAATATTGTTAAACACTTCTGGTAAGAGGCTTCAATCTTGAAATATTTCTGCTGAAGACTTCGGGAGGATACTTTTCGAAAGAATCCGTTCAAGATCCTCCAGCTAGTCTCTACTCTTACTCATCAACTTGACTTGCGTTGAAGCCTTCCAGGCATCCGAACGCAACAAAAAATAAGTATAAAATTCTTATTCGTTATTCTTCGTTATTATGAAGAAATAAATACAACGCACAATTGATACGTTAGGGGAGCGAGTAATAAAAAAACTCGCGCGCAATTCTAAGAAGGAGGAGTAGGGGGTTGCTCGTTGACTACGCGAACGATCCTCCAGATTGAAACGCACCCCAGATATTGAACGCAACAACGCAGAATGAGAAACTCCGTGAGTGCGTGTGTGCATGTTTATTTCCGGCGGGTACTGCTGCTGCAGATGATGAGCATGGGTAGAAGGAGGCAACCCTCGTGCGTGGGTGATTTTGGGATGGGATCAGATTGTGGGTGAAGAAGATGAACGAGGGATGCTGGGATGGGATGAGATTCGCAACAACCAACCCCTTCGGGCATGAAACGTCGTGGGATGGGATGGATGTGTAGGCATCGCACCCATCTCGATAAAGTGCATTGTGGGATTTGAAAACGGAGGGGTTCTGTGGCAATAATTTGCAGGGTGTCCGCTTATCTAGAAGAAATTTTTTTAAATGATACATTTTTGTAACAGCCAAAGATGTCAACATAACAGATTTTTTACGGTTTTTGTTTATTTTGTATTTTTTTGGATTGAAATCGAGTTATAAGGATCTGAGAAGGTTAAATGTAGAGTTTTTTTTTTATTAGGTCCTATAAACATATGAAAGACAATAGTTTATTGGTCCTTTCCAAAAAAAAAAACTCTGGAAATGGTCTAAAGGCGATCACAACAATGGGTGAGTTGCTTTCAAGTCAAACGTATTTTTATGTGTTATTTATTACGGATATCACAAACAAATATCAGATATTTTACAATGTTTGGCAGAAGAATAAAAAAAAATAAAATAAAAAATTCGAAAATCTTTTGACAATCCATCTCTACAAAAATAAAGTCAATTGCTAGAGCTTGTTATTCTTAAAAATATTAAAAAGGAAAACCACATTTAGTCAGAATTGAAGAAATCAAGCTTACATCTTAAAGTAGCGAAAATTCTTAGATATCTAGTTCTGAGAGATTTCCTATATTTCCCGCTAATTTTAAACTTCCTCGCAAAGTCACCTCCCTGCACTAATGCATTGCATCATGTTGGTGCATCGCGGGATCGGCCTCCGAAGAAGGTTTGTGCGCCCGTCCGATACTCACAGTAATACACCCCACCGCCACGTTGCTGTTGGCGTGGCCGAGGAGTTTCATCAGTCGGTGTGGTTCATGCACCATCAGGACGTGGGGTGGGAAATTGAACGCCTGGACTAGGTCTCTCTAATCCTAGCCCCGCCACGGACACGTGGACTAGGGTGGCCACTCCACGTCCCGCATTTGGGAGTGCCAAATGTGTAAAAGAAAATAACGGCCCCGAACGAAGCCCACTATAGATAATATATTATTCCACTCTGTGTGGGAGAGTGTGTGTGTGTGTGCATCAAGGACTCGGCACCAAGCCCTGTACTGTGCTGTGCGCCCCGGCCTATCCTTGGAAACGAGGGTGGACATCATCAGGGTGTGCTCGTTGACGGTGGGATGAGGGTGCTGTACATAGATTCTCCATCAACCACCCACTATTCGGACATGTCCTCGATTCCTCTGTCACTCAAAGCAGTCTCCCACTCCCGGCTCATCCCACCCTTAAACTGTAGGACATCCACCCAACAAAATATAATCACTTGCTTCGTCTTCGGAAACTTTAGCCTTTTTTTTCTTTCTCTGTAACAAATCCTCAAACCCTCCGAGTTTGCAAAGTATCCCCAAAACAGAGAGGCGCCCTTTTCACTCAACATTACCCCTCACCTCCTCTGGCTCCTTCCAGGACCATTTCCGCTTGGGCATCCCGTGGCAACACTATTCTTAGAGCGGTTCCCCTTTCTACTTTTTTCTTTGTAGACACGGCTAAGGAGGGACAACAGAGCGCACAGTGGGATTAGTGGCATTTTTAATTAATTTTATTCTCCAAACACTAATATTTTTTCGTCAAAATTTCAAACACTGAACGAGATTTTTTTCATTTATGAAACTTCATAAGGTCCCATTACAAACTTTATTTCAAGTTTTTGTCTCCCAAAATTGATTGTAAACTACACCCAAAACTGGCAGCGCTAGCCCGAGAGAATGATGGTCTCGAGTCGAGAGAATAGTGGTACCATTCACGGACGCAGAGAACACAGCTCGAGATGGGCGATAGAACTATTCTCTCGAGGTTCATTTGCAAAAAAAGTTCATCCGTCAAACAAAAAACCAAAAGTGTCGACAACGGGAATCGAACCAGAGACCTTTGACAAACCAATCCAATGACTTAGCTGCCTCGGCCACCACAGCTTGGTGACCACGGAGAAGTCAGAAGTCGATGTATGACACTTGTTGGAGATTTATTGATTCAACTAACGAATGAACTCATTTGTTATGATGGTGTGAGTTGGTACCATTATTCTATCGATTTTGGCACTGAGCCCTCAATAAATTTTGAGAGAACGATTATCTCGACTCTGAATTTTGGGTGTATTCAGAATACATTGCATAATGATTATTTATGTAGTTTAAAATAAATAAACCTTTTTAAAGATTTTTACAACACAAAAATATTTTTTTGTTTATAAATTCATTGTTGTTTTCCATTTTTTTTTAAAGAAGCACAACTGTAATGATGTATGAATTCTCGGAAAATTTGCCATTTTTCATACTCTCGATCGATCCCGTGAAATTTGGTCGAGACTCCCGGGAATTTTGATACTTATAAATATTGAAGCAAAATAATAAAAATAGAAGCAGTGATAAGGGAAAAGTTAATTTCAATACACAAAAAAAAACTTATGGCCATTTCGATTCCAGCATTGCTTCTTTTAATTTTCAAATTCAAAAAGTGTAAAATTAAACTTGTATAAAATCCTAATATTTGTAATTGACACGACCACTTTAAATTTTTGGTACTCTGGCATTTTTTGTATAAAAAACTCTGGTATTTTTCGTGAAAAACTTAAAGCATTTTTAATAATTTTTAGGAGCGCAATTGTTAATGTTGAGTACAGTTTTCCTTGTAACTGTAAATATTACTTTACTGTTAACTAGCAGTTGAGAAAACAACTTTCAAGCTGAGAAATCTTGGATTGACAATCTAGAATAAGTATCTTGTCTAAATGAATATGTATTAAAAAAAAAGTCTGCCTGAAAATTAAAGTAAAAAAACTTTCAGATGTTGCTTAGGATTTAAACCATTGTTGAAGTTTTGAAAAAAAAAATAACAAGTTGATGTCTACACGACGAACTACAGCACAGACAGATTCAATAAACCGAGAATCAATCATTCAGTGAGAATTTAAAATCAAAAAGATTCAGTACAAACCAACAAACCTTTGAATTGTTAGTAGCAGATTTGGAAAGCTTTTTCAAAAAGTAGAAGATTTTCCACAAAATATTTCAAATTTAGATAATAAACAAATATTGTGTTAAATAAATGTGACTAAAAATAACATTTAATAAATGGAAATGTTAAAAACTTGATATAAATTGGTGTAATTTAAAAAAAAAATTGTCAGGAGATCAATAATATTGCTATTATGCTAAATTTCCCGGATCCCGGGAATTCCCGGGAAATTGCAAAATTCAACTCGGGAAATTGGAAATCTCGAGAATCGTCACCCTCTATAGTATGAAATATTTTGTGATACTTTCCGCCTATTTTTTTTTTTAATCATGCATACAATTTGAAATTCAGTTTTATGATATTTTCAGAAGGCTTTGTATTATAAATTTCAAAAAAGATATTGGAAATCTTTTCGATGAAACAATTTGGAATTGGGTCCTAAAATGAAGCTTAGATTGCTGATATTATTGTTTACAGCGATAAAGCTTATTTTGCTGAGTACAATGACCCTTTGTACGACCACAAAGAGTTTAAAATGGATTTTGAAATCAATTTTGAAAAATTAACCTCGCGGTCCTTCTTGACAGAAAATCTCCTACTTGACAGCTCGTTCCAAGGGGTAGTTGATCCATCGAAAAAATGTTGTGTTGTCAAAAAAAATTTGCATTAAAATGAAAAATAGTGATCAGAAATGGTTTTTAATCGTGTTTTTTACCGTTGTATATAAACATTGACATAGGGCTTTAGTACCCAATTGCCAGAACTGTCTTAATTCACGTGTAATAAGTGGAATTTATAGCACTTTTTAGTGATAGATTTCAAGAATAATCTGGCAGCACTGTCATGTTGTTTCACGTAAAATTTATAGAACTTTTCGATGTCAGTTTTTTCCGTACAATGTTGTACCCCCTTCTGTTGAATCATAAAGATTGATGATCTGTCTACCCTGAGATGCAATATGTTTGGAAACTCACACTGCCCAAGCTTAGAAAAGGGATCATTAACCTACAATAATAGTTCGTTAACAAAATAGTTGAAAACTGAAATAAGATGAATAAGCAAAAAATTCATCAAAATTTGTTTAAATTTGTAACAAAAATTCGTTCATCTCTTTGTTCCAATTCAGTAATAATACAAAGTTTTCGATTATCAACAACTTTAAGTGACAAAAAATTATAAATAACGTTTCTCTTCAAAATCTTTCGCTAAATTTTGTGACAATTATTCAAAAACTGTTGAAATAAATCTGTTTCTAAGTTATGGGAAACTGAATTTAACTAAACCTAAATAATCATTCTGATCCCAAAACAAAGATTCAACATTGTGTTTGCAAAAAATGAAAACAATATATTTTTCTAGGTATGAAAAACAACTGCTTGTCAAATTTTATCCAACATCCCTCATATTTCCCTTAGTGTGCCTTTCCTCGTCATCAGGACAAGAAATGACGTCCCCCTTCGGAAGGAGTTTTTCTTTTTTCCTTCTTTAACTTCCTCTTGATGAGCCGGGACGGGAGGGAATCAGAGGGAGTGAAACTCCCACTGTCCTATCCTATGCTGCAGGTCGTCTTTCTTCGGCTTAAGATTAATTAATTTTTATATTTTCAGCCATCAGACTGTGTTTGCTGGCTGGTGGAGGAAGACGAGGGTGGAACGCGGTGGGGGGTAAAAGGGTCCTCCGCGTACAAAAAAGGGTAGCTCTACAATGGCAGCAGCAGCAGCAGTCGACGACGCAAAAGACGAAGCAATAGGGACGACCCCCCTCCCACAATAAGAAAATGGGAAAAATGAGCCAACCTTAAGGGGCGAGGAACCGGGTTTTTTTTTTGGTGGGGGAAGGAACGGATGAGGGAAGGAAATCTTAGATGAAGTAGCGACCAAGTCTTGGCTTGCGGGGAAACGGGAGGAAGGGGAAAATTCGATTCGGACTTTTTTTGACGTTATGCTACCAAGGGGATGGTCCTGGTCCCCCTCCGTCCTGGCCGGAAAAACCATCCCCTCGGCAGGACCAAGGATCCAACTTTTATATTTCTTCGGATGCTGCGGTGTGTGTGTGTGTTGGGATCAAGGAAAAACCCTCTTTTCTGGCTCAGGGAACGGTTCCTTGGCTGACGTTGTCGACCGATTCCGGCGCCCCGTTCCCCCGGGGGGGCCCTTCCCTTCCCCGTCTTGGCCTTGCCTTGTGTCCCCTCTACGGGGTTCGGTGCTAAACATTGGAAAGGAGCGAAAAAAAGGCACCACGATAAGGAAGCTGGGAGGTTGGGACCGTAGCGGCAGCTTCCAGGACCATCAGGAAAAACAAGACGAGGAAGAAGCCGGAAAAGTTCCAAGAAGAAGCAGCAGCAGCAGCGTTGGTGTGTTTTTTTCTTCGTCCTAACCCCGGAGAGTCTTTTGAGCGGGGGCTTTCTTCCTCATTTCTTGTTGGCGCTCAAACTGTCAAGAATTAAAAAAGATAGATGACGTGGGACGACGCCTTAGACGTTGGGTGTGGGTGGACGGTTGGCCGGGGATGGCCAAATAGCTTTTTCGGGACGGAACGGAAGGGTCTTTTGAGGGAAGTTGCCGAGGAGAACGGCACAGATGAAGGAGTTTTCAGGCGAGAGAGCGGGGTTGGTTCTTCGAAAGAAACACGAGCACACTTTTCTTGGAGGGGTTGGGTTGAAATCAAGGAGGAGGGTTCCTTCTATTTTTTTTTTTTTGAGTGTGGTGGTTAGGGAACGGTATTGATTTTTTTTTTACTTCAAAAGATTTGTTCCATTGCAGTGACCAGTGGCTAAAGGGTATCGAACAGTGTTCTGAAGTGTGTCTGTGCTCGAAGATTGGTGGTTACAAACTGGAAAACTTTTGTGGAGTTCCTCGTTAGAACCATAGCTTTGGCCCTTTAAGATCCCTAAATTTTATTTAAAAAATATTATGCAAAATATTTTTCTTATTATATTTTTCAGCTTTGAGTCTGAAACTGCAAAACTCTAATTGGTTTTAATAAACACTAAGTGTTGACTGAATTATTTTGTAATAATAATTAAATATGATCCATGCCATGATTTGAGAATCATCATTTGGATCTTATAAAGTTAAATTTATTTTTATGCTAAACAAAAAAATCACAAAGAATCTGATTTCTATGTAAAACTTGTAGTTTGGTCAATCTAAAATCTATTCAATTCGAACCACTTTTGAACATATGTATTAGGATGTAACAAAAATGACTTTTTGGCGGGCATTCAAGGGTTTGTTCCGGTGGGCATACTAAGCCCAAATCCAAAATATGAGCTTGATTGGACGTAACAGGAGCTGCCGCTCTGCCCTTTAATTTTAAATGGGATTTAACCCGTGAAAAAAGATTTTTTCAAAAATGTCACTTTTTGAGGCATTTTGGCCACTGAAGCGTTTATTTCCAACATCATTGGCGTGTAGGCCAGATCCTTGCGCATCTTTTGGTGTATATAACATTGAAATTTGGAGCATCCTGAAGCTCGGTACAGACCTTCAAAGTTTGTCATTTTTTCAAAAAATCGCCCCCAGCAAAATCAAATGGCGTCTAGGGCGTCGCAAGGCGCGACGCATATCTTTTTTGCCGGGGACGATTTTTCGAAAAATTGCCAAACTTTGAAGGTCTGTACCGAGCTCCAGGGTGCTCCAAATTTCAATGTTATATACACCAAAAGATGCGCAAGGATCTGGCCTACACGCCAATGATGTTGGAAATAAACGCTTCAGTGGCCAAAATGCCTCAAAAAGTGACATTTTTGAAAAAATCTTTTTTCACGGGTTAAATCCCATTTAAAATTAAAGGGCAGAGCGCCAGCTCCTGTTACGTCCAATCAAGCTCATATTTTGGATTTGGGCTTAGTATGCCCACCGGAACAAACCCTTAAATGCCCGCCAAAAAGTCATTTTTGTTACACTCTAATATGTATTATATTTAGTCATATAAGTGATATCAAGTTTAAAAGTTTCTAGCTTATTTAAGCATATTGTTGTTACAATTTTCAGATCTGTTAATATTTCAGGCTTTAAAAACCAGATCATTTTGTTGCATTCTCGAGATAGCTCTCATTATTTAATGATTAATAAGTTTATTTGGAATCTTGAAGACCAAAGCTTAACCCTCTACTGCCCAAATTTTTTTTTCGAAAATTTTTATTTTTCTCGTGTTTAGGAGGTCATTTTTAGCAACTTTTGTTCTACGAAAAACTCTTGTTTTATGTTTTTCTTGTTTCATTTTAAGTATTTTAATTTGCATTTATCTTGTTTAGTTTATGTTTGTTTTTGGTAGTATTTGGCCTACTCTACCACCTCCTATCATTACATTTTGCCTATCTAATTTTTTCATGTTTTTACAGTGACTTTTTCAATTTTTTGCATGTTTTTCACATTTTCTGCTATAAAATGAAACCATTATCATTTAAATTGTAAATAAATGCGTAGAGGCATAGTCTGAGGCACTAGAAAAATTACTGCATACTTCTTTTTACTTAAAATATAGGAAATGTTAGTAAAAAACACAGCCAAAGTTGACCCCTAAAAAAATTAAATTTTTAAAAACATTGGCAAAGTCACATAAAACAAGTCAAACTTCCAACCCTAAAATTTTCCAAAATTTTAAAAGTTCTTCTTTCCAATGCTTTTTGAAGATCAAAAATTGGTTGAAAAATGGATTTTTGGCGATTTTTTAAATCAAAGCCCGTCTAGAGGCGGGGTTGGGTTGTAGAGGGTTAACTGTTGAAAGCCTTAGCATGCCCTTAAAGTTGAGAGTGAAGTATTTTTTGTATTTCATTACAAATACTTTTGAGAAAACCAACTTTGTTTTCAAACAAGAGGAAGAAAAGTACTGAAAACTATGGAAGACTTTACAAAAGGCGATCAATTTCGTCGAAACGTCAGATTTAAAAGAAATTAAAAAACAATTTATTCTCTTGTAAGTTTGGCAGGTTAAGGATATCTGGTCCTCTTTAAATCCAAATCAATCCCAAAAAAACATCTGTTTGAAGCTGTAGTTTAACGTGATATGGCAAAACTAGGAGCTCGCTGAAATTACATGCTGTTCCGGCTTTCCGCATTAAGAATTAAGGTATTTGATAAGATATCCCATAATGTCCTTATATCACAACGGCTACCGTCAACTGGGTTGAACAGGACCAGCACTAAAAAGCCTCAAATTATGAAATCGGTGAACGAACTTTGCTAGTGTGTTTCTGTTTAGCGAAAACTTTGCTGAAAAAGCTGTAACCCATCACTCCATGCGTCCAGCATCGCACTAGATGACGTAGATTATGAATGAAATGTGGCTTTAGTTTTTCATTCTCTAAAGAATAGGATTAAAAAAATATATTTTGGGCGAAATAGAAATGAACGAAAACTGAAGAAAGAGATTTTTGAAATCTTCTGTACGTTTTATTAACCATCGAGAAATTTTGGGTTGCCACTTTTTAAAGCATAATTTCCAAATAAAAAATACAGTGCCATACCGTTTTTGGCAACACGATTTTCTTTAAATTGTTCATTACTCTGTGAAATTTTAGTTAGGGTTTCGATCAACAATTTAGAAGTAAAATTAAGTTAGTCTCATTCTTCAGTCATTCTTGATGAGAGGAATTAAGTCGAAAAGTCATGTTGCCAAAATCGGGATGGCACTATATATCAAAATCATTGTTCATAAAATAAAAAGGATAACATTTACACCAATCCACATAATATTCTCAAACCTTACAAAAGCTTCAAACTTAAATTTAGTTTGATTTTCAAGATCAAATCAATCCTTCTCGATTTAAAACCACAGAAAAATTTCAATTTTTCCGACAATTTTGATTGACTTTTGAAAATATCACAAAAATCAACCGTCATTGTGGTTTCTCACATGTTTTTTCCTCTAAAAACCTCCTCACTCACCTTATTATTGTGCAAAATTGCACCGCTTGCCTTCCGTTTGGCTGCCATCGTTCAATTCCAGTAATGTTATTCGAAGTTTTTTTTTCGGGGTGTTGGGATTTTTTTCCACACCAAACCACAGAACGCCCACAACAAAACAACACGTGGAATTCCGCGCGCACACACAATCACAGTGTCACACAGCGTTACGTTATTTATCGTACACAAACAAACACACACGAGTCAGCAGGCCGCGGGAAAATTCGCGCGGTTTTTTTTTTTTCCGACAAGTTGCAACGGTTGGTTTTAGCAGGTTTGTTGAGAATCCAGAATTTTGGTTTTCGCGAATAAAAGAAAAGAGAAGAAAAAGTTTGGATCAGTTTGAGCGGGGGTCACTTCACTGTTTTTGCGGGAAAACTTTTATTTTCCTTTTTAAAAGTTTTCCTTTTTTTTCAAGATGCTGGTTTCGACTCACTCATTGGATCTGTACACACTTTAGGGCTATCCTTGCCAACTGCTGAAACTTCCTCGGAAAGTTTGGGGCACGCGAGCGAAACCGATCCGCACTCGACGACGTACTGAACAGCACAAAACGCTTCTCCGCCACAGGAGGACCAGGACCGATGAGTATTATTATCCTTGAAGGAAAAATGTAAGATGGAATGCTGCTGCTGCTGCCTCTCGGATTGCCACCCTCTCGGTTTCAGTTCAGCTGGGGTGGTGGTGCTCGGTTGCTGATGATCTTCTCCGAAGGGTGTCTCACTCTAACTCACTGACGCCTTCTCTGTCGTTGGACTAAGACGAACGCCACCCTCAACCTCTTCTTAGGGAGCGAGTTCGGAGCTTCTTGAAAACAACCCCTTTTGCCTGATTAGAAACCCGGGTGGTGGGTGGTTGCCAAAGGAATCCTTCGAGTCTTCGAAAGGGGGTGGGGGTTAAAGTTACCCCTCGTCAAAAGCTTCCAAGAAAGTTCTCCACACACTCACACACCGACACCACTCTTCCAAGACACTACCAAACCGTCCGAGGACACTACTCCGACTGCTGCTTAATCCTTCCGGAAGGTCGACTCCTCGCTCGCTCGCTGGATGTCACTTGACTCGACGGATACTAAGTTTTGACTGACCAAAACATCGCCGCTGCACCCTCTATACATAGCCAGCACAAGACAGAACCACCACCACCACCACCCAGGATGTCCTGTCGAGCAGCTGAACGGGACGACACACGAAAGGGAAGCGCCGCTGCCGCTTTCTCCTATGTACAACCCCGAAATAAAAAAGTTTTTCCACCCTTCGCGCGCCTTCAGCTTCCTTCCTTCGATGCATTATGTACTTCTCCAGTGGGGAGGGGACCGGGTTCGAAACCACCTCACAAAAATCCCTTCGCGCGAGCTCTACCCAACTCATCCCATGTGCACGTGGGTGGGCACGTGGTGGCGGTTCCCGTTCCACGTGGTTCGCTTTTTGCACCCTCCACACTTGAGAAGCGGCATCGGCGGTGGGATTATGCTGGCTGCTCGACGATGGTCTTGTTCTTGTTGCATAGCGCCGAGCGTTGATGCTGCTGGGTGCTGTAGGAACGGCGTCGTCGTCGTCTCAATCAGTGAGGAGTGCGCTGCAGCGATGTTGTTGTCGCTGATGAAGGGGGTGCAGTTAAGTTGGGCCGCGTGGATAGTGGGATAAGTTGGTGGTACAAATTTTGGGATTTGTTTTAAAAAAATGTTAAAATTGTGATTCTAAAAAGCTTATCAATATTATGTAAATGAGTTCAAAACATTTATTAAAAAAAAAGTCAGATAAGCCAGCAATAAACCACAAATATATACAAATTGTTAAAAATGTTAACGGATCTGCCGACATGATTTCATTCCGTGTACAGTCAATAGAACAAGCACTAAACCGTCCATGCTCACATAAATGTCCCATAGGCATTTTCAAGACAAGATTGGATGCTGAAGTCTAGTATAGCATGCGAAGCATTTTTTTTTTAATTTAAAACCCGATCTTGAAGTTTTTTTTGTCAAAGGTTAAAACGATTATTTTTTGCCTATTTTGAGTTTTACATTTTTTGACACTTTTTTTCTCGGTCGTCAAAACAAAATTAACAATCAATCAATTATTAAAATGCTTCTCAATGGTTTAAAACCTATTTTTTTTTAATTCCAGCAGATTTTAAACTGGAATTTTAGTATAAGTTGCAAAAATAAAAAAAAATCATGAATTAAGATCTCACTTTTTAAAAAAAAATTGATAAAAAATTTCAAATTTGCAACGGAACCGCTTTGATTGAAAAAAATGCCAGGGATAGTTGGATAGAAATGTCTAGTTTTTTTTTAACATGTCCTATAAACATATGAAACACAAAAGTTCACCCTTTCAAAAATAACTATAGTTGTGAAGCGTAAATTTATATTTATAGCACTTGATTTTTTTTCTTTTTCGCAGGAAATTCCAAAATGAGTGTGAAATTAAGATTTCTGAACTACAATCAAGTAAGGCAGTTGCAAATATTTTTCAAATTTTATGTCGCCCCCTTCAAAATTGGTCTGAAAAATCAGGGGGCAAAAAAATATTTTCCCAAAAAACTTCAAAATTTCCATGAAAATAGAAGTCTTATCAACTGAAAACAATCCTAAATGCATTTTTTTGCATTGATAATCATATTTTTCGCAACAAATAAAATTTTCGTCAATACTTAACTATTTTGGAAACTAATGATGGCAAAACATATGAACAGGTGTATAATGCATTTTAAAACAATTTTTTCATTAAAATGTTGAAACCATGGCTCGTAATTTCAATTTTTATACTTTTTTTTATTTTTTTTGCCCCCCCCCCCCTTGACTTTGGTCAGAGTCGAGGGACATAAACTTCAAAAAATATTTGCAACGGCCTGAGACGAAATGAAAAGCTGCTTGAGCTATTTTATTATAAAATCTCTGTTTATATTAGTTAACTAAGTATACAAGTTGCATATAACGGGAGAAAAATAAAAATTAAATAAATATTTTTGTTTTACGTCAGTTTAAATTCTGTTGCAAATTAATTTGTGGAATTATCAATACCCAAAGTTACAAATACAATTGTAAATATACTTTTCCTAAAACTTTTCTGAAATTATGAATATTTTACTTTTGATACAATTTTTTTTTCAAATTATACTGATATTTTTTAAAACTTCAGTAATATTGGAATAGTATTCAATAGTACGCCCTTTTTAAATGTTAGTCTTGATTGAAAAACATTGAAAATAATGTTTTTGAAAAGCTCGGAAAATTTGGATGTTTTATATTTTAACATTGAAAATCGGACCATAAGTTGCTGAAATATCGACATTAGAAAATGGTGGGTTGTTTGAGAGAGACTTAGAAAACATCAATTTTTCAATTTTTAATCTTTGCATGGAATTGTTCAGCAACTAAGGGTCGTATCAACAATGTTCCAAAAAGCAAAATATAAAGAATTTTCTCAGTCTTTCAAAAAAAATTTTTTTTTCAAAAGTGGGCAAACATGACTAATATAAAAAATGAATAGCTGCGACTATTTTCAAAAAAGTTACCTAAATATGGCTATAACTTGAAAACGGTGCACTTCATCAAAATTTCACTGAAGTACTTTTTGATTACAAATTCGATTTTTTTAATCGAAAAATTAAATTAAAAAAGTATTGAGACCAATATATATATTTTTTGAAAAAATCTGTTTTGTTTCAAAAAATCAAACTCGGTCAATGATATTTTGCCTATTCCTGAAATTTCTGAAAAGTTGGCATTTAATGTACCCTAAAACAAAGCAGAAAAAAAATAGTGTTTTTTCGCAAATCAAGTTTTAGTGACAAAATGGAAAACTAAAAATTACCAAATATTCTTTGTTAACGCCCAGTTAACCAAATTTGACGATTAGTAGAAAAACACTTCCAGACAACACTGTAGATTATGTAACCCCCCACACACAATCTCAGTAGCCCTTCGTGTACCTTTATGTTCAATGTTAGTAGTCGTTTCAACACACGAAATGGTTTGTCTTTTGTAAAGTTTGTAGACTTCCCGGTCGCAAAGCACTTGACCACTAGGAACTAGACCAGAACTCAATCCAAGAACACTTCTAACCAGATGGTCGACCGGGACAGTCACCCCTCCTCAGGGGCAAGTTAAGTAGACGCAATAAACACCTAAGAATTTGTAACCCTCTTGTGCAATAAAGTTCATCCCTTAGTTATCGCGACTTTTCTGTAACTTACCGGATCACTAAGTTTCACCCCCGACACACAGGACCACATCCACTACGATGTGCGTTAACATTCTTTTTTTTACCGTGTATCATTTTTTTCAGTGTAGTCCTTATCTATACCTACAACTTATCCTCTCAAAGATACAGATTTTTGAATTTTCATATATCATTTTTGTATGAACAGCTGCCAAGTTTGTATGAAAAATTATATGGACAAACTAATGATGCAAAATGGCTTCTTTGGGCATACCGAAGGCACCAAAAAAGTTTCAGCCGGATGAAACATCCAAAAATTTAAATAAAATAAAATGCCGATTTCGAATAAAATTGCTCTGTAGACAATTTTTGTTAAAACTATATTTTTTCCATAATTTCAAGTAGTTTTCAGAATGTCTTAAAATTGTCGTTAAATTTAAATGATTTGCAATTTGCAAAAATCACTAGCTCTACTAATCAGAGAAGGTGATAAACCGTGTTCATTTGATGCGATATATTTTTTTTAAATTTTTGTACTAAGCGGACGGAAATCTTATATTTTAAACTATTCATTTATGTATTTATTAAGCTTTTTTAAATGCATGAACAATATTTATAATGATTTACACCAGTAAACAAAACAATCTAACTATCTCCACGGAGAAAGAAGAGTTCCCAAAATCGTGAACAAGCGTTCATGAAATTGAGGACCACGAACAAATGTTCAAATGTCATGGTACGATTTTCAAAAACGTACCATGGAATTTGAACACTTTGTTCGTGGTTTCATTAACGCTTGTTCACGATTTTGGGAACTCTTTTTTCTCCGTGTCTGAAGTATTTTTTAATAATCTCTGAGTTCCTAATTATGTTTTTCATTGGTTGAGCTTGATTGGACATAACAGGACCTAGCGCTCCGCTTTTCAATTTTAAATGGGATTTAACCCGTAAAAAAAGATTTTTTCAAAAATGTCACTTTTTGAGGCATTTTGGCCACTCAAGTGTTTATTTTCAACATATTTGGCGTGTAGGCCAGATCCTTGCGCATCTTTTGGTATATATAACATTGAAAATTTGGAGCACCCTGGAGCTCGGCATAGACCTTCAAAGTTAAGTTATGCGTCACGCCACGCGACGCCCTAGACGTCATTTGATTTTGCCAAGGCCGATTTTTCGAAAAAATGCCAAACTTTGAAGGTTTGTACCGAGCTCCAGGGTGCTCCAAATTTCAATGTTATATATACCAAAAGATGAGCAAGGATCTGGCCTACACGTAAATGATGTTAAAAATAAACGCTTCAGTGGCCAAAATGCCTCAAAAAGTGACATTTTTGAAAAAAATCTCTGTATTTCATGATTCAAATATATAACCCAAATTTTCTTAAGATCATTGAAAATCGAACTATGGATAGCTGAAACTTCTACTTTTCCTGGCTTTGCTTAATAATTTAATTTTGTAATTTTAAATTTATTTTTAATTTTGAATGAAAGTTTTGGAAACAAAAAAAAACTCATTTCATACGCAACTATTTTTTACTTATTTTTTCAAAACATTGCAAAATTGAATCATGCAAACTCTCCCACAGTGCCCCGCCAAGCACTGCGCGCTGCCAAGAGTCTAACCGAGCCAGCATCGGCATAGTTTTGGCTCCGTGGACCATGTGTTGTGTGCTGCCTCGAAAAGAGGAACTTCTCGTGGGTGGTGTGGGTGGCACACCACCCCCTTGCTCGCGCGCTCCGTCCAACTTCCGTGGGCTGCTGGCTGAGGCTGTGTGGAATGAGCACATCAGAAGAACGCGCGTGTTCGTCTCCACTCGGAGAGTTCCTCACTCTACTCCGAGGAGGATTGCAAGGTTCTTCACCCCCCACACACCCAACACCCCCTTTTGGAACAGATTGGGTGGTGGTGGTGGTGTTTCTGTTTTGCTACTGTCCCCGTTCTCTCTCTCACTCACTCGCGCTATCTTGCGACTATTTGCTCCCTTATACATGGTTTGACTCTCTCTTTCGCTCCTTTATTGTGCCTCTTCCGGAGGGTGGCAGCCCGAGAAGGAGCCGAATCGTAGCCGACACCGAGTCTCACACCCTAGCTGAACCCATCGGCCTTGGTGGGTGGTTGTGGTGGTGGGAGTGGGTGGCTGATGGGCACAACCCAAGCGGGTGACGACTCCCCGAGATATATGAGTGGGATGAGGAAAGTGCGGAGGCTTCTTCGTGGTGGTGGTGAGCCTACCCAGCATTTCTAAATTAATATTGGAGGGGAACTGTTGATGAGTTTTTAATAAATTTTTGATGTTTTAAAAATAAAAATAAATGCGTTTATAATTTTTTTTTTGAAACAGATAATATAATAAAAAAAAATAAAGATTGAATCCATGATATTCCCGCCAAACGTAGTGGCATTAAATAAATTATTGCAGGGGGTTAATTAGGTGCCGCAAAAAACGTCAGCCATAGTAGCTGCCTTTAGTGGGTGCAGTGTTTTCCCTTTGGATTCTCAAATTAAGGTTGCATGTTCTGGCAGGGAGCCTTGTGAGGCAAACATCCTTTCTGCCAGCGTTGACTCTACAAGTAATAAAGTAATAAAATGTAATTTAACGAGCAGACAGGGAACAATTTCAATCGGGGAAAGATGTTGTTGAAGCCTATTTTCTGACTCATTATCCTTATGGAGCATTAATTGGTTGGCAGTTTTAAGAAAAAAAAATCAGGAAACGATGTTTTGGAAAAATATACATCTTTGCTTAATGTTTAAAAAAACTCTAGGGTGGCTTGAAGTTGTATTCATAAAATTGATAATGATTTGTTTTAGATGAAATAAATTCAATTACACAACTGAATAGTTCTCACGTTGTGTTTCTTAGAACAGAAGGTTATGTTATTGTAGGGCTAGTGATGTTTCGTGGAAGTCGCGTAATTAGTGTAATTCGCCGCGAAATACGAAGTAATCATTTAAAAAATTGCTCCTCAGAGTATTGAAACATATTTTTTTTATTCAAACAATCAACAGTCAGGCATTTTTAATATTTAATTTTTAAGAATTTAATTATTACAATGTTTTATGAAAAGTTCGAGCGAAATAAATTTTGGATGTAACATGTCAGGGATAATACAAATAAATTTATAAAGCATATTATAGAAGAAATTGCAGAGTATTTTGAGCTATTCAATTTTTAGAATTTCTGTAAAATTTATTAAAATCAGGATGAACAAATTGCATGAAATGTTAGGAAAGTAAAAAAAATGCAAATATTTTGGCTGAAAATGATAACAAAAACCAATTTAGTTTTTAATCCAAAACCAAGTCTTAGCTCTTTGAAATTTCTAATTTTTTGGTATTATCCATATCAACTATTAAAAGAAACTGTAATAGTTAAAATTTTGCCTAGACTTTGTTTTAAATACTGAAATTTCCCTTTTGCTGAAAATCATTTGCAAACAACATTGTATTTCTCTTTTTTGAATGATTCTACTTTTGGTGAATGTCGCTTAGGATGTGATTAAAGATACTTAAGTTGAACTTCGTTTAAAAGATATTTTAGTAAATTTAAATGTTTAAAAACCAGTAAAAATAGGATAGCTGAATTGTAATTCTGCTAATAAAAATTCAGCAAAAATTCACAAAACTGACCTCATAATTTTGATTGTCATGAACAACTGCTAGCTTTTTCAGTAGCTTCCTGTACACAATTATTGTAACATAACACATTTTTTGCGGCAATTTTAGGCAGAAAAAAATATTTTTAAATCCTCTTGCCCGAATATAAATGGAAAAATGATGATTTTAGGAGGATTTAACATTTGTTGTTTGTGTAATTTTACGTGAACTATTGTGTTAAATGATGAAATTAAGCAAGCAGGAGAATTTTGTTTATAAAATTAAGTTGATTTTCAAATCTTATATTGTATGAAATTCCTGTTGTTGTTCAGATGCAAAATCTGCAGATTTGAAATGAAAAGAAGAATTATCTTGAAAACTTTAATGCTTTTATGGAAAGTGAAATGGATTCTGAACTGAGCTTATCATTTTTTTTGGTAAACTTATAATATTTTTTTCGGAAAATGAAAATTTTCAATAACAAATTGAAGAAAGTGAAAAGGATTTTGAATTGAGCTTTTCCATTCTTTTCTTCTAATTTTGAAAAAAAAGTGAAATGTTCAAAAATAATAGGTAAGCTTAAAATTTATTTCAATATAAATTTATAAATACAAGTTGAAGTATTTATTTTTTACATATTACTACATATTACTGTATGTAATTGTCACAAAAACATGAAAAAATATCATTAATTTTGCTCTCAAGCTTGTTTCTGTACTTTCTTGCATCAAGTTTCTGTTCTTTATTAACGAAATTGACTTTTGAAAAACTATTATTTTTCAACTATATTTAAAAAATTGTTTTTCTCGATATTTTTCAACAATTGTGATGCAAAATTCAATGCAGAAAATTTTAAAATTTAAGTTTCCAGAAAAAATTATCCTTTGAATTTATTTAGGATATACTAGAACATTTTTAGAGTGTTATCTATCAATGAGACTTTAAGTTGTATATGCTTAAAAAGGATAAAAATTTGATTGAAAATTTGTTTAATTAAAAATCATATAAGCAGTCTAATCCGATTTATCCCAAAAACAAAACAAAAATACTTTTCCCTACACAATAACCATCTCAACATTTCCTCAGCAAAGGCACCATTGAACGACTAGCTTACAGTACGCCCACCCCCAAAACATCGTCATCCTCTTGTAGTCATATATTCTGCTGGAACTCATCATAACCAGCGCGCGCGATACTCACGCTAGACTTTCCCGAAAACATCGTGGACGCGAAGGCACGGAAAACCTTTTGATAGCTGGCTGCCTGGTCCCCCTCACTGACAACCAACGGAAAATAGTGGCAACAAACTTCTACTTTGCCCGGTTTCACCCACACGACGGGTGGGTGGTTGATGATTAGGAAAAACTCACCCCCACTTTTTCGGGGGTGGCTTGGGATGGATTTTTAGTTTTTTTTTGTTCAACTTGGCGCTTCAATCTGGTTGCCAAGGGATGATGCCGAGATGGCATCCCTCGGCGGTTGGGAAATCCACGAGCGCGCGCGAGTTTTCCATAATGGAGCGCGGAGGAAACTTTACTCTTCCAACTTATTTTCGCCCCGCCAACGACGACGGAATGAAATCCATTGACTCGCTCCCTCCGTACACCCCATCGAACGACGATGTCGACGTAGACGACGGTTCAGCAAAGGCCCCTTTCATTTCCCGGACCACCTCCGCGAGCGCTGCTCGATGGCAAGTTTCCAATTCCGTTGGCGCTGGTAATCATTTTTCCCTTCCGATGTTCTTTGGTACACATCCGAAAAACTCATCCTCGAAGAGCGTTGGGTTTTTTTTTCGCTGCCAGCCAAAATCAACTTTTGTATCTCGCCCTGGCGCAGATCCTCGGTACCAGTCATCTCGTTTGGTGGGTGTCTCACCTCCCACCACCGGAGCTGCCTTGAGATTTTTTGGAGACCAGTGTTGCCAGTTTGATCAAGTGTTTCCGGAGTTGTTTACATCTTTCTTTGGCGAGGATTACTCGAAAATCTCATAGCCTTCTTCAACAACAACAACAACAAAAAATCCTTGAAATTCTGGCAACTCGTCGGTTCTCATTCCGTTATTGATTTCTGTGACGGTTTGTATCAACTGGGAAAGCACCCTTACTCTAGCACGGATAACATGAACCAACCCATATGGAGTGGTATAGTCCTTGTCGCGTAGCGACGACGACGACATCGTGGGCGCAGATATGAAGGCTCATCATCGCGCGAGGCACTGGACTAGGGCTATATTCCTCTGCAGAACGAACGGTTAGAAGTATCGGTCCGAGTTGGTCAAACCAACAGCTTGAAGGTTTCTGGCCAAGCAACTGTGGATCTCTGGACGTTAGGTCGGTTGGCGATGATCCTTCATCGTCCTTAGCGCGGAGTTATGAACACCGGACGAGATAGGACTGAAAAGTTAATATAGGTGACCAATATAGGTGACCAAAGTATGGCCCGCGGGCCAAATGTGACCCGCGAGGTGAGTTTTTGTGGCCCGCGGACCCATTTTGAATAATCATGTAAAATGGCCCTTTGGATTTCAAAATTCTTAATATTATGGTTTATTGAAAATTTTCAGTTTTTGTTAACAGATAACCACTGACGAACTGACGTGTCACCCCATATATTTTTGAGAAAATTCTGACTGAAGTGGAAACTGTAAAGGCAGCAAAAATACAGGTATTCCATATTAATTGAAATGTCATAACGCAACATTTTGTTTGGGTTGGCCCCCATTTTTTGCGCATATAAACCCCCAACTCATGACATTTGGGTTACGAATTGAGTACGTAACATCTGATTCAGGCTGTCGAAAATTTATAAAAATATTATTTAAGTTGGTGGAATAATCGTGGAATAACGATTTATATTTTAAAGTATTCCATTCATCCAAGTATAAATCAGCCGAGCTCCTGTGGTCTAATGGTTACACACGCAAAAAAAAGCGTTCCCGTAGCCATGAACAAAAAATCACGAATTTAGAAAACAAGCGTGTTCATGGAAACGTGAACAGTTTCATGAAATCATGGTACGAAAATCATGAAATCATGATGTGCACTTTATGAAGTTATGAACTAGTTCACGAAGTTGTGATCCCTGTTTAAAGCCGAAAAGTTGCGTTATTTTTTTAAAGTCGACCGTAACGCTTGGAAACAAAACAGACATGTTTTGACGTGCTGGCCAGCTGATTGGCGGAATTTGCTTGGGTATTGAATTTTAAAGAGATTTGAAGTTTTCTTTGCTAATAAATGTTTGTGTTTGTTGAGTGAATTTTCGATCGTTCGACTTCCGGGGGCGGGTAGTCCAGGTGAGTTTCGTCAGGGGGAAATGGCCAGAATGGCTCATGCATAAAGCCCGTGGCTTTTTGGGGGAGGGGAGAATCTAGCGAAAAATCACGTTCCAAAGAAAAAGTTGAAATTTTGTGTAATGTGAAAAGCAACGTTAGGGTTGGATGGGCATTTCGATAAATTCAAGTACATGTAATGTATTTCAAGTAATTCAGGGTATTCAAGTTTTTTTCAATAATTTCAGTAATTCAAGCATTTCAAGTAATTATAGAATTCAAGAAAGGCCGATGCAAAAAAATTTCAAAGTTTTTGTCCCTCGGCTCTGGCCGTGGTCAAGGGAAGGGGGGAGTTGTTGTGGTTGTTGCAATCATTCAAAAAAATAAAATAAAAATTATATTTTTTTTAAATCAAAGAAATATTTGAAATATTTCAAATATTTCAAATATTTTAAATATTTCAAATATTTCAAATATTTCAAATATTTCAAATATTTCAAATATTTCAAATATTTCAAATATTTCAAATATTTCAAATATTTCAAATATTTCAAATATTTCAAATATTTCAAATATTTCAAATATTTCAAATATTTCAAATATTTCAAATATTTCAAATATTTCAAATATTTCAAATATTTCAAATATTTCAAATATTTCAAATATTTCAAATATTTCAAATATTTCAAATATTTCAAATATTTCAAATATTTCAAATATTTCAAATATTTCAAATATTTCAAATATTTCAAATATTTCAAATATTTCAAATATTTCAAATATTTCTTTGATTTTGTATTTTTGTATTTTTGTATTTTTGTATTTTTGTATTTTTGTATTTTTGTATTTTTGTATTTTTGTATTTTTGTATTTTTGTATTTTTGTATTTTTGTATTTTTGTATTTTTGTATTTTTGTATTTTTGTATTTTTGTATTTTTGTATTTTTGTATTTTTGTATTTTTGTATTTTTATATTTTTGTATTTTTGTATTTTTATATTTTTGTATTTTTTTATTTTTGTATTTTTGTATTTTTGTATTTTTGTATTTTTGTATTTTGTATTTTTGTATTTTGTATTTTGTATTTTTGTATTTTTGTATTTTTGTATTTTGTATTTTTGTATTTTTGTATTTTTGTATTTTTGTATTTTTGTATTTTGTATTTTTGTATTTTTGTATTTTTGTATTTTTGTATTTTGTATTTTTGTATTTTTGTATTTTTGTATTTTTGTATTTTGTATTTTTGTATTTTTGTATTTTTGTATTTTTGTATTTTGTATTTTTGTATTTTTGTATTTTTGTATTTTTGTATTTTTGTATTTTTGTATTTTTGTATTTTTGTATTTTTGTATTTTTGTATTTTTGTATTTTTGTATTTTTGTATTTTTGTATTTTTGTATTTTTGTATTTTTGTATTTTTGTATTTTGTATTTTGTATTTTTATTTTTGTATTTTGTATTTTTGTATTTTTGTATTTTTGTATTTTTGTATTTTTGTATTTTTGTATTTTTGTATTTTTGTATTTTTGTATTTTTGTATTTTTGTATTTTTGTATTTTTGTATTTTTGTATTTTTGTATTTTTGTATTTTTGTATTTTTGTATTTTTGTATTTTTGTTTTTTTTTGTATGGTTCGTTGACATTACATTAAGTGGTCGTAATTTTTAATTTAATGAATTTTGATTTGTCACATGTCATGGTTCCTTGCAAATTCCGAAGTGTCCCCAAATGGCCACTGGTTACCGGTGATCCGTTCCGAAGTGGCCAGGTTGAACCAGAAAACGTTGGTATCACATAAAATGGTCATAGTTTTTATTTTGATGAATTTTGATATGTCACATGCCATGGTTCCTTGTAAATTCCGTAATGTCCACCAAGTGGCCACCGGTTACCGGTGACCCGTTCCGAAGTGGCCAGGTTGGACCAGAGGACGTTGGCATCACTTGTAATGGTCATTTGATTTGATGAATTTTGATATGTCACATGCCATGGTTCCTTGAAAATTCCGAAGTGTCCCCAAGTGGCCACCGGTTACCGGTGACCCGTTCCGGAGTGGCCAGGTTGGGCCAGAGGACGTTGGCATCACTTGTAATGGCCATAGTTTTTAATTTGATGAATTTTGATATGTCACATGACATGGTTCCTTGCAATTTCCGAAGTGTCCCCAAATGGTCACCGGTAACCGGTGACCCGTTCCAAAGTGGATAGGTTGGTCCAGAGGACGTTGGCACCACTTAAAATGGTCATAGTTTTTAATTTGATGTATTTTAATATGTCACATGACATGGTTCCTTGCAAATTCCGAAGTATCCCCAAGTGGCCACCGGTTACCGGTGACCCGTTCCGAAGTGGCCAGGTTGGGCCAGAGGACGTTGGCATCACTTAAAATGGCCATAGTTTTTAATTTGATGAATTTTGATATGTCACATGACATGGTTCCTTGCAAATTCCGAAGTGTCCCCAAATGGTCACCGGTAACCGGTGACCCGTTCCAAAGTGGATAGGTTGGTCCAGAGGACGTTGGCACCACTTAAAATGGTCATAGTTTTTAATTTGATGTATTTTAATATGTCACATGACATGGTTCCTTGCAAATTCCGAAGTATCCCCAAGTGGCCACCGGTTACCGGTGACCCGTTCCGAAGTGGCCAGTTTGGACCAGAGGACGTTGGCATCACTTAAAATGGTCATAGTTTTTGATTTGATGAATTTTAATATGTCACATGACATGGTTCCTTGAAAATTCCGAAGTGTCCCCAAGTGGCCACCGGTTACCGGTGACCCGTTCCGGAGTGGCCAGGTTGGGCCAGAGGACGTTGGCATCACTTGTAATGGTCATAGTTTTTGATTTGATGAATTTTGATATGTCACATGACATGGTTCCTTGCAAATTCCGAAGTGTCCCCAAGTGGCCACCGGTTACCGGTGACCCGTTCCGAAGTGGCTAGGTTGGACCAGAGAACGTTGGCATCACTTGTAATGGTAAAAGTTTTTAATTTGATGAATTTTGATATGTCACATGTCATGGTTCCTTGCAAATTCCGAAGTGTCCCCAAGTGGCCACCGGTTACCGGTGACCCGTTTCGGAGTGGCCAGGTTGGTCCAGAGGACGTTGGCATCACTTACAATGGTCATAGTTTTTAATTTGATGAATTTTGATATGTCACATGACATGGTTCCTTGCAATTTCCGAAGTGTCCCCAAGTGGCCACCGGTTACCGGTGACCCGTTTCGGAGTGGCCAGGTTGGTCCAGAGGACGTTGGCATCACTTAAAATGGTCATAGTTTTTAATTTGATGAATTTTAATATGTCACATGACATGGTTCCTTGCAATTTCCGAAGTGTCCCCAAGTGGCCACCGGTTACCGGTGGCCCGTTCCGAAGTGGCCAGTTTGGACCAGAGGACGTTGGCATCACTTAAAATGGTCATAGTTTTTGATTTGATGAATTTTAATATGTCACATGACATGGTTCCTTGAAAATTCCGAAGTGTCCCCAAGTGGCCACCGGTTACCGGTGACCCGTTCCGGAGTGGCCAGGTTGGGCCAGAGGACGTTGGCATCACTTGTAATGGTCATAGTTTTGATTTGATGAATTTTGATATGTCACATGACATGGTTCCTTGCAAATTCCGAAGTGTCCCCAAGTGGCCACCGGTTACCGGTGACCCGTTCCGAAGTGGCTAGGTTGGACCAGAGAACGTTGGCATCACTTGTAATGGTAATAGTTTTTAATTTGATGAATTTTGATATGTCACATGTCATGGTTCCTTGCAAATTCCGAAGTGTCCCCAAGTGGCCACCGGTTACCGGTGACCCGTTTCGGAGTGGCCAGGTTGGTCCATAGGACGTTGGCATCACTTACAATGGTCATAGTTTTTAATTTGATGAATTTTGATATGTCACATGACATGGTTCCTTGCAATTTCCGAAGTGTCCCCAAGTGGCCACCGGTTACCGGTGGCCCGTTCCGAAGTGGCCAGTTTGGACCAGAGGACGTTGGCATCACTTGTAATGGTCATAGTTTTTGATTTGATGAATTTTAATATGTCACATGACATGGTTCCTTGAAAATTCCGAAGTGTCCCCAAGTGGCCACCGGTTACCGGTGACCCGTTCCGGAGTGGCCAGGTTGGGCCAGAGGACGTTGGCATCACTTGTAATGGTCGTAGTTTTTAATTTGATGAATTTTGATATGTCACATGACATGGTTCCTTGCAAATTCCGAAGTGTCCCCAAATGGTCACCGGTTACCGGTGACCCGTTCCGGAGTGGCCAGGTTGGACCAGGTTCCGTCGGCATTGCTCCAATAAAGCAGGTTCTTAGTATCTTTCGTCTGCGGCCAAAAAATCCAAAATCGGTTAAATTATCTAATTTTGGTATGCGAATAACTGATTGCAGATAAATATATCCGTACCCGGGCCAAAATTAAATAGTTCATCACGTAATAATTGAATGATACCCTGCAACTGTCACTTTTCTGTATAAGGATTTCTGAACGTTCTTCTCCTCTGTTTCAAAGCTGTGGCAACGCCCACAAAATTCCCCCGAAGAAAAATTTCATGCTTTTTGTTCGCATGAGCGTGAACAAATGTATGATTTGTTTCCCATTACCATGAACGAAGTTTATGAATACGAGATCAGGAAAAACGTAACCAGACCTGGCGTTACGGTTTTTCGTGAACAAACGTTCATGGAAATCGGTTGCAATCATGCATTTGTTCACGGTGCAAAATCTTATCATAAAATTTGCTTTGTTTCCTATTTTCATGGTACGTTGTTCACGTTTACGCGAACGGACTTTTTTGCGTGCAGGTTTCGCTTTATGAGTGGAAGGTCGTGGTTTCAAACCCACATGGCTTGGCAAGTCCTTTCCCCTGTACTCTTCACATGTAGAAGGACCATACTGTTCTCTGTATATTTGCGTCTGCAGAGTTCCACGGCCCGATCGCAAAAATGTGCTTTGAAAGGGACGAGTTTTCAGAAACCAGAGTTTAAAGTGGGGGACTGGGTATAAGTAAAACGTAAATGTGCACTTCGGTTCTAGCGATACATTTGGACAGTACAGAGTGGAAAAGGATGAGCCAAAGAGGAAGGAAAAAAACATTCAAACCTCTTCGGCGGCAAAGTTACGGCTTTGGATCGCTCGACACACTTGCTCAACAATAGCGTGTGTGCGTGTCCCATTTTGCCTAATAACAGATGAAGCCTTTGTGATTCTATAAATAGAATCGCAAGTCCGCAATAGATCAACCTACTGGTCGCAGTGGATAGTGGCATCGAACAAAAAAAAAAAAAAAGTATAAATCACCTGTTTTTAAATATTTTTACAGAAAAAAATGATGTGAAAATATAAATGAATTCAGTTAAAGACTATTTTCATTTTCATTAAATTTGTTCAACAACGATTGTCTTCAGTCACAAAATTATGAAACATCCATCAACAGGGAGTACTTTTTTACAAAAATATTGTACAGCCTAATCTGTTGGTTGAGACATTAAAATGCTTTTTTTGTGCTTTATATTTTTTAATTTAATCAAATAAAATAAAAAAATAGGAATAAAATAATATTCCAGAGAACAGTCCAGAATTTAAATGGCGAAAATGTCAAAAAAAACCTACAATTTAAAAAACCAGCATGCATGATGCATGTATTTTACAGTTTTATAATTTAAAATAACGCATTTTTTTATAAACAATTTTTCACATTTGGCCCGCAAGCTTATGTCATTTTTAAATTTGGCCCGTCACTCTAAAACTTTGAGCACCCCTGATAAAGGTGGGCAGCTGATGATGAGCAAAGCCAAGGGTAATCTTTTTTCATGTTACAAACATTGGCCAAGATTAGATAAAACATGAAACTTGTAATTATATTCTAAAAATAAATGTATAATAAAGTTGCTTCCTGAATAACAAAAAAAATAAAATAAAACTTATTTAGATTTTCAAGTCTAATTTGAAAAAAATTTCAAAAAATCATTAACGTCATTACATAACCATAACCATAACATAACCATTGCGGTTATAATTTTTCAATTCAATTCAATTGTGTTTTTATTAGAATTTAACAGTTCTGCTCCAGGATGTTACATTTGCAATTCAGAGATTTGAAGAACCTTTCAACTGAGATCAATTCAAAAGCCTTTGCAGAGAGGATACATATTTCTACGTTTAGATTTTGCTAACTGGGTGTTCTTTTAGGGAAAATAAACGGTTATAATTTGATTTTTGATTTTTTGGTTATGCCTCTGTCACAAATTGGCAACCCGGGCAGACGGTAATAACAAAATTCATGCCATTTCAATAACAAATACTGTTAAAATAACAAAAGTGTAATGGAATTCTTCTTGAAAAATCAATTTTTGCATAAGTCTTGAATAACAGTGTATGTTATCATAACAAAATTTATTATTGGTCTGATATTGGTTGATAGCCAAAACAACCTAGGAATAACATTTTTTGTTATGGAAGAATACCGCCAACTGTTATTGGGATGATCGGATTAGTTGTTAAAATACAAAAATTATAACAAAGATTTGTTCGAAGAATAACTTAAAAATGTTATTAGTCTGTTATTACAATAACAATCCAATAACAAAAATTTCATAACGATGAATAACAAATCTTGTTATAAATAACATAAAAAGTTATTGGCCTAGTATTTTCAAATATCAAAATAATGTTGTTCCGATGTTATTTCCGTCTGCTCGGGAAAGGATAAATAAATTTATGAAAATATTTTCTCCCTTCTAGTGTGTATCTCCCCTCCCTGTGGTCTCTACATTCAAAACTTGTGAAAAGCTTAAAAATGCTCTATTTGAATACTAATGCAGAAATAAACGTTTTTCAATGTATTCTCTCTAGTTTAAAAATCGATTTAACAATTTTTTTTCAGAGTTTGTATTTTTTTCAGTTTGTACTTTTTCTGTGTGTAGCAAAATAGTTACAACATGAAACTGCCATATTATCAGGCTTTTTAGAAAAAGCAGGCTTTAAATATGACATCAAAAAGATTAACAAGCAACTAATATTTAATAAAAAGTTATTCAATGATTTTCAAATTCTTTGCTCAAATGTTCAATAACTATCCATAACTATCCCAGCTAAATTAGAAAATTTAAAAAAAAAATACACGAATTGATTGGAAAGAATAGTTATTCTGAGCACTCGCTAAAATTTGTCTTCAAACAATCTTCAGTTCAAACAATTCTTCGGATAATCGAATCATGAACTTTTTTTTACTTACCCTGAACATGAACCAAGTTATCCGGAAATATTCGATCCAAGATGATGGCCAATTAGACGCTTGTTCAAGTATAGAGAATGTTCATTTTGTGATATAACCACTTGAATTTGACTATTCTTAGGCCACAGAATTTGATTTTGATCTTAAGAATTAGAAAATAAATTAAAAAAAAAGATGTTTTTCAATTATCTATATACCTAGATCATTGTGTAATCAAAGGCGCAAGGATAATTACTAATAATTAAAATTCGCATAATTATGGTTTCAGAAAATCGAGCCTAAACTGCATTTTGCAAAATCATCAACAACTCAAACAGCATTGGAAGAGAAAAATGCAAAAAATAAATCAATGTACGGGATGAAAATTTCATCTTACTAGCAAATTCAATGAATTGAGAATTAAAATGATTTGCGCATACTAATTGGAAGCCTTACTTTTACCAACGGGAGCGAATGGGTTAATATGGTTAATAGGGTTAAAGTTCCACTAATAAAATCAACAACAACAATTAAAAGCCATAGAATCCATAGAACAGGTACTGAACTCTATAACCAAAAGTGTGTTACGAGTTGCCTTTATTCCTTCTCAACAATCCATCTCGAAAACGATAAAAACAACAGCATATGCCAAAGACCATTCCGGAAAAGAAAAGCCTACAACCAAAACGACAATTCCCGTTTTACTGCCTTGTGCCAGGGCTCTCGCAAATCCCGGAGTAATTGTCGGCTAAGTACAAATTGCCCCTTCTGCTAAGTGATAACGTTCTTTCGTTCTTCGTCCACATCGGGTTTCCCTCAGTTTTTCCCGTTCATTGTTCACACCATTCAATGGTCTTCTGAGGGCAGTTGTTGTGCTGAGAAGGTTGTAAACACTCTTTCTCTCATTTTCCTCCACAAAGAAGTAGAAAGAAGTTTATGTGTGCTAGTGTGTGTGTGTGTTTGTCGCAGCACCAAGCCAAGCACCAGCCGGATTTATTGCAATTTCATGACCATGCTCTTTCTCCCGGTTGTTTGCCATTTCTGTGTGTCTGTGGATCTGTGTGTGTGTGCTGATATGAAGCGAAACTGCTACATAATAAAAAGGAAATAAAATTTGATACAACCACCTGTTGCGCTGTGGCTTTTGGCTGTTCAACTTCGGCCATTCTAGTGTTGGTGATTGAAGTGGTGGTGGTGGTGGTGAAGGACGAAAATCGGCTCGTGACTGAGCTGAGCAATTGTGGACAACAATGCGAAAAGTGTACACTCGCCGAATGTGTGGGTGTGTGTGTGTTCACCATTAAGAAAATCTGAGTATATGAACTGTTAACTTTTTGTGTTTTTATAAATGAACGAATGAATAATGTACATGTGTCGTTTCTAGAAGATGATAAAACAATATCGAAAAGTATTAATTTCCAGAATACTCAGTAATTTAGTTAATGAAGTTGTGGAATGTTTATTGGAGTTTTACGAAAAACTTCGCGTTGGGGCTTTATACGGGAAAGCAAATCAAAAATTCTCGAAGCGAAATTAAACGCCTAAAGATAAAACACCCTTTTGACTTCTCGGAACGTGCTATTAGAGTATTTTAAGTTCTTCGTCATGATGGTTATCGTTGTAGCATTAACACTGAACATTTTTCATCGATTTTATAAAATGGGATTGCCTATAACAAATTGGTAGTCATTTAGTACTAAATGTCATTGCACAGTGGTCCAGATCGCAAAATTAAGTGGAAAATGAATTTTCCAAAAAATGATGACCTTTTGGAGCTTTGGTGTCTTGAGAAGAATTGTTTCAAATTGAAAAGAGCAACTTTTGGATTGGTTGAAAATTAGGGTGGATCACGATTAGGGTGATTTTGAAAATCTTACTTTACAGGAATATTTTTGGGAATCTTTTCGTCTTCTAAAAAGTTGTTGGGCTTGCCAATTTAAGCAACTTTGACGAAGACACCAAAATTTTATCTCGTAATCTACGCCTTTTATGACCAAATTCATAGAAAGGGTCTAAGCAAACCTTCAAAAATCTGTTTTTTTTTTAACGTGACAATTCAGGGTTAAGTTTTAGAGAAAAGAGATGTTCGAAGCACTTTTAGAGCTCTAAAAACTGAACTTTTGTTTTTGATGACATCTCAATTTTGACTTTAGGGTCAAAAACCTCTTTTACTCCAAGGAACCTTCCACCCCAGTGTTTGAACTGACGAACTTTGAACTGTGAGTCCAACCGCCGCCAGCGATTCCACCGGAGTAGGCTTGGTTTGGTGTGTTGTTTGTACTTATGGCATGGAGACGACTCCTACACCTGGAATGACTTAACGGACTAACAACCATGGCCAGGACCGACATTTTACTTCCTCATCCGATGGAAGGTTGCAGCAGATGAGAGTCGAACCCAGAATCATCCGCTTACAAAGCGGACAGCGTAACCATTCGGCCACGCACTGCCACTAAAAAAAATTAAAACATGAATACCGTAATATGGGGTGAATTGGGACTACAGTCTGAATAGGGACAGCAGTTTTTAGAGCACTTTAAATTTAGAAACGGATGTACACATTTTGTTGGCCTGAGTCTGTTCTAACCGAAACCAACCAGAAAAATCAAAATGTTGTGCTCCAACATGGTTAAAACTGCTGTCCCAATTCGCCCCATGTGTCCCGATTGACCCCTGTTTACGGTATCTCAAAAAGGCGCAACCCAAATTTGAAGCGCCAGGTTGCATTTGAAAGAGGAGATCTAGCACTACAAACGCTGAAAAAATCTCAGAAGTGTTTTTCTTTAAACTCGAGATATCTTCATTTGAAAAAGTCTAATTTTTAAGGGAAATCCATATTATATGTTTTTCCATGTAATTTTGCTCACTGAATCTGAATCTGCCCTCAGAATTGAGCCAAAGTATCGAAAAAATCGATTTTTGGTCATATTTTGGGTTTCCATGTAAAATTATCATTTAAACCCAAATTATGTATGTTGCACAAAGTGGCAGAGCAGACAATTACAAAAAAAAAAAAAATGATCGAACAGTGGTCAAGGACCAACTTATTCAAAACTTTTTTAACGTAAAATCACGATAACTTCCTTTGACACTATCAGAAAATTGCACTCGGATTCAAGATTAGTGACAAAAATTACCCCTAAGAACAAAGTTTAACGCATATTGAGCTAGCTGCTTAGGGTTCAATGTTAAACATTTAATAAAAATGAATTTCGCAGTAGAATTGCTAGGATAAGTCACTGAATTTGAATTTTGACCGCCAATTGAACTAAATTAATTGTATTTGTCGTCGTCGGAACGTCGGAAGCTTTGATGGAAATGATAATGGTAATGCTGATTTCAGAACAAAATTTTTTTGAACTAAAGGTCTTCTGACACACTTTTTTAAAAGAGTTGTAACTAACAAGCATTTTTGTTATTCTTCTAGACAAAAAACCGTTTTCTTAGAAAATGTGTATCTTTAATTCGTTTTGACGATCTAAACTTGCTCGTCGAAGCCATTCAAAAGCGTTTTGCCAGGTTTGGTCTCAAACTCGAACATTCGTTTTTCGTCACTGGAAGCTACCCTTTATCGTCAAGCTCTGAGCGCATCTGACCACCATCGGTAACATCCGTGGACCGGTTGAGAAAGGGATCACACACAAAACAGCCCTTCAACGGACTAGCTTTGCCTAAAAGATTCCTACGACAGCTTTGTCCGGCTTTTGCCAAAATTGAAGAAAGTAACAAAAAAAAAACCTGGATTCTAGCTTTCATCCCAGTTTTGCTAAGCCTTACGCGGAAAACGAACTCTGCTGTCTCGTTGTTGGTTCTGCTGCTGTTCGTTAAGCAAGTCCTTGCTGACTTTTTTTTTCCTAAAGGGATCGAGGAAAAAACAGCACCCTTTTTCTCGTCATATCTCCTTTGCTTGGGCCGCTGCTGCTGCTACATAACGAAGGGCATGTTTTTCGCTTCCAAAGTTTTGCTACTTTTTTTTGTGCGACGACGCTCATCACCGCCCGACGTCGTTCCTTCCTAGAACGATAATACGGTTTCGGTTCAGCAGTGGGAAGATTCGGCCCCACACCCACGCGCCACGTGAAGGCTCCCATTGCCACCGAGCTGGGGGTATTCTTTCTTTGCTTCTTTTTTTGTCGGTTTTGAGCAGGTTTCTCTGGAAAATCATGATTTGAAATTATTTTCAGTTCGGTTTACAACATTTCTCAGGATTCAATATATTCCTCAACATTCCATAAAAATAAGAAAAACATGAATCAAGATATCTCCACTAATCCTAAGGTGAAAGTTCAAATCTCACCTGATTCAAGTCGTTGTTTGCTCGTATTCATTGTTCCATTTCTAAATTCAAGTTTCCAGGGGATCGACCAGTATTTGATGCATAAACCTCCTGCTTGTGAGACAGAAGCCGAATTATTAAACCACGGAGTGGGTTCCAAAATAGAGTTACGATAAAGCTTCAAGCACTTAAAATTTCTACTCACAATTTCCCAGAGAACCTCTCGCCTTTTACGGTACCACTCTAGCTCAACATCCGCCGCTGCTTAGATGTTACTTACCAACGTTTCGGGGAGTGCCACACAGCAAGAATGGCCAGCGGTATGGAAAAAAAACTCTCATCATCCGAGAATTCCGGGTACCTTGGGGAGGTCCCTGCCGCTGCCACTGTCGTAAGCTAGCACAAGATATGTACACGCGACCAACTCCACAGGACCCGGTCCCTCTTCCGTCGTCGTCGTCGTCGCCGTAGAGCTGTGCCGTCCCGATTTGGCGACGACTATGTACAGAAATGTGTTTTCCACGGACGCGTTTCCAATCCTCACCGCCTCCCCTCGGCAGAGACCGGAACCCCTCGGGTTGTCCTCTAATGCTTCCCCCTCAGCCTGGACTGCTTGCTTGCGATATGGTTTTGGCTTGACTGGGCTTGGCTTGAGCGGCGGGACGTTCCGTTTTTCCCCGAAAAAAAGTGTCCATCCACCAACGCGCTCCCGCCCAGCTCCCGGCTTCACTCCATCAATTTCATCCAAGACCACCGCACCCACACACACACACCACGTGGAACGCGGGGACCGCGTTGTCAGAACAACTTCCTACGCGAGCTGGCTGGGTTCTTGCAGTGTGGGGTTTTGTGGCTTGGAGGGTAAAACGGGTTCTGGGTCTCAAATAATATTTTCTAAAATACTGATTAATCTAATCTAATCTAATCGAACACAAGCGCAGCCAGTCCGAAGAAAGCATCCTGGAAGAACTTGGGGTTAGATTACGCCCCAAGTTCTTTCTTGTCAATATTAATTATTGCAGTACACTTGAGTAACCCCGAAGATGTATTGCATAAATAAAAGCGGCCAGGCCTACTGCGTTGCATTAACCGCAGAGACAGATTCTGTGAACGGAGCACATTTCACAGAATCTACAGGGGAGGAAGGATGCGTGGACATACCGTACCAAACGCTCCTGTAGTTTCATATGTGTTTTGTATAATGTTTTAAGTGTAAAATATAGTGTGGTTATATAATATATAAAATAATATAATGATCATTTAATAAAATCCCTTCACCTATATATAATAACCACGCACCCAAGCACACAAACAGCGACACAAAAGAAATGAAAATGAGCATGCAAAAACAAGACAGCGCGTCCCCGTGGTCAGCGCACTAATCCAATGCTTCTCTAATCTTCTTATTCAGAAATTTTAAAAATTAAATTGTCAAAAATTCCAAAATCTATAATTGAGAGAAGCTGAAAAATTTTGGACCCCAAAATATACCTTAAAAAATATTTAACAGTTGCCCCCCAGAAATGAAATCAAAATTTTCAAATATATTTTTTTAAAAAATTTCTAAGAGTTAAATTCAATTCCCATCTTTCTAAAATACTGATTAAGAAAAAAGCAATAACTTATAAACCTACAATCAAATTAAAATTGGCTCAGACGACCAAATCGCTGGCTGCTGGCGAATCGTAGAAGCTCACTATTGGTTGAATTAACCCTTTCAAAATCAGCCTTTAATTTTCGTATTATTATTAAGAATTATCATCCCATCATTAACCAAAAAATGTTTTTTGAAAATTCAAGCTTATAAGTGTTAAAAAAAATTAAAAAGGGGAAAAAATAATAGTAAATTTGGCATGAGCATATTTTTTGTGGTAGAATTAAGCACAATCATCAGTAAAGTCAAAATAGCACTGCAACAAAGTGCTGGTAAAAGTAAGTGGATTTTGTATTAACTGTTTGTGCTAAAAATCAGCTAACCAGTTTTCATTCAAACTTCTTCAAGGATTTGTTAATTAAACTCTCTTCCATTCACAACACAAAGTGCACTTTACCCCGCTGTGCTGCCTCTTGCCATCGACGTAGCACTTCTTTTTGGGTGTTCCATCGCTGACGGTGGATTTGCTCCAGCTAAAAATGTACCCAGCCCATCCACCCCCACACGCTTCGGAGAGGATATACCATTTGCAGGGTTCTTTTTCGTAAAAGTTTCCAAAATCCTCATCCCCCTCTATTTTTGCTTCTGTGCCTTAAGCCGAGCAGCAGAAGCAGAACACCATCGCGTACTTCATTTGGTCTGTGCCTGAACGAGAACCAGCGTCAGAGATGGTTCCTGTGCGCGCCTTTATATTTATATATCAATCTATTCCTTTCCGTTCCGATGTGATCCTCCTCCGGAGGTGGGTCGACAGAGTGGGATGAGATCTGCCTGAGCTAGCCAGCGAGGTTTTCGGGGGAAAAAATCCACAGTTGGGCACAGAAGAATGTCACGAGTACGGTTGGGATAGAGCCTTTTTTAAGTGTCATAAAATTAATAAACAATTTTAACTTTTTTATTATTTTTTAAATGTTTTTCCCTTATCAGGTCGCTACAGATCTCCAAAAATTCTGTGATCGAATTTCTCGGAGATGTTGGAATATTTTTGGAGCAACATTTGAAAAGGGCGGATAAGCATTTCGACAGCTTCAACTATTTTTCAAATACCAAGACAACGAGTAACTATTCGACGCCAACATTTCAAAAAGCATCATGTACAAACCATGCGTTTTGAGAAAAACGCATTTGAATGTTGAGCATCCATTTTCAATTCCCATTTTAATATAAAAGCCAAATAAGATGTTCTAATGATAACAAACGATAAAAAACGTTGCTTTTATTGATACTTGATCATCCAAATTCAATAAAACATTATTTCCGTAATTTTATTTGAGAAAAACAAACATAACTTCTTTTGAAATCACTAACGTCTATATCACCCTGCTGTCATTGAGGGGGACGCTTTGTTATGATTCGTTTTTCTTCGCCGAATGTACATAGCGCTTTGTTCATGTTGCTTTTTTTTCGTCACGAGGTTCATGTAGTCTTTTGTTTGACAGGTTGACAGGGCTATATAAACAGGTACTGCTGATGGCAGAGATTTTGTTTATGTTACTTTATTTAAAATCATGATTAAACAGACTTTACTGAAGTAACTTTTGCTCATTTTTGGTGGAGAGGTAGCTTATTAGGAGTACTTTTAGAATATGCAATAACCCAGAAAGTGTCAAAATGTACATGATGCCTTTTGAAATGTTACCGTCGTATTTAGTGATCCCCGAAGTGTTGAGAATTAGCTGGGAAGGCCAGCTATTGTTTTACACTTCGATATTTGTGAATAAGTTAACTATACTCTGGGATTTAGGTCATTCGTTTTTTTGTAATTTTAATCCGGCTGAAATTTCTTTGGTGCCTTCGGTATGCCCAAAGAAGCCATTTTGTATCATCAGTTTGTCCATAGTTTGTATGGATAAGGACTACACTGAAAAAAAAAGATAAACGGTTGTTACTAAAACTTGATTTGCAAAAAACACTATTTTTATTTTTTTATTTTCTTGTATGTTCAAATGCCAACTTTTCAGAAATATCCAGAACAGGCAAAAAATCTTTGAAGGAGTTATGATTTTTTGAATCAATATTGATTTTTTCAATAAATAGAATCAAATGAAATAAAAAAAAATCAAACCACCCACTTTAACGACCCCAGGTCATAGAGGGTTAATAACTTTTATCTTTAAAACACTTTATTGCTGTTACTGAGGTCTTTTCTATTAAGTTTGAGTATTTTTCAGATATACAGATTGAGTTCATATTTTTCCCATTAGTTCTAGCTAATCCTAAGATATCTGCACTTTCGTTCCTCAATTGTTAAAAATCGTGGGACATATCTTTCAAATAGACATAAATAGACTTTTTGAAACTCAAGTAACCCAGAAGGGTAATTTTTATCCAGTACAACAATTTTCATAGTATAATTTCTTAAGATGAAACGGGACACCAGTTCTTGAACAACTTCCATTCAACTTTTATCAATTTCTGAACTTGACATGTTACTTGCACTCAGCGCCAGCAAAAAAAACAGAACTATGAATGTCACGGCATTGTCCTTAAAGATGCTTCCAATAACTCGAGTCGTGTTGTGTTTGTTTTTTGGATGACAGTTTTTACAAACCTCCTGTTCAACTGAATTCAATTTATGAGTTAAACAGATTGATTGCTATGTTGCAATAGACAGAACTTGTTTAAGTTACGGCGTTTTTCTAAAAAACTGCCTTTCTGTTTATCCTTTAAAAAATAATTCAGAAAATTCCATTAAGAAAAAAGTTTTTAAATAAAATGGTTGTTTTAGATCACACTAAGAGAAACATAAAAGAAAACATAAAAAAAATCGCCATGTCACGATAATTCGTAATGGTTACAACCATTCCATACTTAACAGCAGTTTCATATGAAAGTTAAACGCCCCTTATCTAATGGGTTAAAATTGGACTGGGAGTATTTCGGCCCAAATAATTAAACTAGATTTTTTTTTATTATGGCCACATCATACACCATACGCCATCTTAGGGTGGTCCAACAATATATAACTCTCGTGGATCCTCATTTTTTAAACTTCACGCCATTTTAACCAGTTTTAGCTCTCTTGCTTAAAAATGAATAGGGGTTTTTTCTGCATTTCATTTGTGAAAACTGTTGTGCTCAGAAAGTATAGTAAAATGAAAAAAATATATATTCAGATGTAGGCTCTGAAATGCCGTCAAAACAGCTTTTAAAGTTTTCATTCGATTTTTTCAAAAGTAATGCTAAACTTTTGGAACAACAAAACATTTTTCAAACATGTTTAACCAATATTTTTTTGCGCCTTTGAAATATTTTGTAATACTGCTTCGATATTCATCGTAATATTTTTTAGAAATAGTAGAAACTATATTGTGCCTCACTGTTCTAAGGCGATTGACGCTGGTCCTGTGCGATACTGGGTAGCCTCCACAACCGAAGAGGAAAAAAACACAGCCAGGCGGATACACCAAGCGGATATACTTTTTTCCAGCGCATATCTCCACTAGGTCCTTTCCGTCCGAGCTCTTATTTCACCCCCCTCGGTCGCATATTCTCCGGTATGTTTCCTCTGATGTGGACCACCCCTCATCCCAATCCCAAAAACCCAATGTTAGATGCTCTCGCAAGGAAAAAGTTTTGAGCTTGGTTCTGGTCCATTCTTCCCCCCTTCCTTTCCCCCTCCAGATATGGAAGCTTTTGATGCTATAAACACGGGCACCATCGTCGGGGCTGCTTTTTCAACTCCAACTCTTGGCTAGGACTGCGTTTTTTTTTTCACTCGCTCGCCTCACTCGCTGTTTCTAAAAAATCGCCCACTTCAAGCTGGAACTTTGGCTGCTCCACCCCCAGCCTGAAAGGAAAGGACACACACTCACATTCACACAGCAGTACCGTTCCGTTCCTTTTTCGTGGGTTTTGGGTATCCTTGGATCTAATGCGAAACACCCCGAGCGACCACCCACCCACCAGGAATTTTCGGACGGGAAGCCAAACAGAAATGGGAGGGGGAGTGAGGGTTGGTTCAAACGGGAAGAACAAAAAAAAAGGACGACGACGCAGGAAAGAAATAAAATGCGGTGACCGACCAGCCAGCATTGGGTGGAAGGCGTGATTCTCTTCATTTTCGAAAATCTTTTTTAATGTATGTTGAACTTTTTTAGAAAAAAAATTGTTGTATTTAAACCCTTCGATTTTTTTTATTCAGTAAAATTTTGTCTGAATCTCAACAACAACATTGTTGTAATAAAACCGTGAATTCTGTCAAACAAATTTTGTTTAAAAAAAGATTTTTTTTTTTTCAATATTCACATAATTTGAATTTTAATCATTTGATTTTCTAAAAATCATGACGGCACAACTATTCAACCGCTGTTTGCCTTCCGGATTCTGTTTGAAATTTGATAGGCTCGGCTTACATGGAAAAATAGTCTATAAACTGTAATTTTTTTTCAAATGATGTTTTTTAATATTTCTTAAATTTTACTATGAATTTCCCTTTAGGTGGAAGGTTAAACGCCACTTCTTAGACAACTTTTGTTCAACTAGAAATCACAAAATTTCATATAACCAAAAAATATTGAATTCATTAAAAAGATGATTTTCAATCACTCCTGAATGTTTCATGAAGATATTTCTTGAATAAACTGAGTTAGAAGCGATTTTTACTCAAAATTTTGCAATGCGCTAAGCGGACTGTCAAACTTTCTGAGCGTTTTTCTCGAAACACCTAGTTGATTTACGGGTGCCACGATATCTCGAGAAGTTATTGACCAAATAGGCTGAAATTTGAGGTAAAGACTCTCAAGAAGCCCGATTTTAAAATTTTGCTTTTTTTTATATAAAAATCAAAAAATGACGATTTTTTATATGAAAAACATAAAAAATATTTTTACTTTTTTTTTAAATAAAGTTTTTTGAAAATTTGCCTTCGTCATGCACACGGGACTGGTTCAACGAGTCTTCATCAAAATTCTGAGCCGATGTGGTCAACACAGTGTTGAGAAATCGTGGCACCCGTTTTTTTAAACTGCTAACATCAAATAGCTATATCTCGGCAATGATACAACCAAATGTCTTCAAAATTATTTTGATAATAGATGAAAATGTATATTTCAATGGCTTCTTGCCATTTTTTTAAATCAACAGAACCAACATAAAAACTCTTAAATTTTCAAATGGGAATATACCATTATTTGACATTATTTTACCAAACTACAAGAATTGAATGTTTGTATAATTGCGGAAATGTTGAGAACAGTTCAGAAACAGAATCACAACGCGCGCAAAAAAAAAGGCTGGGGATCCGAGACAGGAGAAGAAAAATGAAAATGGAAAAATGAGAAACCTTTGGAACTCATCCCGAACGAAGCACACACACACACACAGAACCGCCCCCACCTTCGCAGGACAACCAGTTTGAGATAGAGAAAGGAACGCAACAGAAAAAAAACACGCAAAAGAGGAAAAGGACGACCGGACGAAGACTGTAATCCGCTGCTCCTCTGCTTGGATGAGTCCCTCTACATTTTTTTTTTCGGCGGGGGAAGGATATCCCATTTCGCAATGGAGCACGGGTGGCGTACAGGGAGCAAAAAATGTATTTAAGGAACGTCAAACCATGAAAACGAGAACGGATTCGGGGACTGGACGGCAAACCGAGAGGGAGAGAGGGGGGGTTCACAGAAATGGACAGTATGCCAAACCCAAAACCGCTGCGCTCTGGATGGAATGAAGTTTTTTTTGTGGTGCCCTCTTTTATACAATAGAAGCAGAAGCACACGATGCACTGAGGGGAAGGAGACGGGCTGCTAATGTTTTAAAGATCGTTTGAAGAGAACTGGTTATCATTGCAGCACTCGAGAGAGAAAGAGTGTACAATTAATCATGTGAGTGCACCAAAAAACCCATTGAGATAAGTTATGTTCAAATATTGTGGTTTACATCAGTGTTTAAAACTTGACCTAAAATTTCTATTAAAAGCAATACAATTCTTGGCATTTAAGATACTTCTCTTGAAAACAGTGTGATTCATTCAAAGCCCTTCCAACACTTTATAAATTTAGGAGTTTTGTGAAGTTTCCTTAAATTTTCAACCATTACGATCGCTCTTGGTTAAATCATATTAAACAAGTGATAAAACATTTAAAAGCTTCCATTCGGCCGATATTAAAAAAAAAATTAATACAAGCCATGGTATTGACATTGTCACCCCCCTCTATTTGAGATTTTGAAAAAAAAACTCATTTTTAAAATGTATTTTCATACACAGAAAAAAATTAATTCTCGTAATCGTGAATTATGTTCACGAATGTGAGAACCACGAAGGAATTTTTTCATGAGTATGGTTAAAGCTACCAACTGTACGGATTTTTTCCTTACCAATCTAGAGTTTTTTTAAAGGTCCTATAAACTGTTGTGCTTCACATGTTATAGGACCTTTTCAATAAAAAAAACTCGGATAAGGATTTTTGCTCAGCAAGAGTTGGTAGCCTTAAGTATGGTGTATAAACGTGAATAAATTTCTTCGTGGTTCTCGCGTTCGTGAATATAATTCACGATTTCGAGAATTGATTTTTTTTTTCCGTTCAAGAGAAAACGTTACAAAAAGTCAACTTTTGGGTAAACTGGGCTAAGTGGGTAAGGGTAAATCTGAAGATTTTTTTTATGTAATGACTAATGACTTACTTAAAATGTACATATAATGTTAGAGTACAGCAAGCCTTGAAATTTGAAGAAATATTTTTTTTGAAATTTCGTTGCGAAAATAAATGAACGTCCAAAATATAATTTATGAAAAAAATAGGATCAATGTGTTTCTTGAAAAGCCTCAAATAAAAAAAAAACATTTTTTTAACAAATAGATTACTTTGATCCTAAAACTGTCTTTGTTTGTTTTTTTGGGCATAAATTCAGTTTGGTAAATATATTTATTTTTGTTTGGAAATTTTTAAAAATTATTTATTCTTTATTTTTGTGATTTAACGCAATATATTTTAGAAAATTATTGGATAAGTAAATCATTTGCTAGGCAATACAGGACTTTTCGAATTAAAAATGTAATATTTCAAGAAATATTAAATTTACCTTGAGTTTTTGATTATTCAATGTAAAAAACTCACAGCAATTCAAAGCAATGGTCGGTTTTCCCATACGTAAATTTTGAGAACGCCATTGGATTCTACGTCAAAAAATCTTCAAATTTGCTTACCCAAAAGTTGACTTTACAACAAACAAACATAACTTTTTCTCTTAGGAAAAAAGAAGAAAAAAGGGGGTGCTATGGGTGCGAATTTAAACCAAATGTCACTAAACTTGGGATTCTTTGTTTTTGAGGTAAAAACAACCCCCATGCCTAATACAAGCAGATTTGGTGAAGGTCGATGTCAGACGCGTGGTCACTTGGAAAGGAATGACTCATTTACAGATCAAGTAAAAACTTTGTTTGCTGAATTGATGGTGTTGTTACCGAAGAGCTCAAATCTGAAAAAAATATGGCTTTTGGAACTGTTTCACATTTTATATGGAAATTTTAAGAAAAAAATACCTTGTTTAATTTTAGCAAAGTATCCGAGAAACATCATTAAGATTTTGCCTTCCTCACTGAGGTAAGGCTATAATCCTGCTCTAAAAATGAACTTTTTATTAAAAGCTCAAAGACCCACCTTCATGTATACATATCGACTCAGAATCGAAAACTGAACAAATGTCTGTGTGTGTGTATGTGTGTGTGTATGTGTGTGTGTATGTGTGTGTGTATGTGTGTGTGTATGTGTGTGTATGTATGTATGTGACTAAAATTCTCACTGAGTTTTCTCAGCACTGGCTGAACCGATTTTGATCAAACCAGTTGCAATCGACTTGGTTTAGGGTCCCATACATCGCTATTGAATTGTTTGAAGTTTCGATAACTAGTTCAAAAGTTATGTATAAAAATGTGTTTTCACATATATCCGGATCTCATTTTAATGCATGTAAACGATGTCCGGATCCATCATCCGACCCATCGTTGGTTAGGTAATTGAAAGACCTATCCAACGAGTCCACAACATTGAAGATCTGGCAACCCTGTCTCGAGTTAAGACCACTTATGTGATATTTATGTACTTTTTTGAAGCCGGATCTCACTTAAATGTATGTAAACGATGTCTGGATCCATCATCCGACCCATCGTTGGTTATGTAATTGAAAGACCTTTCCAAAGAGTCCACAACATTGAAGATCTGGCAACCCTGTCTCGAGTTATGACCACTTAAGTGATATTTATGTACTTTTTTGAAGCCGGATCTCACTTAAATGTATGTACACGATGTCCGGATCCATCATCCGACCCATCGTTGGTCAGGTAATTGAAAGACCTTTCCAACGAGTCCACAACATTGAAGATCTGGCAACCCTGTCTCGAGTTATGACCACCTAAGAGATATTTATGTACTTTTTTGAAGCCGGATCTCACTTAAATGTATGTACACGATGTCTGAATCCAACATCCAACCCATCGTTGGTTAGGTAATTGAAAGTCCTTTCCAACGAGTCCACAACATTGAAGATCTGGCAACCCTTTCTCGAGTTATGACCACTTAAGTGACATTTATGTACTTTTTTGAAGCCGGATCTCATTTGAATGTATGTAAACGATGTCCGGATCCATCATCCGACCCATCGTTGGTCAGGTAATTGAAAGACCTTTCCAACGAGTCCACAACATTGAAGATCTGGCAACACTGTCTCGAGTTATGACCACTTAAGTGATATTTATGTACTTTTTTGAAGCCGGATCTCACTTAAATGTATGTAAACGATGTCCGGATCCATCATCCATTCCATCGTTGGTTAGGAAATTGAAAGACCTTTCCAACGAGTCCACAACATTGAAGATCTGGCAACCCTGTCTCGAGTTATGACCACTTAAGTGATATTTATGTACTTTTTTGAAGCCGGATCTCACTTCAATGTATGTAAACGATGTCCGGATCCATCTTCCAACCCATCGTTCGTTAGTTAATTGAAAGACCTTTCCAACGAGTCCACAACATTGAAGATCTGGCAACCCTGTCTCGAGTTATGACCACTTAAGTGATATTTATGTACTTTTTTGAAGCCGGATCTCACTTAAATGTATGTACACGATGTCCGGATCCATCATCCGACCCATCGTTGGTCAGGTAATCGAAAGACCTTTCCAACGAGTCCACAACATTGAAGATCTGGCAACCCTGTCTCGAGTTATGACCACCTAAGAGATATTTATGTACTTTTTTGAAGCCGGATCTCACTTAAATGTATGTACACGATGTCTGGATCCAACATCCAACCCATCGTTGGTTAGGTAATTGAAAGTTTTTTCCAACGAGTCCACAACATTGAAGATCTGGCAACCCTGTCTCGAGTTATGACCACTTAAGTGATATTTATGTACTTTTTTGAAACCGGATCTCACTTAAATGTATATAAACGATGTTCGGTTCCATCGTCTGACCCATCGTTGATTAGGTTATTAGAAGACCTTTCAAACGAGTCCACAACTTTGAATATCTGGCAACCCTGTCTCGAGTTAAGACCACTTATGTGATATTTATGTACTTTTTTGAAGCCGGATCTCACTTAAATGTATGTAAACGATGTCTGGATCCAACATCCGACCCATCGTTGGTTAGGTAATTGAAAGACCTTTCCAACGAGTCCAGTATTTTTCTAGATCTAAAAAAATAGCTGAAATATTTGTCCAAACCACGCATATTACCCATTGTTGGTAAAAAGTGAGGAAGGCATCAACCACATAGGTGGATTAAGTTAGTTTTTAATATTGCATTGTGCAAGATAATTAAACTCACGTTCTGCATCAATTTTGATTTATTTGAAAATCTGAGCAATTTATAATATTCTACATATCTTTCGACAAAACTTGTCTGGGAAAAACTTATCTGTAATTTACCTTTGCTAGGTTATATCCAATCGATCAAGTTCAGGATGCATCTAGTCTAAAAATCACCCCATTAAATTAAAACTCCAAACTCCAAACATGATTAAAACTCCAAACATCACTATGCTATACAAAGTATACATCGTCCAAAATTGTCCCTTGAAGAGGGAAGAAAGAATCAACCTGAGAGGCAGTGTGCAAAATTTCATTTCGAAACCTTTTGAAACCACCCCCAAAGTATGCAAAAACGCACTCTAGCATATTACGCAAGTCCCCGCTCACATGGTGCGTCGTCGTCCCCAACCAGACAACCCAACCTTTTTGCACACTTGGATGAAATTTTGAATGGACAGTGGGAGGAGGATCCACTCCAAAACGCGCGCGTCACTCTTATATCATAATCCACATACCCCCCTCTGCCAGTCCGTGTCTCTTCTTGGCCGGAAAAGTTGGAGATTGAAGGCGGTTCCCAAACACACACACACACTTCCTGAGAGACCGGCCAAAATCCATAATCCTGAGTGCGTTCTGGTCCCGCGCGCCACTACGAGGACACACCACGTCCGTTCGGGATATACACCGTAAGGACTCTGGGATGACAAGCAACGCAACGCAACGAACCAACGGCCTTCCAACTGGTTTATTTTGCAACAAAAAGAAAACTCCATTTCGTCCCCGTGGCATTTTCCGTGGTGCGTAGGAACGTTCGTTATGAGATGGTGTGTACGACGTATACAAACACACATCACTAGAAAAAGGGGACCGATGCCGTTCGCCCCAAGGTAAGGTGTATCTCCGCGCGATATCCTGGACCAGGACCCAAGTTGGGACGAATGCACACACGTGGCGTGATGTGCTCGCCAGAATGTGCAGCAGGGCAAAAAGAAAGGGACTTTTCCGAAAAAACCAAACCCGCTGCCCCCTTCTCACTCTTTTTGAATGTTTGCCTCCAGGAGTTTGAATGGGAGTATTACAGGGCAGGGTGGTTAGTTTGGTCTTTAATCTGAATTTTAACAGATATTTTTTGAAAATTGTTAGAATAAAACAAAAGTGAATATGTTTTAAGATTCAATGGGTTAAGCTTAACCAATTTGGGTTAAAAATCATTCAAATTAAAACAAGATTCCATTCTCCAGCTTTTTTTTAAATCCCAGTAACTTTACCGTACGGTTTGCAACACCAAACCCCCTTACATTCACTATCTTGCCAAACAAGGCGCGAGACCCAGCATCCACTCACGGCTAGGATACCAATTCCTGAGACGAGGAAGGACTGCTGCACACACTTCCAACGACAACCTCCTGACGACGATGACGATCCTGCCGAGAAGGTAAATTTTGCCTGATGTTCATAGTTTCATTTGATTATACTTTTTCCTAGCGGCAGCAGAGAAGCAGCAGCAGCAGCAGTAACCGCCGAAAAAAACGCTGAAAAATTTAAAAGCATCCCCCGCATTTCCACGTGCCATTTCCCTACCCTCCCTATCCTTTTTCATTCAATCTACGGAAAGGATACCCGAATATTGTTACCATCGCGTACTACGCGCCAAGGACTCGGAGAAGACGACGACGACGGCGGAAGCGGCTCATGGTTTTGTACCCTTCTCATCCCACTGCTGCTCGGAGGAGGGTTTTCTGGCAAGCGAGCGTTTGCTGATGCCATCCACCACCCACGGCACAATATTTCGTCCTTTTTCGTCTGCCCACCCCCAACTCTCGCGTGCCTCGCGGGCAAGGCAGCCGATCTTTGCACAGTGCGTGTGGGTGGTGATGTGCCAAATGCGTAAAGATGAAAAAAAAAACTTTTTGTTCTGAAACCAAAAAAGAGAAATGTCGTAAAACTCAAAAAATATATTTCCGTTAAAAAATACTTTCAAGGTTTTATAAGAATCATGACAAGGACAAATTTGAAAGTATAGTATCCTAAGAAATTTAACACAAACAAATTTCTAGAGTCATTGTTTCGGAAACTGCACAAAAAAAATCACATTTTAGAAACACACAACAACTATAATCATTAAGTTACCATTTACATGTACTATCTGTATTTGGTTATCCAGTGTCCTTGCCAAAACGTATTTTTGTCTTTTTTTATCAGAATTGTTAGATTTTTTAATTATTCTTTTTATTACCTTTATTCCTTAAATTTACAGTCTTTTTTCCGATTTGTGATCACAAAATTCAAAACTTGTAAAAAGATATAAATAAAAGCTTTTATTTGATTTGAAGTACACAGGTACACGTTATGCTATGAATTCTAAATAGTTTACAAGCAACTTTAAATCTAATGTTTAACTTAATAGCAATTTTTTGATTTAACCCGCATTTCATCCACATGCCTTCCTCACATTGATAAGTTTTTGCCTTTCTTACTAAAGAATTGTATAGGTTTTACTTTAAGGCTGGACGCCATTTCCAGCTTCGTTAATATGTCGATTCAGCATGAATTTTAATCCGAAAAATCGCTAAAAAATCACACTGCATCGATTTTTGACGCTCTTTCGATTAACCTTGACAGAACTCTCGAACCCTCGAATTTTGAGAAAATAAATTCCGTGGAGGTCGAGTGATGTTCGTATGTGGTAAAATTTTGCAAAATTTTGTGTCGCGCCGTTCTCAGCTCCCATATATCCGATTTCGATTCTTCTGAATGCACATGAAAGCTAGTGTGCTGAACCTAAGCGAGTTGCCGCGCAAATTTTGAAATATCCATCTGTTTTCGGATGCGGCCAGACTTTTCAACAAAATACACAGTTTTTAAATGAAAATATGGTCCAATTTTTTCATTTTCATATCTTTTATTTATCTCAAAAATTGCATTTTTTTAGCTCTACAACCTCCCAAATTTTCATCCAGATTCATAATATGGTTCTGGAGTTAGAGCCGTTTGATTAACCTACCATAAGAAAAAAAATCCCTAAAAAAAGGTAAAAGCCCACGTGGTGACATTCGCCAACATTTTTAATTTCTGATTTTATCCGAAATTCCTTCCTACATGTCCCGCCCGTGTGGATCAATCGGACCGTGCGCTGGACTCACAATCCAGAGGTCGCCGGTTCGAATCCCGCGGCGGGCGCTCTAAAATTCTTTGTATAAATATGGGTATTCGGCGCCGTCGCTCCGTGCCATACCTTCATACACTTAGGAGCCCAGGGCGGCGAAGTCCTTGTAGATAAAAGGAAGACACTAGTGGTTGGTACATGCAATGGTGGCCGACAGCTATAAAGTCAACTTCGTTTTTTTTTCTTCCTACATTCATAGTACAGACCATGAGTGAGCATCTGAAACAAATTCGACATCGATCGGCAATTCCGATCAATTTTTAGAACGATTTACTTTTTGTCTTTCTTACTATCTTAGGTATAGGTTTTACTTCATGGCTGGACGTCATTTTCATCTTCGTAAATAAGACGATACAGCATGAATATTAATCGGAAAAATCGCCAAAAAATCACACTGCATTGATTTCGACAAGTTGTCAAGTTGAGCTTCGAATACTGGCGCGAGAATGCTGGCGCATATATGTTTTGGCTCGACTCATACTCGTTTGTAGTAGCTTGTCTACCGATGTTTCCTTTAACTTGTAAGATATCGTAGCTTTTCGGTTTCTTTTGCTCTGTCCGTTTTTGCATAACTGTCCAATGTTTATGCAAAAACTATTTTGACATGGGACATTCATCCGGGTACAAACAATTTGTTTCCCGTGTGGTCCTAAAATCGCCTTTAAGTAGGCTTCATTTTGTCGTGATTTCGTAAGTTTATTTAACAGTGTTCATTGGATTCCAATAGAAGCTTTCGAAGCTTCTAAGCTTTATATCGTTTTCAAAGTTATCAATGCTCGCGACGCCAATGGCTATCTACCTAAGGTATTGCGATTGAGTGTGTAGTGGTGCGGTTGTAAAAATATCTATCTCTGTCTCTCTCACTTTCGTAGATGCTGAATGGCAAGCTTCCCACTGTGCGGTTAATTCGGGTTTGCTTTGCGCCTGCTTTGTTCGGTTTTTGGGCTCGTACCAAAACTAGAAAACCAAACCCGCGGTGTGTGTCGTCACTTGCGCATTGGAAGCTAGCTATGCTAGCGTTTGTCATAAACGCTTGTTTGATTAAGAATTTGTACGATTAAAAATATTCTTTTGATGAAAATTGCGTTTTCAATTTCTTTTAGAAAACACATCATTAAATAATACCTTGCTTTCATCATAAGATTTTTTGTATCAAATCGATGTTGTGAATTGAAAGAAGTTATATTCTTTAGTAAGAAAGGCTCTATCTCTCCCCTGGTGGGATTAAATCGGGTTTTTTACATAAAATAGCAATGTCCGACTAACAAATTATCTCTAAATTAACTTCATATTCTCATAACCTATTGAGCACGTGAATCAATTTCGGAATTTCCAAAACTAAGAATTTCAGAATCCCGGTAATTTTCATATTTTGGCAATTCATGTTACTTTAGAAAATTCAGATTTGGTTTGTGAAAATAGTTAAACATTTGAGTACTAATGACGATTTTTAAAGCATTTCAGAGTACAGATCCACAATGGCAATCTCTTGAAATATTTTTCTATGTATTTTTTTATTTTGTTTAAGCCGTTGCAAATTTTTTTTTTAAGTTTATGTCGACATAAACTTTGAAAAATATTTGCAACGGCCTTATTATATTTATGTATATGTTATTTAATTCTAAATATTTATTAATATTCTCTTCAGTTACCACTGTTGAAGCCATATTTTTGCAAAATGTTTTGATATTTTTATCATCGATTTTTGAAATCCACTGTTCCTATTCAAACTGTTTTTAATGCCCGGTTTGCCTCAGTTGGCGTTAGTGGCATGAATGGAAATAGAATTTGAAAAATATTTATTATACAAAACATCAAATTCGGATATTAAATTCAATACTCACTGAATGTCATTTTTTACTTCCAATGTTTTTCTTTTGTGCTTTTTTTAGACTTTATCAAAGACATATTTTTTTTCAAGCATTTTCTACTCATTTAAAAATAAAAAAAGTAAATTCATTCATTAGAAATATATGCACTCTTAATCTTATTAGATAACACCGACCAACAACATTTCTACGCAGGCTTATCTGGAAGGAAAGCATAAACACGTGCTCTTTGAATTTTATCTAAAATATTTAGACAGGGCCGAATGGTTTTAGTGCTGTTTGCGACTCCCACATATTGCATGTAATTTTTGTTTGTATGCAACAGCGACGATCCACCCGAATTCTCCATAAAAAGTTGGCAGAAAAACTATTCGACCATGTCCCAATATTTTTGAAAAATTCAAAGTGCACGTATTTCTGGGGACCGCAAACTTCATGGAGTTGATCCTGCGTGTCATTTTTTCATTTTTTGTAGGTGTAATGAATTGTGGTTGATTTTTTTTCCATTTATAATGCTTTCAAACTATCTTAAAACTGATTTTCCTGTTCAGATTGTAATCTAGATCATCACCAGTCAATAGTAATCAACTGATTTTATGATTTCAAGATTTGCGAATTTGACAAATGTATTTTAAATGGTTTTTTGACCATTTTAAAAAATATCCTGCGATCCCGGGAATTCCCGGAATTAAGATAAATATTATTCCCGTTTCCCGAGAAATTCAAATTTTCAAATACCTTTCTAAATATATAATAGATTAAATTCAACAAATCCACCTTTTCAAAATCTTCCGGACTTCCGGCCAAAACAGGGCTTGTCAATCGTATCAAAGTCGCCAACTGCAAATTCATCCTAAATTTATTATGTAATGTGTAAGTGAATCCTAATTACAGGATACAGTTGTTTTTAATTTTATTCCTTTTGCCTTCCTTTATTGTTTGAACTTTTGGTAAGTAGTTAAAAAGTTATTTATCAAAATAGGTTTTCTCATACACTTTCGTTTTTTAATAGAGTTAACGATTCGGTAGTGCGATAATTTTAGTAATTGAATGAACTGCAGTGCCATCACGTTTCTGGCATCACGACTTTCAACAAATTTCCTCTCGTCATAAATGACTGATGAATGAGACTAACTTAGTATTTATTCTTAATTGTAGATCGATACCCAATCTAAAACTTCACACAATTATAAACAATTAAAAAAATGGCGTTGATGATTGGCAAGCAGAAATGTTTGAAATAGTCGTTTTGCTAAAAACGAGATGGCATTGTATTCAGATTAAAATTGATTCATTTATGTGGGTTAAGTAAGTTAGTTTTGAATTTTCAAGCGAAAAAAAAAACAATATATAACTGATAAGGACAGAACACTCTCTACTACAAAATCTCCCACTGTGCCTGATCCACGAGTTTCGCCTGGTTTAAAATGGTTTTCATTTACCCTTCCCCGGGGATATTTTGCTGCCGCTGCTGCTATCGCTAAAACGCCACCGTCGGCAACGGCAGCAGCAGCAGTTGGATCTCGGGCTTTCTTTTTCCCGGCCTTCCCGGGTTCCCCCCAACCACCAATCTACTATTAGAACGCGCATTTTTGGTACGCGCCTTAAAACGGAGAAGCGCTCCATCAGCTGGAAGGGGGAAGAGCGGAAAAACTGGAAGAATCTGTGGAAAGGGAGAGTAACTTTTTCGCTCGAAAAGGGTGCGGGGACTGCCAGGCTGACGATGGCTTGATGGAAGCCACACTTAAAAAGACAGGAGAAACATTTTCACGAAAATGCGCGCCCAACTCAGCTTCCACCCACCCAGCTTCCTCTACAGTAGGAAGAGTGAGGTGTCGTCATCGTATAGTCCCTATGTACAACGGCAGCACCAGGGATGATGACGAAGTCGCGAAGGTGGTTGGTTCCATCAGGAACACACCGGGAGACCGAGTTACCATTTGGGTAGAGAGACTTTGGGACACATCAGCAAAACTCCGGCCTTGGAGTGGGCTGAGCTGATGGTAATGGAACATGGTTTGAGAAAACCAGGTTTGGCGTTTTTGAGGAAAATTCGATCTTTTAGGAAGACTCGGTGGCATAGTGAGATTGGACGAAGGAATGAGTCACAATCTCTTAAACACATTTTGAGATTTATCAAATTATTCTCATGAAAATACACATAATTCGTTCCATATTTTTTCCTGATAGACATTTGTAAATTATATGTGGGTTTTCGGAAAGTTAACATAATAATTTAGTCAAATTCATGTATGTACAAAACGTTATGTTCATAAATGAATGGATTAATGTAATAAGCAACAAACTCATCACAACCGAGCTATAAGGCACCACTGTTCATAACCTCCTAATTCCACTCCGTTGGTACTCCCCTCAGAGGCACGGATTAGTGAGTGTGGGGCTCATATTTTTTTCATCGTAATTTTTGGGGAATTGTTTCTCCGTCGCGTACAACCCAACCGTGGCCAGAAGAACCCCGTCAGGACGATGCGATGTGGTTACACCCTGCGCCACCCTGCTGTGCCACCACACTTTTTCGTTTGGGTTTTCCAGAAGGAAAAAGTACTGGCAGCACACCGCAGAGACGGTTTTTCCTGCACGCTTGGTGAAAGTCCTTTTTTCCATTCCAAACTACTCCCACACACCGCGGGAGGGGAGGGGAGGATCAATCGCGGGTGGGTTTTACACAGGAAAGGAAAAAGTAGAATTTCACTGTTCGTCCAGGATTTTTTTTGTTTAAGTAGATCCGTCCGTGTCTGTGTTTGTGGATATAATTATTAATAATATAATTTAGGGAAAATGTATATATACTTTAGAGAACGGGTCTATTTTTTCGCTCTTGCCAGCGCACGGTGCAACTCAAAGTATGCTGTCATATCCCTGGTTTTAGTTGGAATGAGTGGAGATTGTAGAGTTTTGAGGATCTGGAGAAACATTTTGCTGCACTAGAACAAGGTTAAATTAAGCAGACTTTTGACTATAGAGCAACTCTCTGCGGAATCGGCCGATTTCAACCATTTTTATTTACATTTTTCAATTAAAACATACCAACAAAATCCATTTCCGGTTTTGGTAGAGAACGAAGCTTGATTTGGGGTCGGAGCCAAAAGCAAACCCTATACCTTTCTTTAGTAAGAAAGGCAAAAATGGAAATTTTCTAAAATCTGAACGGTAAATCCGAATGAGGTCAAATTTGTTTCAGAACCTCGATTATGGTCTAGATTATGATATGGAGAAAAAAATTTAGATAAAATGCCAAAGGAATAGTTTTGGCATTTGGTGAAAATTGGGTTTTACCTTTTTTAGGGGTTTTCCCCCCTCACAGTGAATTAGTCCACAAGCTATAAATCAAGAACCACATTACCGATATGGATGACAATTTGGGAGGATGTAGGGCTCGAAAAATGCAATTTTTTGGATAAATAAACGATTTCAATACTTTAATTTTCGACCGAATTTTCATTTGAAAACCGCCTGATCAGGTGAAAACACACTCCAAGTCCCCTTAAAAAATGGATTAATTCAAATTTGGTATGGAACTGGTTCAGGTTCAGCACATCCCCTTTCAAATGCGCCCAAGAGAGCTTAAATCCATAATGTGGGCTCTGAGAAACCCCCTACCACAAAATTGAGCACTTTTTTACCACACACGGAAGACACGCGTGCTCTACAGTAAATTAAGCGCCAAAATTCGTATATTGGAGATAGACCAATTCTGTCATTGTCAAACGATCGGGCGTCAAAAATCGATCGTCCATGATTTTTTGCAGATTTTTCAAATGAATATTTCTCGAGAAACGATTTGAGAACGAAGCTTGATTTGGGGTCGGAGCCAAAAGCAAACCCTATACTTTTCTTTAGTAAGAAAGGCAAAACGTGTTTTCGCATATTTTAGGAAGTTGAATAAATGGCAGTAAACTGAACCAAACATCATCATCATCACATTGATAATCTGGCAACCCTGTCTCGAGTTCTGACCACTTAAGTGATATTTATGTACTTTTTTGTAGTCGGATCTCACTTAAAAGTATTTAAACAATGTCCGGATCCATCATCCGACCCATCGTTTGTAAGATAATCAAAAGACCTTTCCAACGAATCCAAAACATTGAAGAACTGGCAACCTTGTCTCAAGCTATGACCACTTATGATGCCACTTATGAGCCCTTGAGTGATATGTGTTTTTTGCAATCCGGAACTTAACGAAATTAGACGGAATTTGTGTCCAAACCCATCATATCACATATCACCCATTGTTGGAAAAGAGTGAGGAAGGCACCAACCACATAGGTGGATTAAGTTAGTTTTTATTTCAAAATCTGCGCTAGACTTAATTATAATTGTCTCTATTTGACCAAAATAGAAACTAATGCAAATGCAAACTAATATGAACTTTTTTACAATTGTATATTGTGAAAACAATTTCAATTTGTACAGCTCTGAATCCATTGTATCTAAAAACATAATCAAATATTCAGTTTAATCAGAAAAAGTATATTTTTAGTTTATTATTGAATATTGTTTAGTTTAACGAAATAAAATATTTCAATTTAAAAGCAATCAAAACTTTTTGAAAAATATTTAAAACAAAATAGCACATTTTCATTTCTGCTGACAGTACCTTCAAATCATCTAATGCACCGACTCTCTCCGAATACGCCATTGTGTCTCTCGACGAAAAACACCCAGAATTTAACCCGTGTATAATAAAATATGAATTAAACCGTACCACGCGCCACATCCTCAACGGTTGGTTGTGAGAAGGGGGTGGGAAAAAAAGGGAAAATTTTTGGGTTTGATTTGGAGTGGGAGACAGCCCCCGGTGCACCACCCTCTCCACAGTAGGTGGGCTTGGTATCAGGCGGGAAAAAGTTTTGCTTCAATTTCAAATTTTTTTTTGTGTTCCTTTTTTTTCTCGATGGTAACGAAGACCCTAAAAGGTGCAGGTGGTTGAAAAAGGGGTAGAAGAATCTCGTGCATCCTTTTATTTTAATTTAAATAATTGTCTAAAAGGGTTTTTTTTTTCAAACGGGGTTCCACCTTTATTTTTCACGGTCCGTTCCTTTTTGCGGAGAATGAAAGTTTACGTGGGGGTGGGGGTAGGCCACGTGAAGCTGGACCCATAATTTTTAATTGAAATTATGCCAGCGCTAGAGAACATCGTAAAAAGATTGGAACATTTGACCGACTCGGGTAGCGCACACACACAATTGCCAGACTCACCAGGGATCTCGTAAGACAAAATTCAAACATAACTTCTCCGAAGATTGTTTAACAACCTTATGTGCCTATGATTTATTATTAAGAAAATGTTCTTCAAGAAAACCAATCTCTTGGCTCCTCACACAATTATATGCCTACGAAAAGGTACATATTTCTTGAGGGGGAAGTTGTTTAATAAGACTTTATATCTCAGTCTACTCAGCCTCCACTCTGGATGGTGCTGCTGCGTATGGAACATCACACACCACAAGAGGAACATTACCACCCCCTTTCGAGCCAGGCATCAGCTCACTATGTACCCCCACCCATCCCGAAAACGGGCACCCACCACCCCCACCCATCTTCCGGGGTAGGCTCTACAGTACAGCCGATATGCCAAACCAATGCTCGTCGTCTCCCCAGTCTTCCCCGCTCGACACTCACTAAATCTCGACCCTTTCCAGTGCTGGGGTGTTCTGCGTAGGCACACACTATAAACAAAACGTGTGGTAAATGAAATTTTATGTTACCCCATTCTCAACGCACCACCCACCCCCCACCGGATAAGGGAGGGATGCATCTCCCAACCACCCAGTGGGTGGTGATGGTGGTGCATCCAACTGCGAGGGAGAAATGCAACCAGAGACTTGGCAGTGTCAACATCTCCCCCAATTATCGTAAATTCTAACATCACCTTCCATACTCCCCGAGCAGGCATATCAGAATGCTGATTTCGAATGCGTTGTACGAAAGGTTCCCCTCTCCCCCTTTCGTTTGAGTTGAACTGTGAAATCTGTGCAGTTTTTTCGTTGCTTTTTTTCTTCGTGACATGCAACCAGACGTGCATTGGCACGCTCTGCACTGGCACTTCAAATTTAGCACTCACACCAAGTTCAAAGCATACTACTCCAGCCCAGTGCTAGTGCTATTAATTAGCACTCCCATTTAGCACTCATAGGATTTTTTTTAATTTTTTAGTGAGTCTTTTTAATGAAAAGTCTCAAGCAAATTTGTACATCGGTCAACGGCGGGAATCTACTACAACTGCAACATACCTTTTTCTAGATTCTTCCATAAAAAATTTATCTCAGGGCTCGCAAAACTTCAGGGAATTAAAATTAATATTCTGTTCCCATCAACTGCCAGCCAGCCAGTCCCTATCAAGTCTCCAGGTCACCTGGAACTGATTTTCGGGTCCTTCACTCCGATAAACTTCACTATTCTTTGCAACTCATTATTTTGATTCCAGGACAATAATCTGCATTGATAAAAAAAAAAAATTGTTACGTAAAACGCAAACTACAGCAAAAAAAAAGTTTACCTTGAAGGGATCTGAACCATGGATCTTCTGCTTTCATTTCTTGAACACTGGCACTGCACTAAATTTACAGATAAATGTTGTTGTTGTTAGTTTCATCACATTCTAGACAATGATGACGGTTAAGTTCAAATCAACAAATGAAAAATCAACCTAGTTACCATTTTTGCTCGAGTGCCAGAGCGAGTGCTATGATTGAAAGCGCAGTGCTATCCGTTCAAATAGCACACGTGCTAACCGCGTGCAGTGCCAATGCATGTCTGCATGCAACATCAACTGCATGCAAGAACGCGTTGTGCAGTGATTTTCCCGAGGCAATAATCCGAACTTCTCGTTTCAGGGGGAGTTCGACACAAAAATTGCAATTTGGCGCTACATTCCAATGCAAATCAAGCACTGATGCAACCGAATAGAATCCATGCACAATTAATGGACAATGAAGAGAACTGTTTTTTCATTGTTTGAAATTTGAATGCAATTTTCAAGTCAGGTTTGATTAGTTGGTTTTGAAAAATGCAGCCCCTCTTTAGTTTTCAATTGAGTTCATATTGTTGCGGTTCATTTACATGCTACTGTAAATATGATCAATTTTCGTGGGATCGATCAAAGCAAACCACTCAAGGTAACGTAAACTTAACGGATTTCATTAAATTATTATAAACACTGTATAACGCCAAAATGTAAACACAAAACTGTTACTTTAGGCACGTTGAAGTTAGGTTAATAAATAAAGAGATCGAATCATCATAAATCTTTTGGTTTTAAATATTAACTTATAACTAATTGATTAGTGTAGTCACGTTGTGCAATAAAACAACACAAAATTGAATTGATAATATATTTTAAAGTAATTTAATGATTTTATATTGTATAAAGTATTATGGCAAAGATATAGAATATTTTAACTATTCGGATTATGAGTACTTTGTGTGTGTAACATTCGCTTATTCTTGTTTTGATTTTAATATACTTTCGATTTCACATGATTTCATAGGAAGCGCAAAATATGTTCCGCAAATATCGTAAAAGTTCAGTGACCTTAAGCACATCCAAAGAATACATTTCAAATACGTTTATTCCTCCTCAAGAAACCATTTTTTTTTTATTTAAGCCATAGACGTTTGTTAAGGGTTTTGTTAAGGGCTGTGGAGTCGGAGTCGGAGCCGGAGTCGGTGGAGTCGGGTCTTTTGGGAAGCCTGGAGTCGGAGTCGGAGTCGGAGTCGTCAAAACTCAAACAGCTGGAGTCGGAGTCGGAGCCGGAGTCGGCTAAATTTTATTAGCTGGAGTCGGAGTCGGAGTCGGAGCCGAAAATTTATGATTACCCGGAGTTGGAGTCGGAGCCGAAAATTTCTGTTTACCCATGTTGGAGTCGGAGTCAGAGTTATCTTAAATTCGAAAAAAAAAATGTTTTTTTATTTATCAGTCTTTGCTCTAAATCAGCTTATTTTACAAAACTTCTTTTATTTTTAATTGTTTTTCAATGCGCTTGCATTACCATTTTTCATTTTTTACAGATCTATGATCACTAAATAATAACTTGTTAATCAGCTATAACCCAAGTATGTAGTATCATCATAACTCAAAAAATTAAAACAATATTTGTTTTGTAGTCAGAAATATTTAATTGCTTTTTGACTGCATCCTTTTGCCGATATTTATATTTATTTTGTATTACCCTGTAAATTCAAATTTAACCAAATTTAATCCAGTTCTTTCTGAAAAAGTTCACACACAGTGGAGGTTTAAAGTAAATCAATGTTAAGGAAAAAAGCTACGAGGTACATCAAAAAATAAAAAAATAATAATCACTATTTATGAAAATCCGAAAAAAAATACTGACAGTATAACTCTTCTTACAAATATCCAAAGATTATAACAATCTATTACTTGGAACTCAACATGCGTATTTTGAATATAACTATGTACATAAAAATCAAAGTGTCGCGCTTAACATATTTGAAACTGACAACAAATATAAAAAAATTGCAACTGATTTTGAAATCATGACTAAATATGTTAAATATATCGATTATCGTAATGTTTACAATTTCTCTACTAAAATCTGAGAATGTTGATTCTCAGGCAAACAATTTTGATATTGATGCAAATTATCGTTGAACAAATTTCAAAATTTCTGGATAATATAGAATTTCAAGATACAAAATAGATATAAAAATGATAGTATTTTAATTTATATTTCGAAAATTATTGAAAAAAAATCAAAAGCAAAATATTGTTGAACCGGTAAGAATTTTCTCATACTGTTTGTCCCACGCCAATATCACGGAAGGTGATTATCATTGCAACTTAATGTATCTAAAAAAATGCTTCTTGGAAAGGTAGCTTAAGGATCTTTTTGAATATCCGTGACCTAGAAAATATTTAACCTGTGGATTTTAGTTATTTATCCAAATCTAAGTTTTTTTTCCATATATTTTGATGGTGGCGCACGCCCATTCATAAAGTTTCGTTTTAGGTGAAGATGCAAGAAGTAAAGCTCGCCTCCTTTTGAATATATAAAAAATTTAAAAATTCAAACAAAACAAAAATTCCAAGGTAAAAGATTTTCTAGGTCACGGATACTTGAAAAGGAACCCTAAGCGTCTTTACCACGAGGATTTTTAAGATACATTGATTTGTAATAAAAATCTTCTTTGGCCATGGCGTGATGTCCATGTACGTCTTAAAAATATCAATGGAACTTTAAAAAATAGTTTCGTTTAAAACTGATATTTAAAAAAAAAGAAGACTATGATAGCCACTGTCCTTCTTATAAATGTCAACCTAAAAGTGAGCGAATTGAGATTTATATGTTAAATCGATCATTTAATGATCATTCAAAAAAAAACAATTTAAAATTTAAGCTTTTAATAAATTTAATAAAAATTTTAAGTAAAATAACTAAATCCAAATTTTCTTACCAAACGGTTTTTTCTGAAAATGCCTTCAAAACTGGAGATTTTTTATTGTTGTTTCAATAACGTCTAAAACTTGTAAAACTAGAAACTTTTTTCAGTTTTTTCCACTTAGAGAGTTTTGAATAATCTTATTTGTCAATGTTTTCGAAATAATAGTTAACTAACTTTTGAAACATTTAAAAATATGTGGAGTCGGAGTCGGAGCCAACCATTTTTTTAAAGCTGGAGTCGGAGTCGGCGTCGGAGTCATCTAGAGTTGGTAGACCGGAGTTGGAGTCGGAGTCGGAGTCAGTTGGATCTGGAAGCCGGAGTCGGAGTCGGAGTCGCTTGAAATATGACCCGACTCCGCAGCCCTGGTTTTGTTCACCAATTTGCAGAATAATTATGGGTAAACGGATTTTTTGTACAATAAGTGCTTTCAATTAGAACGATCCAAACATTTTTCAAAGTTTTTGTTCCTCGACCCTGGCCAAGGTCGACGGTAATTGGATAAATTTGACAAAAAAATGTTCTGCTGTTCAAAATTCAAGAGATTTAAGAACTAACCCAAACATGCTAAGAACGCACTTTGAAACCAATTCAGTTGATTGCACTCAAATTTCCTTTAAAATTTGAAGTTTGATTTTTTGAAATTTGAATAATATTAATAATAAGTTGGGCCCTGAGTTTTCGGCCCAACTTGGAAGGGTAGGGAGGAAAAAGGGTGACAAAAATTTAAATTAACCAAATTATATTAAATAAAAGGAACCAAGTGCCATCAAAGTTACAAATAATATCTTTAAAAATAAGCTTACTTCAATTAATGCAATAGTTTAAATAAAACAAACTTTAAATGTTTGATGAAAAAAATAAAATCTGGTTTGATATAAATTTTAAAGAATTTACAAGTTTGACTGTTTGTATAACTCCAACTCTTTGGATATTTAAAAATCTCATACATTTTCATGTATTTTTAAATTAACGCAATAATTGTAAAATGGCATTCCTGATTTTGTTTTATTTTAAAAAATAAAGAATTAAAATCATCATACCAAAAATATTGTCAGTGGATAAAAAATGCGTTTAAAAGCTTTGGTCAAAAGAAACATAGAAAAGAATTAAGTTTTTTTTTAATTTTGAAAATAACTTTAAAGAAAGGCAGACGAATCCCTAAAAAATGTTTAATGTAAAACTGAATATCTTCCAAATCTGAATTCCCATAATCTCGAAAATCAAGTCTTAATTAGAAAAAAGAACAAATCAAAAAAAAATCGTAGATTGCCAGAACTCGTGAAGTTAACAAGCAAACCCCAACTAGGGTGGTTCGAATTTGTCTATTCTCCGTCCACTTACGAAAAATCAAATAACGTCGCACCACGCGAATTAAAGTTTCTCGAACTGCTCGAGTTTTCACCCAATCATGTTCATATTTGAGATTCAAGTTTACCACAACCATACAAATCAGCCCTGCATTGGACAGCGAAAAGTCAACTATGAACCACCCTAATATATTAAAAAATGTCTAATTGTTTTCTCTACAACTTGGTTACAATTTAAAAAATAAACCTGAAATGTTGTAAAAATTCAACATTTTGAAAATATTTTTTTTTTGTTTAAACATGAAAAAGAACGTCAACAAATCGTGCGGAGTTCAATTTGTTGGATGGTGACGCGGTCTCAATTGTGTGGCATTGTGTGTGAAAAGAAAAGAATTTTGTTTCGTGTTTCATCCTGGTTGGCTTGCCCAAGTCCTTCCTACATCATCGTTGATCGGGAGGCACGCTGGCGGTTTAAGTCGTCTGGGTAAACGTGGTGCAAAATTACATTTATTTAGTAGTTAAGTATCTGTGCTCGAGTGTTTTGGTGTGCTAATTAGGAAGACCTTCCCATAGCATCGTAGCTCGGAGGGCTCGGCAACGGGTTTATTATGGAAGTCCTCTCCATAGCATCGTAGCTCGGGAGGCATCGAAAAGCTAATACCTTATCCTGCTAACAAAAAAAAAATCATGTGATGTTTGAACGAGACGCTGTGGATTCAACGGTCTCAAGCGGTGTCAACGGGTATATAGCGAAAAGCTGTGTGCTTGATGAGTCTGCAACTTCAACTATCGGACTAACATTCCTCCCTTTTGATGAACTGCTGGCTTCTTGGGAGGGCGCCGGTATTGACTTATAAAGTCAGGGTCTTCAGGGGTTAAACAGTGAACGGATGGTTGGCTCCCACTGATCATTTTTAATTCATTGTTTAACTTCAGATGATCTTTCAATAACGGAGTAGCAGCTCAACCATGCTCATGCTCAAAAAGAACGTCAACAAATCGTGCGCTCAATGTTACATTAAAATCAATGAACCAAAGAAACTAAACAAATAAATATATTAATTATTTTTATTCATTTGTACACCACATGCTGCTAAATAAACCGCAAATAACAACTACTTTAGCACGTCATAAAACAACCCTTCGTTTCAGCTAACCCTTCGCACCATCGCCGAGACACCCATTAAATCCTTAAAACTTTATCGTCCTTACAAGATCAAATCCATACGCCACGGGCCTCGCCTCGCCACATGAATATCTTAACCACCACTCGCCAAAGACGCGAGCCGACCTTTCCGCCAACGCACGGGACCACGTGGAAAAACGGCAAATGCTGCGCTGCGAGACGATGTTTATGCTTCCGTTTGTTTGTGTGTGCGTATTTATGCTGGCTCGTTGCTGTCGTCGTCGTCCGTTTTACTGTCAATTGAATTCAGAGAATGGCCGCGACCTACCGCAATCTGGTCGTGGTTAGTCGGGGCGGCATTTCTTCGGCCACATACGCACACACACACGCGCGCGGTTATTGGCCGCAAATTTGGTGTTTTGCATAATTGGTATGCTTGGGTTGAGATTTTGTGGGAAAAAATAGTGTTCCAGAGTGGATTAATCAGGTATGAAATTTGGTTTTCGATTTTGTGGGGATGATTTTATAATGGAAAATTTTGGTTTCAATGCTTGGAAATAATCTTTGGGTTCAAGAACATTTTGTTGAAGACAAAACGACCACAATTTTCTGTTGGCTACGACTAGATTTATAATACACTAGGCGATTGGAGCAGAACAGAATTTAATCAATATGATTTCAAATTCTCGGTCCTGGTCAAGGGATGTGTTCTCCAAGAAGACAGTACAGTTTCTTAAGATTTCCCATCCCACACTGCATATACCTGCATGACACCACCCAATCCCACCCACTTTCTTCGAGCTGTTCCGGAGCCATATGCCAAAGACAGTTGTTCTTGGATGCTGCTGCAAGTTTTTCCTCCTCGTCTTAACTTTATCGATTTTTCTCTTTCTCCTGCTGTTTCTCCTAATGTATGCTGCTACCACCCAATTCTTGCACCGACCACCCCCTTGGTGGTGTTCTCGTTCCATGCTTAGAACCTCTCCGGGTGTGTGCTTTCCTTTGTTAATGTTGTCCCTTTACTCCACTGTGTTGCTGCTCATCATCGTCCTTCCTGACCATCCGCCATGACTCCAAGTTTACCTATTCATTTCCTTTGTGGCTCCGGTTCACAAACATTCCTGCCATCACACATCCTGTCTGTGTGCGTGTGTTTGTGCGTATGTATCCCTCGAACACACACACACACACCGCACAGCATAATATTATATGGCCGGTAGATGCACACACCCGGCAACGCAAAGCATAATTTCTCATTAAATCCGATGCACATCAGCCAACATTCGAGGTGAGGGGAGCGGGGTTGGTCAAAGGGTATTATGCACTTGCTTTCGGCGAGGTTTATAATGGGCTGCCACAGCACCGCCGTTGCTGCCTGTTCGAATTTCGATCAAAGCCCTCCGACGAGCGCAGTGAGGGTTTGAGAATGGGCCCTTCTCTCCCCACGACACCCTGTAATGGGGACTCTACCCCTTTAAGAGGTGCTGGTAAAGGAGGGTGGTCTACTGTCCCACGAGGGTCATTAAGTTGGAAATGGAATTCAAATAAATCAGACAAAATAATACAAAAAAAACTATGAAAAGATTAGTGATAAGTTATGAAAGGAATATCAATTATCCTTAATGAAAAAGGGTTATTTCATAAAAGACTCATTGACAACATTTGCTTAAAACTCGATTACAAATTTGCCATTCCAAAAATTCGCAGGAATCAACAAATTATAATGAAAAGCTATCTTGTTGGCAAGGCAATGTCTTCAACTCACGAAACTTTCAATTTTTCTACTTTCATCCATTCATCCACGTGGACTCTTTTTGGAAATTGCAAACATCAATCGACAATTGCCTATCTACAGCCATAGTCTTGTTCTTAACAGCATTGTCACCTAAATAACTTGAATTCTGCGCGAAAATAACTATTTTTTCCTTTAAATCTTTAAAAAAACATTGGAAAAAGAACATAAGAAAATTGAAGGGTTGGAAGTTTGATTTATTTTATGCGGCTTTTCCAATATTTCTAAAAATGTCATTTTTTCTGGAGTCTACTTTGGTTGTGTTTTTCATTAACATTTTCGATATTTTCTGTAAAAATAAGCATGCAGTAATTTTCCTCGAGAATCCAAGGGAAATTTCACATAAAATTTCGAAAAATTGGAGGTGTGCACTTGTACGTTCTCGAGATATCAATAAATGAAAGTAAAAAAACGAGTTTTTCGACCTGCCAAGCGCGAAATTGAAAAATGGAGAAAACGAGAAAAAAATAACATTTTTACTAAAACTGCGATAACTTTAACATTTCAGCGTCTACTTATACTTTTATAGGTATATTTGTAGCTTTAGTTCCAAACACTGTCAAAACGCCATTTCAAGTTTTCATACGACCTTTTCAAATTGTGTCCTAAAATGAAGTTTAAATTTATGATATTATTTCTCATAACGGGGTAATTCTCCGCCAACTCACACAGCAGTTGCCCCTACCCCTCTTTGATTTGCGTGAACGACCCCTTCAATTTTTGAACATGCGAAAAAAGAGGTTTTTTTTCAATAATTTGCAACCTGAAACGGTGATGAGATAGAAATTTGGTGCCAAAGGAACTTTTATGTAAAATTTGACGCCCGATTTGATGGCGTACTCAGAATTCCGAAAAAAAACGTATTTTTCATCGAAAAAAACACTAAAAACGTTTTAAAAATTCTCCCATTTTCCGTTACTTGACTGTAAAAATTTTTGGAACATGTCATTTTATGGAAAATTTAATGTACTTTTCGAATCTACAATAACCAAGAAGGGTCATTTTTTCATTTAGAACAACATTTTTCATTTTAAAATTTCGTGTTTTTTCTAACTTTGCAGGGTTATTTTTTAGAGTGTAACAATGTTCTACAAAGTTGTAGAGCAGACAATTACAAAAAAATGATATATGGACATAAGGGGTTTGCTTATAAACATCACGAGTTATCGCGATTTTACGAAAAAAAGTTTTGAAAATGTTGGTCGTCGTTGATCATGGCCGTTCATGGTCACCCACGACAGACACGGACGACGAAACAAAAAGTAACGCAAAAAGTAACTTTTTCAAAACTTTTTTTCGTAAAATCGCGATAACTCGTGATGTTTATAAGCAAATCCCTTATGTATACATATCAGAATTTTTGTTATTGTTTGTTCTACAACTTTGTAGAACATTGTTACACTCTAAATAATAACACTGCAAAGTTAGAAAAAACACGAAATTTTAAAATGAAAATTTTTGTTCTAAATGAAAAAATGACTCTTCTGAGTCAATGTAGATTCGAAAAATACATTAAATTTCCCATAAAATGACATGTTCCAAAAAATTTTACAGTCGAGTAACGGAAAATGGGAGAATTTCTAAAACTTTTTTAGTGTTTTTTTCGATGAAAAACATGTATTTCGAAATTCTGAGTACGCCATCAAATCGAGCGTCGAATTTTACATAAATGTCCCTTTGACACCAAATTTCTATCTCATCAAATTATTGAAAAACACCTCTTTTTTCGCATGTTCAAAAATAGAAGGGGTCGTACCGCCCCTCCGTCACAAGATATCGAAAAACGGACCTCGGATTCGTGATCAGGGACAAAAGTTACCCCTTAGGACAAAGTTTCACGTAAATCGAAGAGGGGTCGGGTCAACTTTTCCCGATTTCGTGTGAGTTGGTAGAGAATTACCCAACGATAAAGCTTATTTTTCTGAGTACAAAGACCCTTTGAACGACCGCAAAGGATTTAAAAAATTAACTTCACGGTCCTTCTTGACAGAAAAAGTCCTACTTGACAGCTCGACAGCATTAAAATGAACAGAAGTGATCAGATATAGTTTTTAGTCGTGTTTTTTTTTCGTTGTACATAATAATTTACATAAGGCTTTAGTACCCAATTAAGCTTTATTTTTGAGACTGGTAACTATTTTTTATTTGCATCAAAGACAGCTAAAAAATAACGCGGAGTTTGATTTTTTTGAAAAAAGTAGTTTTTTGCAAAAAAAAAAAAACGAAAATTAACATTTTTGGGACCACCCAAACACGGCATAGTGGCAACAAAAAAATACAATTATTGAAATAACAAGCTATAGCAAAAAGTGAAAGATTTGACAAAAACATTTTTTTGCGAAAAAAAACATCGAAAATTTTCAAAAAATCAAAAGATACCTTAGTCAACTCAAACAACTCAAAGTTACTCTAAACGCAGGGAAACGCATTTTAAATTGATTTCAGCTGATTGTACTTAAATTTCCATTGAAGTTTTGAAAAAATATTTTTTTGCCTCTGATTTTTCGGGCCAATTTTCAAAAAATTAAAATAAAATTTGTACCAGCCTAAATGCAAATAAAAATACATAAAATGAAAAAAAAAAGAAAAGAAAAACATAAAACAAGAGAAGAAAAATTTCCCTTAAAAAAAAGTGGCTCAAAATTACCTCCTAAACAAAAAAAAAGTATTTGAGCATTTTACCAGATTTCACAACTTATTGGAAGGATCTTGCAAATACCTATCTAACGAAGGGTAGCATGATGATTTTTTTTTACAGCAGTGTTAATCAAAATTACTAACATAAATTTAAAAAAGGTGAAAATTTAAAGAACAAGCTTTTTTACATAATAAGTTTCTAAAGTATTTAATTATTGCCTTTTTTTGCTAGAAAATAAAGTTTATGCGGTGCTGTACATTAGACCAATTTTAAAGGGGGAGAAATTTGATCACAAACATTGAAATTAAAACTAATCTTTTGAGCTCCAATAGTTACCACAATCACAATTATCAACTCAAAAACGGTTGATCGAGCACATCTCCAGTAAGATCAACATTTTTGGTTTCAGAGGTGGCAACTGGGTAAGGCAATCTGACCATGTATGTGTGTGTGTGTGTGTGTGTGTGTGTGTCTGTGATCCAGCAACCTGAAGGGTACGTACCTCTTTACACTGCTGCTCCTCCAGGAGGAGATGGATGTTGTGTGTTTTCCCACCCCACGCACCCAGAAATGGGGAATCGATTTTCTCCCCATTTTCCACACCACCCACCCTCCCCAGTTGAGAATCGAGAATTTGAACAAGGTATCACAAACGCACACCCACATACACACAGGAGCACATTATAGTGAGTGAGAGAGACACAGAAAACGCATAAGACGATATGAAGATTTGGGGTTGCGGATTGGAAACATGGCAAAAGCCCCCCCAGCGGCAAAAGCGGCATCACACTGGCCTCACACCTTGGCAAGGACCTGCCAAGAAGAGTGGGTGGATAACATTCTCCAATCCTTAATCTTATGCCACCCTACTTAGAAGATGCTTTCAAAGATGTTCGTCTCCCCCCTCGCCCTGACACCGACCCCTCCTTTTCCTGCGTACTGTGTGTGTGTGTGTGATCCGTTTGTTCAAAACTCATCCCAGAAAGCATACAGGCCAAGACGGCCACCCCAGCTTGGCCTTATACCACCACCCACAGTCTTTTCTTATCAAATGTTTGGTGTGCTGGGTGGTTTCTCGACACTACGGAGCTGTTCTCTGTTCAAACGTAAATTAAACGTTGTTTAATTTTTACTGAAATTTAAAGATAATGACAGTCGAAAAGAAAATTGCTAGTATATGATTAAGGCTTTTGATGCAATATTTTCTGAGTGCAATATATATATATAACTTTTTCTAATCAAGCTCAAATTCACGACTTTCATCAAAATCAGACCAACCTCACTTTTGTGACACTAAAATGATCTCCAGAGTTTTATTTTGAAAAGTTCCAATAAACGAAATTTCCATTCCTTGCTTTTTGGGTGTTTTTGAATACCCCTGCCTCAAGGCGGTTCTAAAAACACCCAAAAAGTGAAAAATCATTTTTTTCTAGATTTCGACCTCTTTCACAAAAACTGGGAAAAACTGAGAACTCATTCAACAAAGGTTCAATTGTTTTTCAAGGTACTTCAGCATTGTTTTTGGAAGTAATTTCAAAGAAAAATAAAAAAACTGTAAAACTTGAGTAAGTAAACCATCTTGATCTTCAAATATTGGCAAAATATGACAAAATGTACATTGAAAGCAAAAAAAGCACAAATCTACAAATAATTTTAAAATCCAAATCTTTTGCTGTAAAATTTTGTTATTAAAAAAATCGCCAAATTACTTATTCCTAGAAGAATATTTTCGAGGAATTTGAAGTCTTTTTTTTAAATAAAAAAAAATTACAGCAAAAGATATGAAATACTTTCAGATTTGTGCTCAGAAATATGCTTTCAATGTTCATTTTATGAAAATTTGTAAAACGTGTCTCAAAAGATCTTAGCACTTAAATTAAACAAATGATCAGAGATAAATCCTCGTTTCACTGAATTTCTAGAGAATTACTCTACTCCTTTAGCTGTACGGAATTATGTGTGTACGCTCCCCCGATCTTTACCCGTTTCTCCAGGATTCAGTCCAAGGAGCAGAGGGTGGTCAAATGTATCCTGTGTCTTGGACCGTCTTCTTGGCTTGGGCTTGTATCTCCATCGAAGATGTACTCCCACCATTGCTCTCCCTGAAAGTCCCTACTCGGTTCCAAGACCTAAGGTTTTCCTTCGTCATTCCCCAGCCCCCCTTGGAAAACCTCGCACTCCTCTCCCCATCTTTGGTACTCCCTGGCACCATCATCAAAAATCCTATTATATAGATGAGTTTTCTTAGAAGCCAAACTTTGCCAAATGCCAACCAAAAGGACCAGGGCCACCGACCTCCCCAAGCCGTCGTCAACAACCAAAGGAGGACCAGTCCAGGACTCCACCGAGATGCTTTCGAAGTTGTCCGGAAATGGAGAAAGGAAAGGCATCTTAGAGCGTGTAGAATGAATGGCTCCCAGCAACGATTCAACTGGGTACAGGGAGACGAACCTGAGACGAGGGTCCGGCAGTCCGTGGTGAAACCGGTGTGGTCCGGTTTCGTCGTCCCTTGAGGGTGTGCAGGGGTAGATCCCGAGCAGATCCTTTCATGTGCCACCCCCGGAAAAGCCGAGGGAAAAAAACCATCGCTCGAGCAGGGAGCGTGGACGTCTTGACGTGCAAGAGGAAACCATGACTCAGAAGAAAATAGTTGAACTTTTTCTTTTGCTCAGCTTCTTTTATTTTTTCTGCTGCTGCTTTGTCCCTCCACTAGGGAGGGGGGACCAAAGAAAGAATTCGACGTTGGCAAAAAGAAATATGATTATTATTCGATGAGGGGGGCAACCCCCAATCCCGAAAGTTGACTCCCAAATGGACACACACACACACATGCCCAGCATAGCACCAAGTGAGGGAAAATGTTTGCTGGAGTCGAACATAGCGAGGACACGATAATAAATTATTATTTATGGAATAATCATCTGAAAAAACATCATGTTACATGATGATACTTGAAGTCTGCAAAAAAGGAGTAAATTCATATTAAAGTACTTAGATAAATATTAAAAAAAAAAACAAAAAAAAATCTTAATTATTGACAAAATAGAATTACCTAAGAGAGAAATAAGCTGCAATTTCTGCGATATTGCGATACTCAGCTGAGTATCGTCGTATTTGTTATACCTGGTTTTATTGTTAAATTTACTTAATTTATTAGTTTATTAAATTTATTAATTCATGTTTACGTCATAATTCAAATAATGATTGCTTATGATAGCAATTCCAGCCCAAAACAGGAATTTTTTAGGTACATTTGTCTCGACTCTCTCCGATTTCAATGAAACTTTTGTAGACATGTTATCCTACGCTTATATAAGCCATTTTTGTGTATATGGAGCCAGTTACACTCGAGAATGACATTTGAGAAGGGCGTAAGTGTTTTGAATATTTTTGAATTTCGTAATTTAAATATTGCTGTATCTTGAAGCCGTTGCATCGTATCAAAAAGTGGTCAAAGACAAACTTTTGACGGGCTTTCCGAAAAAAATACACTGAAAAAAACACGCCACTTTCATGCGATTTTTTAATTTTAAAGTTCAAAAGTCTAAGTTGAAGGTGACTCCCACGATTTTTTTTTCGTTTAAAGTTTTTGTGAAAATAGCCTAAGATGTTACAAAAAGACTCACGAAAAATGCTGGATGGAGCAACTCACCTAAAAAATTACAAAAATCATTTACTGAAAATTTTTCAAAAACTTAACACGGGAATCAATTTTCCAGACAATTTTACATAAAAGTCTCCATATTGACCATTGTCCTAAGTCCATACCTTGTGAAGTTACAGCGGTTTTAAAAATAAAAATGTTTAAAAATAGGTTTTTTGATAGTTTTTGGCAATTTCCATATGACAGACTTGATTTTTCATTCTCGAAAATATTTTTACCGGAAAGCTCGTCCAATTTCCCATAATTTGGCAATGACCCCACTTCAATTGGATGTATGGGCTTACAGAGTCTTTTTCTAACATCTTAGGCTATTTTCACAAAAACTTTGAACGAAAAAAATCGTGGACTCACCATCAAACTTGACTTTTAAGCATAAACATCAAAAAATCGCATGAAAGTGGCGTGTTTATTTCTTTCAGTGTTTTTTTTTCGAAAATTTCCTACAAGTTTGTCTTTGACCACTCTTGATACGATGCAACGGCTTCAAGATAAAGCAATATTTAAATTACGAAACACAAAAATATTTAAAATATATACGCCCTTCTCAAATGTCATTTTCGAGTGTAACTGGCTCCATATACACAAAAATGGCTTATATAAGCGTAGGATAACATGTCTACAAAGTTTCATTGAAATCGGGTACAACCGATTCCCTATTTGACATGAAATTGCTCATGAATGTATACTGAACTGAACAAATGAAAACAATAAGTGAATTTAAAACAACTTTTTGACAGCTGTTATGAGTTGGACTCTTGTTATGAATAAAAATAAGTCTTATTCCAACATCACATCATCTTTTTTTACTCCAATTAGGCCTCATTTAAGTTTAATTTGGCTCACCAAATGGGTGGAATAAGGCCAGTTTTCTGTTGGTATTTATGGTTAGAGTCAACAATATGATTTTTTTGCCAATATTCAACCAATAGGATATAATTGAAAAAATCAATTAGTGTTTTAACAATATGGCAAAAATATTTAAAAAAAACAGCCATCTAAATTCTAGGAATATTTGTGTAAAATTGTCAAATGATTTTATATCCTTTTTTGATTATAAAAAATGAGAAAGAGCTCACAATTACAAGTTGAGTTAAATTTGAACAAAAAAACTGCGAAAATGACTAAGAATTAACTACGATACTAACCCTTCAATGATAAAGGATTGTCTTGCACTGTGCTAACAGATTCAGAAAAAAAATACAAAATCTCAGAGAAACCAACAACATTATAACAGAAAAAAAACTTCAACTTCAAAATACTTGCAAGTTTGGCAGCCAAAAGTTACCATTCAGGAATTCGACGCGACGACTGGGCAGAACCACCAACCCGTAGTCAGGCTGGTGGCGTATCAAGCCAACCAGTCAGCATCTTAAGCATCGGGAGGATAACTTCTTCGATTCTTCGACGCCACCGCCAAGAAGCAGGAAGCGAAAATACTTTGCTGGCCACCACCCTCGCTTGCCGGGGGCCAGAAAAGCAGCTTCCGAATAATTGAAATAACTCCAACCGAACCAACTGCGAGATATTCCCCCGAAAATCCGGCAGCGAAAGCCATTCCACCGGGGAAGGGCTAACTTTTCCGATTTCCGTCTCGCAAGGATTTTGGCCATATCTCTGGGCTCAATCCACTCCAAGAAGCAGTAGGGAGGGGGCGGCAATCTGATATGTTCGAGACCATGGTCAAAGTCTTGGCTCAACTTGCTCAAAGATTAAAGTTGCTTCACGAAAAATATTTTCGACAACTACTCCTCTACCCTTTCCCTCCCTGAACAGCCGGACGTTCCTGACGAAGTTTTTCCATCCCCTTGCTCCGTGTCCTCGGTGTCCCACTTTCCTTGGACCACCCACCCCCGGACTTTCCATCCTGGCAGCACGGCCAAGGGAGAGCCCGTTATTGGAATTGCTGTTAATATATTTTTTATACCTTCTCCCTCCCCGGTCGGTCCCGGTTCCTCAATCGATACGGACATCCCAGTGGAAGTGGAAAAAGTGTATCCGGAGGAGCGCCCGCAAGGATGATTGAAGACGCCAGTATAGGTTCCACCCACCCCACCCCTCCGAACCATGGTCATTTCCAGCAAAACCCTCATCATTTGGACAGCCGAATTGCTCTAGCTTTTTCTCTTCTTCCAATTTTTTCCTTCTTTACTCAACCGTTGACGTCGACGACTCCTCCGAAACCACTTCTTCTCGGGGGAGAAAAACTTCACCACCCCCGCCCACCACCCCTAGCCTGGCCTGTCCAACCCTATTTGCACCAACCGACTCATCCAACCCCACCCCCTGCATACAGTCTCGAAAGGAGGAAAAAAATATTTGTCCGCTTTGGGACGGTCGGGTGTCACCGTCAGAGGGAAGGAAACTCGGTGGAAGCAAACAAAAGGACGAAGGGATCGGGTTTTTGCCCACTTGCCTTTTCTTTGGGCAGAGGGGGAAAAACTTCAGGTAGATGGTGTGGCCTTTCGGGAAGAAATTAAAAATTTGACCAAATTCAAAAGGGTTTACGGGTGAAATGAAGAAATCTCTTTTGTTTTACTGAGAGCTTCCTAAAAATGAGTGAAATGAAGTTAAATGTGAACAGATCTCAAAAAAATAATCAGGAAAAAAGACAAAAAAAATATTTCTGCACATCTTTATAGTTTTTGACCTCTATGAAAAAGTTTTTTTTTTTCAAATATTGCAAATTATGCATTTTTTTTAGGCACTAAATAATATTGCATGCATCTGTTCACGGTTTCCAGCTTGGATTTTGGGGTTATTTCAAAGAATGCTAAAAATCTGGTAAATTTGGGTTGGAAACTTTTTATTTGAGGTCAAATAAGTTATTTAGAGTCTCTTGAGGCACATTCATAAGAAATTTGATGAATATGAACATGAACCCATCGATTTCCATGTACTTTTCTGAAGAAGAATCCTGTAAAATCGAAAAAAAATCTTTAAAAAAACTGGCTCTAGACCCCCGACGAAATATTTCGCCAGACCCCGCAAAATGTCCCTTCTTTCATGGTGCCAAATATCAGACTTTTTCTCGGAAAAATAAACCGTGCTGTTACTTTATTTCTGAAAATAAACATTTGTTGGAAAAATCGCAGCATTCCGTAGACAACTGCTTGAATTTCGTGTGATTGAGCTCATAATGAAGCACCCGCACTCGAGCAGTTTCTGAAAGTTCACTCCATAATAACACAGTAAAAAATTGTGTAAATTTTGAAAGATTGAATATTACCACTTTTATAATGTAATTTTAACTCAATTTAGACTGAAAAAGTACATTTCAACAGAAAAGTGGTAAAAATACACATTTCCAGAGGTAAAATTACACATTTTTTCTGACCTAAACGATGTACCCCTTCCCAGATGTAATATTACCGTGATTTTTTTTTCTGTGAAATGCATTGTAGAAAAAAGCAAAAACTGCTCGACGGCGGGTGCTCCGTTGGGATTAAGACTAAAAACATCGCTACAATTCAGCCCAGCAATGAATGGTGAAAAGTCAAATTTGAACCACCCTATTACTGATGGAAATTGTTTTGAGTCTCATATGTATTATATTTTTTTATGTATTATATAACAACAATTTTTGGAGCGCTCATTAGGGTGCTCAACGGTGCTTGGATGGAAAAAAAAACCCATTTTCGTCGATTTAATAAAAAAACTACTAAAAACTTTTTTATCAAGAAATCATAGCTTCGTTTTAACTAATTTTAGCTCTCCGGGTTGCATTGAAAAGGTGATTATCTAACATTCAAGAAGAAAAAAAAAGCAAAACTTCTCGAGATATCTCGAGATATTAAAAAAATGGAAATTAGTGCAAATCAAAGCGAGGGCATGGCAACTTTTTCCGTTTCTGTGTGAACTAGTAGAACGGAAAAAAAATATTTGCTACATGGCATAATTTATTTTAAACTAAAAACATTTTTTTTTAATTCGGAAGAATTATTAAACTATGATAAATTTAATCACAAATTAATTTAAATTCAAAGTTGTTCTGCACTGCAAAACCGTTTCAGAGGGTAGATGTTAAATTATTAGTATTATTACTATCAGTATCCTGCATCCCATTAGGCTGAGCTTGTCAGGAGGCGCATTAGTTTGAGACATATTCAACAACAACATACAGCAAAGTTGTACTCCAGCTTGACCACTCTCCGGTGTATGGATCTAATATCTTATACTTTGACCAATTTGATTCCAATTTCGGGTGAAGATGGAACCCCGGACCTTTGGAATGGGTACACGGTAGTCTGATGTTATTCTTCACCGTCGTACATAGAAGGAGGGTTTGGTAACGGGTCTACTAGCTTTGCCGTTCCGGGGGTGCAGTGGCCATTCAATTTACCCAAACCACCCCAACAAGGGGAGTAGTCGCCCAACCCTGGTAGAACAGCACAGGGTGGAAAGTGGGTGGCAGTGTTTCTTCCGTCGTCGTCGTAGGGCCTAATGTGTTTCTTGGGCAACTTGAGTGTGGGTGTGTGTGCGGTGCTGTCTCTCGCCCACTCTCGGTCCAAGTCAGGGAAGAAACCTTTCCTTCACTTCGAAGAAGGCATCCTCCTTCGAATAGTCCCCCCTAATACATAAACATCGAGCCACCCTGGGACCGGGGCCTGGGATGGAATGGGGCGGTTGTTCTCTCACTCTGGACCAACGGACCGGCACAGATTCAACTCCTCTCTATCGGGGCCGGATCCTTGGTATTGTGGGGAGTTTCGGTTGGAGGGAGGGTAGTTCATTTGGTATGGCCCCCTTCTCTAGCAGCAATGCCGGATACCACCACCCAACATTAGGATCCTATATTTAATAAGTATATACTCGGCAGCAGCCAGGCAGCAACCCATCTTTCGGTTTTGGTCCCAATCTCGATTCCTTTAATACATAGAAGGACGCCCAAGACTTCATTGGATCGAGACTCAGGGCCAGCATCTTCTTATACACTTCTTAACTGTGTGTGCTCCAAGACTCCAAGACGTTACTCATCCCATCCGGTTTGGCCCTGCTAGCTTGGCAAGAACCACCCCAACCACCCCGGCATAAGGCCAAGCCAGAGCCAAGGAGCTCGTCTCTGAAGACGATGGTGTTCCCTTCCCGCCGTGTCCTCGGTCCCAATCTTGACTGCCTGCCGAGCATCGGACAACTTTTGGGTTCAGCCTGGCATCGGATCCGTCCGGAGGGAAGGAGGGTCCCACTTTCGGATTGCTAGCACCCTCCCCCTTCCTTTCCGTGCCTATCCTGCCGTTGCTATTCCTTGGAGAAATTTATACCGAAAAAAATACGAAATAATAATTTGGAGAAAAAGCGTTTCCCTTTTTTTCCATCTCCCTTCTTTTGACAGTTTGATGAAGGAGGATGTCGAGTCGTCAACGGAGAAGCGGAGCGGATCCTTGCTTCCAGGGGGGTTGGTGAGGTGGAACACGGGATCCGTATTACATGTAGCCGGGGATAGCCTAGCAAAGGCACTATGCCGACTGCCAGTCAGTTGGCAAAACTGTCGCATCCGTTTTGAGTGGGAATTACTCTACCGGGACGTAATGGTGGTTTCCGTTAATGAATTTGGCCTGTCTCGAGCGCGCACTGTTGTTGTCGAGCGCGCTCTGTTGTTGTTTCGTAGGCTTGCTGGTTAGTCATCTTGTTTTTTTTTTTTTTGTGAGAAGACTCTACGTCTGTAGATAATCTTGTTGAATTTATTATTCAGTCATACAATATTCACCTTTTACAAAATATCTCGTATTACTTCCCTCCCTAAAGCTGTTCCAATCGAAAGAACCAAATTTGAACCAATTCATTTGCGAACCAAAACATAACAGTTTCAAGTAAAAATGCTATTAAATCATTCAAAAGAACCAAACGCCTCCATTGAATCCCCCTTTCTCACATGAATTCATGAAGGCGCTTAGTTTCTAAGCACTCGAAATAAGTGTAATTTTAAGCCAGAAACGAACTAAAATTTATTTCTGCAGAGTATGACGAAAAATCATAATAAGGTTAATCATACTAACATTTATTTTCAAAATGTTGAGCTGCATAAATTTAAAAAAAAATGTCCCAACATAATCTTTCTACGCCACTATTCCAAGGGTTGCTCCCGTGTACACAGAAAAAAATAATGTAAATTTGGAAGCTTTAATTTTGGAAGGTTGAATATTACCTCTTTTATGATGTAATTTTACCTCAATTTAGACTGAAAAAGTGACATTACACAAGAAAAGTGGTAAAGTTACACATTTCCAGAGGTAAAATTACACCTTTTTTCTGACATAAAAGATGTACCCCTTCCCAGATGTAATATTACCATGATTTTTTTTTTCTGTGTACTGTCACCAACGTATCCCACTGTGGCGTCCCCGTCCGCTCCTCGTACCCCGTTCCGTCAACGGGAAAAAGGGGTGCCTGATGGGCACGTGTCAAAACAGCGCGCGAGAAAGAGGCGCACCCTTTTCCGAGCCGTACCCATCTATATCTACCTGCCGTGGCCGTGGTGGCAGAGTATTAGAGTCCCGTGCCACGTCCCCGGGCCAAGAACTCCACCCTTTCCTTTTCCCCGTAAGAAGAAAACCCTGCACCCAAGAGGGGTGTAACGCGTGCAAAAATGAGAAAATCATCAAACTAATTCCATTAGTCACATTGCTGCTGCTGCTAGAGCGACGAGTCCTGAACAGAGGACGCTTTGAAGTTTCGTTCTAACCGACGACCCCTCCAACAAGGAACTGCTTTAGCGCGGAAAGTGGGATCGGCCTCCTGGCGGCACGAGTTCATGCCCCGTGCCAGGCATCGAAAGTGGTTTCCTTTCAGAGGCCTCTCTCTCCGCTGTCATTAAATCATTCCCGTCCATTATTAACTCATTTGTGTTGCCATTAAAACTTGCTCCCGGACCACGCGGTGCGTTCTGAGGCTCAATAATTGCCCCATTGAACGGCACTCGCGAAAGTAACCTACTGGAGAGGATGGGTAATGGTGTGGAAAATTGGTACAGGATTGATTGGATTAGATTTATTATTGGACGAAACCCTATCTGGGTTATCAGTGAACTGAAATGTACATAGGTTGAGTCGTACCGGCCAGCAAAATTGTCCCATCTGAATTTTCATGTCTGAGAGAAGAAAATGTGTATTTGACTGACATCCGTCACATTTTAAGTCAATAAAGTAATTTGTTACTACTTCAAAGCACACAATAAGCAAAAGATAATGGTTGTAAAGTGAAGAGAAGACAAGAAACTATCAGAAAATATAAATAAAAGTTCTAGCAAACTTCAAATCAAAATAACATGCATTGAAGAAGGGTCAATGACCCTGGGTCATTCTCTACCAACTCTTACAGCTGTTGTCCCGATCAACCTCGGATTTTCGTGAAAAATTGGGGTGATTTTGGTGTTTGATTACAAGTCTAATGAACTTGGATCGGGTTCATATTTGAAATGGGAGTTCCTTGACCAAAATAATTAGACCTTTATTTTTTGTATGGACATTAGGATTACTTACGCCAGGTTAGGGTGGGCCAAAAAATTTCAATTTTAGTCGAATTTCACAAAAACTACATCTTAAAATAAAAAATAAAATCTACACGCGCTTTCAATCAATTAAGCTCTCTTTGGCTTTGGTTTTGTGATAAGTTGGACTTTTTGGAAAAATAATTTGGAAAAAAGAGATGAGATGATCCTTTTAATTAGGTTTCTATTAGGTTTAATAACTTGACAGGTACGTTTTTCTTCTACTACTTGCAAACTTCGTCAGTCTTCTGTTCTCGACTAAGCCAATCCACACATAATTTGGAAATAAAAAAAAAGGCTAATAAGATCTAGAGATATACATTTTTTTTTTTTTTTTTCAAAACAAAATCGACACATCAACAAATCTTTCCGTATAGAAATCTTTTATAATTGCCCGAAAACTTATGATGTCCATAAATAAATTAGTATTGTTAAGGAAAAACATATATATTTTTATTTTTTTTGTAAAACAGTGTAAAAATTATGTTAAACAAATATTTGCAAACAACACGTAGAAAAAAAAGTTCCCAAAGTCGTGATTCGTGAACATGCGTTCATGAAAGTGCCAACTTTTTCCCCCGTGTAATCTGTGTTGCATACCTTACAAAAAAAAACTTGTGCAAATAGTTAATGCAAGTAAAAAATACAGTAAGTGATTTTCGTAATGTATAAACCGTTAAAATCAACTCAAAAATGCCAACTGTTACACGTTATTCACATATTTCGGAATTTTGAGTTTCTTTCAAAACTTAATTTGTCTATTCCAACAAAAATAGGAAAAAATATATCCGTCTACTCACCATATTCAGCGCGTCATCGTCCGCGACCCCCATACTGCGAGTTAGCTCCAAGTAAGTCGACGTAATTGGTACCGACTCACTCCGACTTTGCTCGCTCGCATCACTGTCACCATCACTATCATCAAATTTATCGTCTAGGTTATTATTCAGTCTTATTTTCTCGCTCACTTCCGACGAAGGCTCACACGATGCAAATAGCTCCTTGGAGGATAACAACTCCGGCCTTGCACCATCCCCCACCGACAAAACTTCCCCGTTTTCGCCATCGTCATCCTCTTCATCATCGGCATCGGCATCGACCTCGACAGCTGCTTTGGCAAAGCTTCTTCTGCTTCGACTTTTAGAACTTTCCTCATCCTGCGGTGCGACAGTTTTAGGCACTTTTGAAGAATTGCGTCCGGATGGCTTATCAGAATCAGGCGTTCCGGTAAGATCCACCACCATTTCTTCGTCCTTCTCGACCGTCTCACTTTTCCCTTCATCCCGGCGCGAACTTTCCACCGCACTACATTCTTCCCGTTTCTTCACGTTATCGTAGAACGTCTTCAGCAACTGATAGTACGTCGAACTATTCCCCCCGGCACGATCTCCACCCTGGCCACCCTGCACTTTGTAGCAATCCATCAACTTGGCGTAAACTTCATCACTGGCTAAACTATCAAAACTTGAACTAACAACACTGTTGCCGCGCGTATCGCGTGCCAACGGAGACGGCAACACTGCGGCTCCATCGTCAAACGATTCCTCCGTTACGGAGCAGACGGGACTGCTGGGGGCCGTCGGCGCAGGATCCTCCAGCTTGATCGGAGAATTCGGACGCATTGCTTTCGAACACTGGCCGCAAAGGGACAGGAACTTGGTGACCGCCTCACGGGGCAGGAAGGCGTAGGTTTCCGTGATCTGAGGAAGAAATAATAAACAAAAAGTTTTTAAATCTGCTCTATAGAACCCCGGGAATAGATAGGTACCGTTCGGTAGGTTCTCTTCTGGCCGGCGTGCCGCGTTGAGCGGCTTCCCAGTGAAACGTGCACGCCGTAGATGATGTTGAAGAAGTTTTCTACAACGGCGACCTTCTTGTACGGTTGAGTATCGGTTTCCTGGATGTAGGGATAAGGTAAAGAGTTAATTTTATTGTGTACTTAAAATGTTTAAAATATTGCCTGCAAAAACGTACCGTGGTGTTTGGAGCAAACAGCAGGCATCCATCGTTCTCCTCCTGATTGTGGAACACGAAAATATCCTGGAAGCCTTTCGGTTTGTTGGTGGTGAAGCCTGAAGAAATCATAAAAAAAGATTAATACAATGTATTGTTTGTGCATATTGATTATTTTGTATAAAATTTCAACCGAAAAGTTTATTTCAGTGGATTTTTTGTTGGATCAGATCAAAAAACAAAACAAAATATTTGGGTTACTTCACAGTACGTGTTTTTTTATTGCTCTTTTTTTCAAAGTTAATTTATCATTTGATATTAAAATAATTTCTAATTTCTAAGAACTAACAAAGACAAAATACATAAAAATCATAAAAAATATAAGTCTTGTTTTCGAAAGCAATCTTTTTTTATAGATTTTATAAAATATTCAAATAATAGAGCCATATTGACTCAGTTGTTATTATTTTAATCATGTCTGAAATAAATTTAAAAAATCATTATTTTTTTAACAAATTTGCCCTATTGATTATTTCGAAATTGTGTATAAGCATAAGCATAAGCAAGCATAGGTGCCCACCCGCAGTTGCTACTCCGTTATAGACCAGGACCTCCAGAAGTTACATCCACGAGCCGTGGAAGATGAGTGGGAGCTATCTTTCCTCGCTTCGCAACTTCTCAAAGGCCCCTATCATGCTGATCAATACCGGCGCCGGCCACGACCAGTGGTAGAGTCACGGGGAAGTGGATGGGAATGTTAGTCCGATACTTGAGTGATAGAAACCGCCCAATCGACTGCATCTCCGACAAAGTATCACATGAGTTTTGAGGGGGTTAGTAGATGGGTATGAGGTCAGGATTCACGAATGGCAGTGATGTGACCATGAGCATTTTGTTTATCGGTTGAATTTTTTAAATCTTAGGCAGCCGGCTGCGGAAAGATAAATTAGTGATGATTTAGAAAGTTTTTTTAATCGAACGCGTGCCAACCGAGCATAAGTGCTATGGGCTGGACTTATCAGTATATTTTTACTGTTTCTACAATTCAAATAACGTGAGCCAATTTCAAATCTCTTCGCAGCACACAATACACGACAAAAATGCGAAACAAAAGGCACACACAAAAAAACAAATCACTTTTCACTCCAAATATTTTTTTACGACCACGCGCTCCCTTTGCCAATTATGCACTGATGACCTTATTTCGAAATTGTGTATATACATAAAATGACTATGATTGGAGTAATAAATTTTCCATGAATTTCTACGTACAATAACAAAAAAAAAACAAAGTATCGCAAAATGTTTAGTTTAAAAATATGTTTCAGTGGAACCGACAAAGGAAAAATAAAATATTTCTTCTTATAAATTAGGCTGCTACAAATTTTATTGAAGGTTTTTGCCCTTCGGCTTTGGTCAAAGTCGAAAGAAAGGGGATTAAAATAAAACTACAAAAACTACATTCTAATATTTTAAAAATAAATTATGATATGCTTAGCATCGATTTTTTAAGTGATGTGGTTTTATTCTATGTAGGGTCTCAATATTCAAAATTGTTTAAAAAAAGCTTCAAAAAACTCTTTTTGATAAAAAAAACCTTTAAAATGTATCCATACAATTTTTAATATGTTTGATTAACCTTTTGGAAGATAGACACGAAAAAAAGGCAATATTTTTTTATAGATTTTATAAAATATTCAAATAACAGAGCCATATTGACTCAGTTGGTATTATTTTAATCAATTAAATAAATTAAAAAATCATTACACAGAACAACAAAAATTATGCATGCTTTTCCAAGTTTCAAGCTTTTAAGTGCTCTAAAACGAATTTCCCTATTCAGACTGTAGTTCCGATTTATTAATCATAGTTATTTTTATGCCCCCTGATTTGTCCAAGAAATTTTGAAACAAAACTTGAAATAAAATTTTGCAGTGGCCTTAACTATCGGTATAATTTTTTTAATATTTAATATTATACATTTTTTTTGTTGCACTTCGGATTCCACTTAAATTTGAAAGTTGAACTTTAAAAAATATTACCTTATTATAAAAAATAATTCTTTAGCAATTGTTTTGTCACAAACTCACCTTTCGTCTTCACCCAGAACCGAAACTTGCTGCTGTCTGGGTTGTTCATCTCCTGTCCCTTAAGAGTTTTGATGATCCGTGCTTGCTTTTTCAGCGTGATCGTTTTCGTTTTAGCCCGATCGCCGTACGTTTGTATCACCCACGGTTGAAAAATCTGTAACCACGGATGTATCACAATTACGTTTCATAATAGGCAAAACCAAGCATAACACCAACAACACAATCGCAAAGCATCAAAGAAGCGCATACATGTACAAAAGCATTAAAGAAGCAACAAAAAGCATAAACAACACATCTACCACGTCGATGGCCTCGTAAAAAAGCAAGCAAGCAAAAACAACAACACCAAAAAGAATAACAGACGAAAGCACTTGAACTGAATAATAAAAGTCTATTTACTTCAAACATCTGATCACGTGTGTAGTCGTATTTCGGTCGCTTCCGCCGGGGTGAATCCGTCTGTTCGTCCTCCCCCACATCCTGCGCCGGCGGTTCCGACGACCTGTTGTAGTAGTCGACACCACCACCAGCGCCTGCAACCGAAGTCGATTCATTCAAATCAGCTGTTTTTCCTCCCAGCAGAGATTTTCCATTTTTCTGCTGCCCACTTTGTTCTTCCACACTGCTGCCGCCACCACCCACACCGAAAGAGTTTTCCTCACCAACACCAGCAGCGCTTGTGGTGGGTGGTGGAGGGTACCTTCGTTCGGCACTCGTCGGCGGTCCTTGCGCCACCAAGGACAGCAGCGTCGAAGACGACGAGGACGACGAACAGGACGAAAAAGACGATTCTTTGCGCTTTCGTTTGGCGCGCTGCTGGCCTTGCCGGTGAAAGTTTGTTTGTAAAGTGAAATTTTGCAACACATTTTCACCACCCCCAAATGACGTCATCGCCACCGTTTTATCCGTGTTGGTAAAGGGTTCCACCGCGGAAAGCATCCGCCGCAGCGTGGAACTCGCGTTCGCGCCAAAAAAGCTTCCCGAAGCCGCGCCGCCACCCACGCCCGAAAATTCAAACCCGTCAAAACCGTGACTTTTCCGATCCGACATCGTTGAGCAAAATCGAAAATTAACTAATATTTAACAAAAAAAAATCTCCCACAAACTTCATAGCACAGAAACGAAAATTTTGAACAAACTGGTAAAAAACTCAACAATTCCAAAAAGAAACACAAAAACGTAAAAACGGACCCGTGATCGACTCTAAAGATACATGCTGCAAACTGACCATCGCCAGCGGTCGGTCCAAAGGACCACATCTTTCGGGAGAAGGACCCGAAAAAACCTGTTTTTTTGAAGGACCACAAAAAAATTAAGAAGTCTCAAAAACAGAGATTTCTCCTTTCAAGCAGTTCCGGAAAAGAAAGCGAATGAAAATACGGTAACGAATACATGTGCGCCACGCGTCTGTATGGGTGCGCCGATTTTCCCCTCCAAAGTGTGTGCTGAAAGTGTGTGCGTGCCCGCGTGTGATGGTGTTGGAAGAATGGAAATTCTTCTTCGTCTATGAAGAAGGTTGGTGCATGTTTTTACTGGTATCGTGAGCGATGTCGGTGCATCTTTGGAGAAGTTGGAGTGATTGAGCGTAGAGTTCATGAAATAAAATTTGGATGTGCTTAACTATTGCTTCCAAGCAAAAAAAAACTGAATTGTGGGCTAACAATGTAGCTCATCTGAGCTTGCGGGCCAAGTGTTTGTATATTTGAAAAAATGAAAAAAAAAACAATAATTCAATCAACAAAAGTGGAACAAATATCAATTTTTACAAATTTCATGTTCATTGTCGTTTTCGACAAGTCAGAGAAAAAAAAACAAAAGTTATCAACAACTATAAAATTTATTCAAAACAACAAAGCCAAAAAATTAACTGAGAATATTTCATTGCAATTTTCAAGCCTCAGAAAACATTGAAATCAGGTAAGGTCTCACATATTTTTAAAGAAATTTATATTCCGCGATATGGTCAAGAAAAAAAGGTGTTTATTGGAATACACTTGTATTTTTAAAATGAAAAATGGCATAGTATTATTTTGCAATACAGTGTAACAGTATTCTTAAACCGTTGCAAACCAAAAGGATTTTTCAAAAATTATTCCTCTAATTGCAATAAAATTTGAAAAAAAAAATTGATCTGCCTTATCAAGATGTTAGTCTCTCAGATTCGTAATCCAAATGTCTTCAATTCGAATCCCGAGGTGAAAGAATTCTAAGTGCAAAATAAGTTTGAGGGCCACCACATACAAAATGGTGCGTTATGTCATATGAATATTAATTATTATTTAATTAAATATTAATGGAATGCCTTTGATTACGTTATATTTAATATCTTTATTGTTTTCTACTTCAGTCATTTTTAAGATTTTATAACAAAAATTGTTTGATGAAATCAGATTTCAATCACATATAAACTTTCAATAAGATAGATTTTTCAACAAAATATTTGCTTTGTACAATCGAGATCAATGCATTAATTAATCATAAGTTTCATATAAACAGAAAATGAAATGGTTCAGAAAAAAGCTCAAACTAAACCTTAATATTTAAGAATTATAAAATCACTTTACAGATCGGTCGAAGGGCAATTTAACATGATCATCGGGATCAAACGAGTCCGCGGGCCGCAAAATATCCCCTCGCGGGCCATATTTTGGACACCCTTCACCCCTGAATTAAATCATCTTATCATATAATTAAAGTTATATTTTTTATAACATCAATAAGATGAATAATTAGGTATTAATATTTGTAGCTAAATAATAAATAAAATATTTTTAAAAAAAATTTAGTGTTCAACAGAGGTGCAAAAATGCAGGTTGAAAATTTCCACATACATTTAGTTGTCAATCTGTATCTAATCTGGGTAATTCTCCGCCAACTCACACAGCAAAACTTTTTTTCGTAGAATCGCGATAACTCGTAATGGTAACAAGTAAGCCCCTAATGTTTATATATCATTTTTTTGTGATTGTCTGCTCTACAACTTTGTAGAACATTGTTACACTCTAAAAAATAACCCTGCAAAGTTAGAAAAAAACACGACATTTTCAAATGAAAAATTTTGTTCTGAAATAAAAAATTATCCCTCTGGGTCAATGTAGATTTGAAAAATACATTATATTTCCCATAAAATGTACAGTTGAGTAACGGAAAATGGCAGAGTTCTTAAAACTTTTTTAGTGTTTGTTTTTTCGAGGAAAAATACGTTTTTTTCTAAATTCTGAGTACGCCATCAAAACGGGGGTCCAATTTTACATAAAAGTCCCTTTGACACCAAATTTCTATCTCCTCACCGTTTCAGGCTGCAAATTATTGAAAAACACCTCTTTTTTCGCATGTTCGAAAATTGAAGGGGTCGTACCGCCCCTCAGTCACGAGATATCAAAAAACGGACATCGGATTCATGATCAGGGACGCAAATCGAAGAGGGGTCGGGGCAACTTTTCCCGATTTCGTGTGAGTTGGTAGAGAATTACCCATCTAAGATTATCCAATCTAAGATTAGATACATATAAGTTCTGTTTAAACAATAATATAAATTTGATTATTTCATCAGACAAACATTAAGAATCGCTATTTAACCGGTAAAAAAATCTATCATTACTTGATGCAATGTTAGATACATTCAAAATAGATTTTAATATTTTAATAGTTTAACAATAAAATGAAATCTGATAAAACATATCTTTTCAAAATATTACAAGATTATTTTTAAATTATTGAATAAATACTACGATAATCACTATGGTGACGAAAAAAATTAGGAACCCCCTGACTCGTTTCCCTAGGCAAAAGTAACCATCTACAACCCAATCCCGCCCAGAGTCGGGTATCGATCTAAAAGTTCGCCAAAAATCAATTTTCCAACTAATTTTTGCTTTTTAAAAAACATTGGAAAGAAGAACTCTTAAAATTTTATTATTATTATTATTATTTGTTTATTTATTTTTGTAATATAAGGCACGTGCCTTTTAATTCATTACATTGTGGCGGGAATTCACTTAGTGATGGAGTAATTCAATTTCACTTAACTATAATAAATTAATGCTAATTTTCTCAAATATACTACACATTTTCTCAAATGTATCACTGATTTGGGTTGTTGAGTTCGGCCAGGAGTTTGCGCTTGAAATAAGGTATAGACATACTTGTTTTGATATTTAAAGGTAAAAGATTCCAGGTTGAAATTTTAGATTTTAGAAAATGTTGATGTTTAAAATTTGGCTTGTTTTATGTGATATTGCCAATGTTTTTAAAAATGTTTATAATGGGTCAACTTTGGTTGTGTTTTTTACTAACATTTCCTTTATTTTATTAAAAAATGCATTTAAGCATTTTTTTACAATTTAAATAATAATGGTGGCTATAGTAGAAAACATGAAAATTTTAGAAAGTGACTAAAAAAACATGAAAAAACTTAAAAGTCAAAGCCAAATACTATCAAAACGAACACAAACTAAACAAGATAAATGCTGATAAATGTACTAAAAATAGAACAAGAGAAGTAAAGTTTTTCGTAGAACAAAAGGTTAAACACAACTCAGATCGCTTTTTACTCTTCGAAAAAATTAAAGACCCTTTCGTTTCACATTACAATCTCACTGTTGACGAAATTTCCACGCATTTAACACCACCTTCCGGGACAACATCGACAATTTTGCCTTTAAAGTGCTCTCCATAGTTTTTTTTGTCAAAAAAAATCCATGAAAACATAAACTATCCACAGCGACCCCTAAACCTTAACCGATTCGGCTCAAAATTGATGCTAGTTCTTAATTTTGGTAAGGAATCGACCTAGGATTTATCAAAATTTCCCATATATACTGCCAAACTGATAATTTCTAGTAAACCCTTCACGTAAATGATTATACACGGAAAGAAACCCTATGCGTTGAGCCTAGAGGGTGACGAGCGGGAATTCCCGGGAAAAATTTCCCGGGAAATTGGCCATTTTTCGACATCTCGATTCCCGGGAAATTTGGTCGAACCTCCCGGGAAATTTTATACTTACAAATATCGAACCAAAATCAATAATTTGATCAGAAAAATATTTGAAAAATTCGAAATGGTTTAGAACATTGAATGTTCAATGTTCGATTTTCAAAATTTAATAAACCAATGCTTCTCTTATCTTCTTATTCTAAAAGTGTAAATTTTAACTTTAAAAAAATACCAATAACTATAATTGAGAGTAAACAAAAATGTTGACTCCAAAATTTACCTTGAAACATTCTTAGTAGTTACACACCAGGAATGAAATATTCATTATTTTTAAGAAGGAAACCAATTTTAGATATTTTTTTATGTCAATAAGTTATTTTGTGTTTTGCATATCAAATTATATTTTGGGAATAACAATCAGGCATTCTTTGTACAGTTAGTGTCCGCTAATTTTGAACATTTAGTTGATCTTAAGAAGGAAAAAATCAACTTAAAGTTTTTACTTTGTGTCGTTATTTATCATATTGCAAAAATACGATATTGCATAAGTGGAAAATTAATTATTAGTTATTTTTTGCCTTCAAAATATCTAATAACAAGTTCAACAACAAGTTTGTGCAACTTTTGAAAAATCACTAAGTGCGAATGAAGATTCGTAAGCATTTTTAACTGCAATTTCCCAAAAAGGCTCAAGGAACGATTTTTTATTTGTAGATTGAGGTAAAAAATCAAAATGAAGAAATAGTTCCTCAAAACAATGAGGTTACTTAGTTTTACATTTCATTGGATTAGTATGAATGAATTGTATGTGAATTCATTAAAAAGAAACGTTCTTTTTAAGTAATTGACACTATTGGCTAGTTAAAAAATTCCCGGGTCCCGGGAATTCCCGGGAAATGGCAAAACTCAACTCTCGATTCCCGGGAAATTGAAAATCTCGAGAGTCGTCACCCTCTAGTTGAGCCGTTAATATTGTAAACGATTTGTTCTAGGATCCGTTTACCAATGTTAACGATCCGTCGTCCGTTCGCCCTTGGAACAAATTCGTTTACAATTAAGTCAAGCACAAGCACAGTAAAAAGTAGTTAAATTTGAAAAAAATGATGGTTAAAGATAACCTCTGTTTGGATGCAAAATATGATTTCAGATAGAATAAGTAAAATTTCATATTTTTAGATGGAATATTGCGCTGATTGTAAAATTGTTTAGTTTTCATTTTTATTTTATCGGACGATTGCCATTTAAACCCTCTCGATTTACATGTAATCGTTCGTTTCCCAAAACAAAAAGGACAAAAACAAGGACGACACACGTAATACCTCAACACGGTAGCACGTGGACAACAATGTTTATAAACTTGAAGACGGCCGTCCATTCCGTGCCCTTACTTCGACAGCACGCATTAATACCTACAGGACAACAGACCAAGATCCTTACAAGCCAAGGATACGAATCGTATTTGGCCGACCAAAAAGGAAGGGGAAGCTCATTTGCATTTTTCGTGTCGTGTTTGCTTACGTTGCGTGAAGACTTTGGTGAGAACATTTCGTCACACATTTTTTGGGACTTCTCCTACCTCCAGAGCATACTTCCCCGTCCAGGTGAAGAATCCTTTCGAGCACCTTTCAGAAGACTCGCGGGACGTTCCCATTCGTCGGATTACGGAAAAGAGGAGGTCCCACGAAGGAACTGCGTTTTACTTGAATAAACGAGGGTTTCTTATTGGAATCCACGTGCGGTGCAAATTATAAAATTCTACGAATCATTTCGCAAATGACCCGCGGGCCACGCTCAGCTGTCCCGTCTGGATATTTTGGCGGTCAAAAGCAGTCACGCTAATTTGGTTCCGAAAAATCCCTTGAATTTCGCTTCTGAAGATTCCGCCGAGCCGAGGACCAAAAAACTCGTTCAACTGGTTATCTAAACAGCCAGCATCCTTTTCAGTAACGTTCATCTCGTCGTCGTCGTCCTGCTGCTAGTTGCAGCAAGCTGGTGGTGGTCAATTGTTTTCCAGGATGGATAGTTGTTTTAAATCTCCTCCAGTGGACACAGAACCGGTCCATGGGAAATCGCTGGGCGCAAATGCTGGTCAACTGCTTTGGACGGCTTCGCTAGATATCTTGAAACAGAAGATTCTGAAGATGGGATGAAACTAACAAATTATGGATGCAATTTTGGGGTAGCGTTATAGAAATTTAAATATTAAAGAGCCTTTCAAAGATATGTTGTTGAACAAGATTTTAGGTTAGTCCTTTAGTAAAAGTTCACGAAAAGTGATATGAAATGACAGTTGAGATTTGTATATTTATTATACAATCGAATTCGACATTTAAAAGAAACTAGCTAAGGTCGCTACAAAGTTTATGTCATAAAAGATGTACCCATTTGCAGATCTTATGAATATATTAAATTTTTAACTTTGTTGGAAAAGTCTTCAAGCTTTTAAACTCATTGAAATGGTCTTCGAATTACCTATCCAACGATGTATAACATGATGGTATTTAAGATGATTATGATCACATCCGGACATAAGCAAAATAACTTTTTTATACAGAATTTTCAAACTACTTATCAAAACTGAGTGACTATTTTGGTCACATACAGAAAAACAGACAATTATTCAGTTTTCGATTGAGGTGGATTTCAAAAAATCAATTTTAAAGCAGGACTATAGTATTACTTCAGTGAGGCTTTTTTTGATAAAATATCAAGACAAGAATAAGGATAAACGAATAGTATTCTGCTTTGTCTTGTGAGAAAAGAAAGATTTAATCTTAAGTTTCCCGTTTGATTTTAAGGGACTTTTAACTATTATTGGTTACGAGAATTTTAATTAAAAAAAAACAATAAAAAAAAGAAGAAAGTACAATGTTTTTCTTCTTTTCAGACGAGTGAAATGAAACAAATCTGAATCCAGCCTTTTTAATAAAATTAAGTATACATAAAGATCATAAAATATTAAATAGTACTGTTGAGCAATTCCATTTTAGCTTTACTATCTATAACATATTATTTCATTAAATAAGGTCGTTGCAAATATTTGTCAAAGGTTATTCAAAGTCGAGTGAAACAAACATTTAAAAAAATACTTGCAACGACCTAACGCAAACATCAAAAAAGATTGCTGCGCAAATTTTTTAAATTATTTTTTTACCCTCATGCCATTAACCGTTACAAGATAATAAAATCCAGCTTAACGAAAAAAAAAATCTTTCCACATTGACTCCTAGACTGACTTGGAATTTGCAAAGTAGGTTCAGTAGTCAAATTGCTTATGCGCCCTTTTCGATCGTTGCTTCAAAGTTTAACAGTTGCCTTACAAATGATATCAGTTATGTTCTTAAAACGTTTGCAAAATTTGTAAAATATCGTATTTTCTGTTCTATGATCCAAGTAATCGCAACTTTTAAATTGTCCCAAATACATTTAAAAGTAAAAAAATAATTCTGGCAAATATTTTCAATTGGATTTGGTTTTATTTTTCATAAAAATACAGTACATAAAGTGCAAATACCATAACAACTTGGTTAGCCTAAAGACATCCGAACAAAAACCACCGTAACAAAAAATGAAAGAATTCGTTTTAAAGCCGGAAAACGGTCTTCAGGGTAGTCAAATACGTCACGCTCACACATAGTTTAATCAATTGACCGATCCAACCAGCTGAAACTTGAATTAAATGGACCACAAAAACAGGATACCTATGCAGGACGGTTATCCTGGTTCTACTCTGTAACGGAATTTTTAATGACCTCCAGTTTTGGCTGTTCCATTGCCGGGATGTGCTAACGAGCATCTTGGTCCAAAAACCAACTCAAATCCCCGTCGCGGTGACAATCCTCACGGCCATCAGTTCAGAACCAGTTTCGTGCCAACAAAGTCCAGATAACCGTCAACCGGGCCCCGCCACCAGCATCCAAATGTTTCGTGACCCCAGCGGTCAACGGACGGGTTTTTCGGGCCGAAGATGAAAAATTTTCTCATCGTATCAACTCTTCACAGCAAGAACTGCTGCTCATTACTCCGAAATCTCCCCATCATCATGAGCCAAACGGTGAGCTCTAGTGTCGAAGATCCGAAAATAAGAAGTCACTAAACTGGATTCTGTGCCCGCGCTGCTGCATCCCGGTTTGTCGTCCTGGCTCGCTCTCTATTCCTTGAGAAAACATCTTCCTTGGTCCGAGCGGTGCGGTGGTGCGTCGTTGTCCAGTTTCGGTGTTGACCAAAAACGCACCCTTAAAAATTGCTTCTGGCGTACATCCATACATTACCACTTTCCCCTAATTGTGACGACGAACCCCGGGTATGTGTGTGAGTTTAGTGCTAGCGTCCAGACCGTCCACCGGTGGACACTTTCCCGAAATGGACTACGAAATAGCTGGTCTGTGCAGCAACCCCTTTTGCTTGGACAGTCAAGGATGTTTGATGGGCGATGGATGGTTTTTTTTTTGTTTTACTATTCAATCATTTTTCTTACGTTTCTGAAGGATTCAATGTGAATCACATATTATGACAATAAATAACAGATAAATTTAACACCCAAGGACTGAAACACAAACGTTAGTTTTTGTCCAACAGCCCATTTGTGAAAAAGCAAAGAATAGGCGAATTGGCTTTTATTTTAATAGACAGAGATTGAAAGACCAAATAACACAAATTAAACCTATAAAATCACGTAAATGTTTTTTTTATATTTTTTTTTGTTCATTTTAAACCAATTGTTGGTTGTGTAGCGGTAAGCGTGATAGCTCACCACAGTTGGCCTGGTGTTAAGGTAGGTCATTCCAGATGTAGGAGTCGTTTTCCTGGAGTTCGTACAGCCAAGAACCAGACAAAGCCGCTGGTTGGCCAATCATATAGTCGTAAATTCGTATTCCAGGATGAATGGAATCCTAGATGTAAAAAAAGGTTTGGGTGCTCTCCCTAGATCCAACTCTAGTCTTAGACTTTAAACAAAACAAACTCTTTAGTTTATTACTACAGTATAACCTATGTATTTCCTATGTGCATTCACTGCACCAGAATTTGATCTTTAATTCATGATTTTTTTGAGAGTGTAATAAAATCTTTTAAAAACGGTTCGACGAATCAACATCATTACACCATAATTTTTCTTACAGTTTGATATCAATCAGTACCACCAATTTTTATTCGTAAGATCACAGCATGATATCTCACCCTTATTTTCAACATGCACATCATGCTTCCAATTCTGCCGCGTATGCTGCGTTATGTGTGTTATGCGGAAAGCACGACAGTTTGAGCTTCACAGGAAAACTTACTTGAAATATTTCACTTTGCATTGGAAACTCACCTAGGTCTTTTGCTGGTCAGGTAAATTTATCTGATAAGCCAATTGCCGATATTTCGTCTGATCTCTTTCTCATTAATATCCAATATCCAAGGATTTTATAGGTTTCTTTCAAATTTCGTGTTCTCCGTAATTTGACTTGAACTTTATGTAAGCCATGAACTAGATCAATATTTTTTTCTCGTTTTATCAAATCAAACAAAAAAAAAGTAAATTTTACCCAAAAAAAACATCTGGATCAATGTTTGGTATATGCATGTCTCCATACAAATTTGACATTAAAAAAAAAGTATAGATACGGAAATCTGCATGTAGCCAAAAAACCATTTATCTGATTTAGATTCTTCAGCAATTAATAAATATACAGTTAAACCTCTTTTCACGCGGTGGCTTTACGCTTTTTATTTCGTCGATTTCTCTGGAACGACGCAACATTTTTGCAATGTTTGCAATGAAGCTTGCAAAAATATTGTATGGTTCAAGAGAAACCTACGAAACAAAAAGCGTAACGCCACCGCGTAAAAAGAGGTTTCTCTGTATATAAAAAAGGATAAAATAAATATATGTTAAAAATAAAAACTCTGGGTTAAATAGTGAAAGCTTACAACAAGTTATTTTTGTTCAAAAATCAACCTTTTGAAAACCGATCAAAAACAAATAGATGGTTGAAGTTCTCGAGAACTGTTCAATAGCAGCATATTTTAATGGTGTAGTGCAGCTTAACCCTGCGTGTCATTTTAGCTTTTTGCTCCAGATTCGCGGGCCGCATGTAAAAAATAATTCAAAATTCCTCAAATTTTTGAATTTGAGCAGAAATAAAAAAATATACAAATATTGAAACAACAAACCATAGATTCAACATCTGCATGGAAAAAGTTTTTTAAATGCATTTTACAATATGTCAGTTGTTTTGCAATCATTAGTTTTCAAACAAACATTTTAGCGGAAAAAACTTTTTGCGGTACTAAACATTGAAAATTTAAAAAAAATTATAAGATTTTAAAATCAACTCAAAAATGCTAAACATGATTTTAGACGCAGGGGAATGCATTTTAAATTAATTTCAGCGGATTCCACTTTAATTTCCATTGACATTTTGAAGTTTTTTGGAAAAATATGTTTATTTTTATTTTCGGGCCATCTTTGAGGGGGAGAAGAAAAAAGAAAAATAAAATTTGTACCGGCCTAAGATAAAATTTGTACCAGCCTAAAATTAATTGGATAAGTTTTCAGAAGTTTTTTGAACCGATAACTAAACGAATATTAGATCAATAAGTTCTACGTTTTGTGAACAGTTTTTTATTCTCTTAAAAAGCTTTATTTAAGGATAAAAGGTTAAAAGAACAATAATGAAATTAAAAAAAAAAACATTTCATTAGCAAATGAAATTTTCATAAAGTTGAGTATTTGTTGAATTTAGATTTATTAGCATTATATAATATTAGAGAATAAAACAATATTTCTAAATCATCCATGCCTTCATTTGTATTTATTGTTTGTTTGAAATTTGAATTGAATTAAATTTTATTGAAAAATCCAAATTTTGAATTGGTTTATAAACGGGTAATGATTTTAGCAGAATTATTTTCTTCTGAAATTCAATTAAACTATTTTCATCTTTTTTAGCTTATGTATTCAAAAAACTGAAAATAACACAGTTAAATGCATCTCTGAGTGGCAATTTTATTTTTAAATGGAAATTTGGCATCAAATTCAACTAAAAAAAATCTTGATTTTGTCCATTTCCGAGACAAATTAATTATGCTATTAAGGTTAAACTAAAGTAAACATAAATAAAATTTATATCTCCTGCCTGAAGAAAAAAGATTTTAAAATCTTTAATACGTCTGTTTAGTTTTAGTTTTATGTAGCTCGAACCGCTTATTGGTTGGTAATTTTTTAATGAAATAATGATTTTAAATTAGATAAATAGAGTTTTTGCCACTTTGCCCCTTGATCTATGAAGATCAAATTTGGGCATGATTTGGTGTATTTTATTTTGATTTCGATATTTTGCAGGAAGATTCACACAGAGTTCAACTTGATGTTTAGAACTTTGAGCGATTTTTTTAATTAGCGACATTTTCAGCAAAGTGGTATCATATACAAAAAATATTTGTTTGAAACACAACCATATTCATAATCTAAGTTATAAAAATTAATTAAAAGTTTTAGTCATTTTTTATTAATTCCATTTCTAGCATTTCTAATAGGAAGCGACCAAGCAGGTTTCTCTTAAACATTTTGCCATATAATTTACTAGTAAAATCTAAACGTAGAAATATGTACCCTCCCTGCAAAGGCTTATGAATTGATCTCAGTTGAAAGGTTCTTCAAATCTCTGAATTGCAAATGTAATATCCTGGAACAGAACTGCTAATTTATAATAAAAACACAAATTGAAAATTGTAATAATTTACCAGTAACTAACTTTTTTCGTTATCACATACAACTTTTTTTATTCATTCTTCTATCATATTTATAGATTCACCATGTAAAGATTAAGCCATCTTATATGATTAATGATATTCTCTTGTTCCACAGATCTCAAGGCGTTTACATTCAGATAAAACTCACCCCGTAATTGCATTTAATCACTCACTATAAACGCATGTCATACAAAATTCGTCACACTTCATATCACCCTCTGAAAAGTACTGCAGCCACCATCTGATGACCCCGACAATAGCACCAGTCAGTCAGTGACGAGTTTTAATTAGTAGCGTGACCCGCGACTAAAAATTAATGTTACACTCCCCTTCTCAGTGCCACAATTTGGCCACAGCCAGACTTTCTTTCTGCGTAAGTGGGCGCAAGTGCCAAGTTTGCTCCGGCGAATTTGTTCCGTTCTCAAACGTCGCCCAGTTGAGCAGGTTCATAAATGAGCCTAACTTGGTCTTAGCTAGGGTAGCTGCACCTAAAGTGGGTACAAATTGATCTCAATCTTCAAGTCAAACAGAATCTACATCAAGTCTTAAACGATTCACATTTGTAGATCCAGGATAAACCCCTTTCACATAATTTTTAATTGACTTTTATACGACGCGTTCGCCACATCGGAAATCACATATTTGAGATGGGGGTTAATTGATTGACTCTGGAGCGGAATTCATCGTCACACATAAAAAGACACAAGATCTTGGTCACCAGTCGCTCCAGACATTCATTCACCATCTTCGTGACACTATGGCAGCGAGTAAATTAGCCGTATTTCTTGGCTTAATCGAATCAACTAAGTTGGTGTAGGGTCGGGTCACGCTACCACCAATTGATGATTCAGGCTAACAAAGTTAGTTCATCAGAGCTGTCGAAGCAGAGCAAGTCTTTTTTTTTATTCAAAAAAATAACAGGACCAGGAACGACAGACACAACCGTTACATTGCCAAAATTTGACGACCAATTTGTTACTACGCTCTGGAAGGTGTGTCCTACCATTTCAAAACCTTGCGTAGCATTATGTAGAATCATTCCTCAGTTTCCCCTTTTGAACCTTTCTTCTACGAGGGTAACTTGTATATGAATCAACCTGTGCCGCGTGCATAGCTAGAACGACCACTACCGACGCCGCTAATCAAGGTAGAAGTTCAACATTAACCTTGCGCACACCACCACACCTGTGAGGTACGTTGTAGATTGCCAGCATAAAACAAAACAAAGAATCGACACCACCAGCAAGCGAAACATGCTTGCATGTTGCCCGAAACATGTGTTGGTTTTTTAATAGAGTATGAAGTTGGGTTTGACTTTTGCCATTTGAGGAGTTGTTGTGTGAAGTTTTTTAAATGCTGAACACCTTCTCACCGATTTAGCGTGAAACGTGAACGGTGAGAATGGGTCGGGAAGGTATCGAAAGGTGAATTAAATTTGTGTTTAATGTTGAATTAATATTAAAGGTTCAAATTGACTGAAATTTTTACGATAATTCGTATTTTCATTAACTTTATTTGGACAACATTTAACTGATATCGATACATTTAAGAACCTAAAAGTTCGTCAAATAGACTGAAGTCGGGTAATTAAACAGTAAAGTAATGTTTAGTAAAGTTAGATGACTTTAACCGTAGTATGGTCATCCGTCATCGAATTTATTAATGAGTTATCCATAGAATTAATAAAAATTCATCGAATCGTATGCATATAAAATAAATGTATTTAATTTTAAAATATATTATTTTTTCTGTTACTCTAAAAGAATGTTATGTTCTTATCGAGAAATTAAAAGTGCAACATGGAGTTAAACTTTCTGTCAAGCTTCTGTGAAGTTTAACATGACAGTTGCAAAAGTTTAACTCCATATTACCGGCTCACATTTCACTTTTTAATTTCTCGATACAAAGTAAATGTCTTATTATCTCCCTACTCAAAATGTATTAAAAAAATCAAGAGGAAAAATTATTTATTTAACATTTACAATAAAGTAGAAGTATACTCAATTGAATAAATTAACATTGTATATGGAAGTATAAATAAAAATGTCCATTTAAACAAATTTATTATTATTACTCATTAGGTATTCTTGAATCCATCTTAAGCAAGGGATATTGTAAGGAGTTTTGTTTTTTTTTTATTCTACATTTGATGTTTAAAAAAACTATAATTTTTATCGTGAATTCAAATACAAATTTTATTTCAAGTTTTCGACCTCTTAAATATTTTCCCAAAATTCAGGATGCAAAAAAAAAACAATTATTTCCGAAAAACTTGGATTCCGTCGAAATAACTTTATCTATCATACAGTCCAGACTCGATTATCCGAAGACAATCGATTTTTGTATTATTGAAACTTCGGATAATCGATGCTTCAAATTCAGTCTGAACTGTATAGTTTTTAAAACTCTTTATTTTTTTTAAATTTTTGCCCAATTTGCCCCGATATTTTGTATTTTTTTTGGAAGAATTGGAAAAACCTTCACCAAAATGAGTCATGAGTTACAGTTCTTTTTTTGTCAAAACAGAGCTGAACTTATACTAAATTTTACCGTAAATTCTGCCACCTCCCCCTGCTCGGGCCACGCAATCCCACCCCACGAAAACACCTTGTTTCTCACCCGCTCACAAATGTAGCCATTTGGCAGACACCACACCACACACAGAACCTCGCGAGAGCTTCCAATCCACCCCACAAACCTCACTCACTGACGAGGAGCCCAACAACAACCACAACTACCACGACGTAACTCTGGCGTTGGCGTTGGCTCAGCTTAGCTCGTCTCTCCGACATCAACCCGTCAGTCGAGTAGTTCATCGCGCAACCTGCGGACGTGTTTTTGCTTCCGTGCTGTGGTTCCAAGTTCTGTGAGCAGGGCAGGGCGTTGCCAATACCCGAGTGACCGACATTCGGCGGCCATCGCGCGGGGTCCATAAAAGGAGCGTGTACCCTTTCGATTCGGACGAGGTCGTGTGTTTGGCAAAGTTGTGTTCTTATCAAACAGATAGCGCGAATACCCGCGCGACCTGATAAGGGCTGACGAGCATAGCTAAAGGGGAAGAAGAAGCCAACCAAAATCAATAAAGTGCTCAGGTGAATGATTAATCAGTGTATACAACCTGTCTGGGAAGGTTGCCAAGTTTGAGGTTTCCAGCGGAAATTGTGCAACCTGTAAGCTATCCGTGGCATGGGAAAATGGTTTAGAAAATAAAAGTTCATTGTGTCTTGGGCTGAATTCAAGTTTACGCCGAGAAAAACCCCCACTTGAAGAAAAGTGAATGGAAAAGGCTAATCAGAGTCCGTTACACCGCTCGTTGATGAATAATGCAGCACTTCCAGTAGTGAAGTCACTCACACCGTGAAAAAAAATCATGCTGGGATCATTCAAATGAGAGCTGCCCGAAAGCCGTAAGGTAAGCCCCCAACGCTTGGATGCCCTCGAAAACCGTTTTCAGCAGTAGTTTAGTAAAGTTTGTGACGTCACGAAGCCATCGGAGCTGAAAGCTCATCAGCGAAGACAAACCTTTTCTGTTGGAACTAGGGTATTTTAATCTCGATCGAAAACATGGAGCATTAAATGCAGCGGTGTACTAAGGGATAATTACTTACCAAACGAGTTCAAATCTCAAATTACAAAATTTCTAAATTTTAAATTATTTTTTCAAACAGAGAAACAGGCCTCTATAAATATTTTAAAGCAAAATCACCATTAAATTCAATTTCATCCACGTTTTGAAGTAAAAAAGGCATTTGATAAAATTTGTTTAAGCTTGCTAACGATATCGAAACATAAAATAATTTTTTAATTTATTATCAACATTTTTTGCCAGCTTGCTAAAAACTTGGACTACATCAAAGATAACTGAAAAAGCCCAATAGAAAAAATAAGAGTTGCTGACATAGAGAACATCCAAGTAGAGAAAAATAATTATTGATAGAGACCATACAAAATTTTCCCAAAATTTGTGTCCCTCGGCCCTAGCTAAAATTTACAGTTATATTTTCGTAAAATTTTTCAATGTTACGACAAATTTACAAAAAAAAAACTTTTTTTGTTTAGCGTCTTTGTGATATCTTTCATATCACAATTTATGATATTTTAGGTGGTATGTTAGTGAAAAGAAATTACATTTTCTGGACATACATTTTTAATACGAGAAGGAGAAAATTTTCCATGCAAAATTATTAAGTTGATAAGCTTTAATTTGGATTCTACAAAAAAAACAGTTTTAAAATTCAAAAACCTTTGAAAAAAATAAAATTGAAATTTTAAGCTTCAGAACATTTTTACGCATAGATTTTCTTGCAAAAGATAATAAATCACAACACTGTTCGTATTTCCGGGGCCTATCTCAAATTATAGTCATCGCATTCGGGAGCATCGTGACTATTTTTATAAAATTACTCAAATTTGATTCGTGTTAATTTTATTTTTAGTTGCTACTTGTCGACCTCTTCTCGATTTGCGTAAAAATTTGATCTAAGGGGTAACTTTTGTCCCTGATCACGAATCCGAGGTCCGTTTTTTTATATCTCGTGACGGAGGGGCGGTAAAACCCCTTCAATTTTTGAACATGTGAAAAAAGAGGTGTTTTCCATTAATTTGCAGCCTGAAACGGTGATGAGATAGAAATTTGCTGTCAAAGGGACTTTTTATGTAAAATTAGACGCCCGATTTGTTGGCGTTCTCAGAATTCCAGAAAACCCTATTTTTCATCGAAAAAACACTAAAAAGTTTTAAAGACTCTGCCATTTTACCCCAGCAAAGTAAGAAAAAAAAACACGAAATTTTAAAATGATTTTTTTTTTTTTGTTCTAAATGAAAAATGGGTCAATGTAGATCCGAAAGGTACATTAAATTTTCCATAAAATGACATGTTCCAAAGATTTTTACAGTCGGGTAACGGAAAAAGGCAGAGTTTTTAAAACTTTTTAGTGTTTTTTTTCGGTGAAAATTACGTTTTTTCGGAATTCTGAGTATGCCATCGGGCGTCTATCTCATCACCATTTCTGGTTGCAAATTATTGAAAAAACACCTCTTTTTTCGCATGTTCAAAAATGGAAGAGGTCGTATCGCCCCTCCGTCACGAGATATCAAAAAACGAACCTCGGATTCGTGATCAGGGACAAAAGTTACCCCTTAGGACAAAGTTTCGCAAGACTTTTTTAAAGTACATTTTCGTTACATTTTTTTCTCAACATAAGCAATTTGTCTGTAGCAAAAAAAAAACAAACTTTATTGAATTTCTTCACCAAATACTTGAAATTACTCAAACACAAATTACTAACCCTCGTTCCGTCCCTGTCCAAAAATATATTAAAAAGCTCACGCGGCCGGAATAAAACCATCCACCCCAGACAGCAGCAAAGCAGAAGAAAGGCAATAAGCCATCAACATCAACCTCAACAACAAACTCTCAAACTGGGAAGGTGTACGAAACGAAAGAAGCCAAAAACCTGTTTTTCAACCTTTTTGCACTGGCGGCTCTGGTCCGCGTAAAGTTATACCAAGTTGGTAATTGTGTAGGGTCCCAGAGAGCACCCACTCTTGCCTTTGTATTTGTGTGAGGTGAGATGTGTTACGTTCATCCAGGTTGACTTCTTGCGGTGGTGTTCGCACATGATCGCGTTGCCGCGGGTTTTTCGGGAAAAGGTAGACTTTGTACGCAAGGGGATTTAAATGCCTGCGAGGCCGCATCAGGTATACGATCAACATTAGGACAACAACAGAGGGATTGTGTTATTTTTTGGGTTTCGGATCCCGCAGCCCAAATGTTTATTTATTAATTCTCACCTGCTTGCACAATTGTGGAGGGTGCATCGATCGGTACCTGATGTTCTTTTTTTTTACTTTGTCAAACATGGGAAAGTCCGTTGGATCTGTAAAACTCAAAGGTTTCTTTTAAAACAACCCAGAATGAAGCTGAGTGGATATAACATCGAGCCGTAGAACTTGGGTCAACTTTTAGTTTTAAAAACTATACAGTCCAGACTCGATTAACCGAAGTTTCGATTATCCGAAGTTCGATTATCCAAAGGTTTGTATTAGACTTCGGATAATCGAATCATGAACAAATTTAGTTTTTTATATATATTTTTTTTTGCAATTCCATCGTGAAACTACTTACTTTTCCTGTCAATCTTGAACGACGAAACAGCCTACTTTTCTGTACCAAAAATAACAGAATCGAATAGCAACACTTTTCAAAATAAATGCTGAAAAGTTCTACTTTTCAGCACTCAAATGGGTGCTGAAAAGTTGAACTTTTCAGCACTTTTTTCGAACAGTAACACTTGGCAACATTTTTTTTATTTAAACGATTTATTCACAAAATACATGACAATTTGACATAAAATTTCACTCAGTGTGTGTTTTTTGGAATTGCAAAAAATGTTGTATGGAACTCGTTGCAAAACTTGTTTTTTTCAGCACTCTTCGTATTTATCCAACTCGGTGAACCTCGTTGGACAAATGTACGATTCGTGCTGAAAAAATCCTCTTTTTGCAACTTGTTGCATAAACTACTATTATTTATGTATTTTCATACTTTTAACGACCCCATTTAAGTCAAATTTGAATGGGTGATTGCCTTAAAAATTACCAAAGGCATTTTTTCAATGTTTCATCACTGCCAATTTGGCCGACATATTGGATTTAAAAATTATAAATCATTTGAGTGTAGTGTAGTAGATAATCAAAAATACGACAACGAAAAAAAAACCGTGATTCGATAATCCGAAGTGAAATTTTCCAATGCCAGATTGTACTGAGTTCATTTCATACATGTTCTAATACATGGAATAATATAGAAAAAATGAGTGAGATTTTCATTATTTCAAAAAATTGTTACTTGGTGGCTTTTTTGGTCATACTCCTCTATGACTTGAAAGTTGTGAGTTTAAAAAAAACATCATGAATTAATTGTTTTTTTTTTTCACTTATCAAGAATAACAACTTTGTGGAAGACACCAAATCGAACAGAAAATTCCTCTAAAAAATACAAATCTTCGAATGTTTACGTACCATTTTGAAGGCCCCACAAAAATTGAGCAAAATCCAAAAAATACAATTCAAATTCATTACCGCAATTCAGGAATTATTGCTCAAATGAAATAAAATTAATTCTTTCTTTTCTGCTTATTTTTCTCATCTTTCTCGAAAGAGAAAACGGCCTACATTTCTTTAAATATTTTTTTTGCCAAAAATAACAGAGTCGAAAAGTATTACTTTGCGATACAAGTGCTGAAATAGTAGTTTATGCAAATCAAATCAAAAAATCAAATTATTCGCTCTACAGCATTGCCTTGGCGTTCTCGATTGCGAGATTCCTACTCGAAACTAGGTGTCCGAAGGCTTGATTGTTGAGGCAATTGCAAACCTCTTTTCACACTGCCTACCAGCGACTCCACCGAGGGAGACCCAGGGAGACGACTCCTACACCTGGACTGAGCTAACGACCTAACCTCTAGGTTAGACCGGGGCCAACATTTACTTCCCTGTCCGACGGAAGGCGTGATCAGACAAATCTCGTCTCAAAATTTGCCACCGGGACCTTCTGGGATCAAACCCAGGCCGACTGGGTGAGAGGCAACCACGCTTACCCCTACACCACGGTCCCGGCAGTAGTTTATGCAACAAGTTGCAAAAAGAGGATTTTTTCAGCACGAGTCGTACATTTATCCAACGAGGTTCACCGAGTTGGATAAATACGAAGAGTGCTGAAAAAATCAAGTTTTGCAACGAGTTCCATACAACATTTTTTGCAATTCCAAAAAAACACACACTGAGTGAAATTCTATGTCAAATTTTCATGTATTTTGTCAATAAATCGTTTAAATCAAAAAAATGTTGAAAAGTGTTACTTTTCAGCATTAATTTTGAAAAGTGTTGCTATTCGATTCTGTTATTTTTTGTAGAGAAAAGTAGGCTATTTCGTCGTTCAAGAATGACAGGAAAAGTAAATAGTTTCACGACGGAATTGCAAAAAGCAGTTTTTTTGCAATTCCGTCGTGAAACTACTTACTTTTCCTGTCATTCTCGAACGACGAAACAGCCTACTTTTCTCTACCAAAAATAACATAATCGAAAATACACCCTTTTCAAAACAAATGCTGAAAAGTTTTACTTTTCAGCACTGAAACTCGTTGGATAAATGTTCGACTCGTGCTGAAAAAAAATCTTTTTGCAACTTGTTGCACAAACTACTATTGCGGAATTGCAAGAAATGTTGACAACTCAAACATGATTATCCGAAGCAAATTCGAATGCCTCGAAAAATCACTTCGAATAGTCAAATCATGTTTTTTTTTTTTTTTGTTAGCTTATTTTTGATTTTTGAGCATAAGTATGACCCCTGAACTACTCTAAAGTGATTCAGAATTTTTAAATTCATGATAGCGGCCAAAACGGTAGTGATGATATATTGAGAAAATGCATTAAGATTTTTTTTGGCAAGCAACCATTCAAATTTGACTAAAATAGGGTGACAGGATTCAAATTTGATCAAAAATCTTTAATTTGCTTTATGTTATCATCCTTTCTTTGATAGATATCCTATATTTTAAACGAGTATATGTCCTGCTTGATGAAGGAAGTAATTACATCTAGCTCCTGAAACACCCGACTAGACACCAACCTGCAATCTAAACGAATTCAAAACTCACTTATGGAAATGGGTAGCAATAATCGGTCTTTCGTTCAGGAAAACGAAACATTAGCATTTTCGGTTTACTAACAAAGCACAGTTCGTTCTTACCTGCTCGTTGGAGTCTCTTCGGAGACGAACTCTCTTCCTGGTTAAATATTTGCCTACACATTCACATTCTCCATGTTGCTGGGCTAGAACTCCGTTTCTGGTGTCGCCGCACATAACAATATGCTTGCATTTATTTACGTAGCCAGTAACCTACATTTGCGGACTGTAAACAATCACACAGTTTCTATGTTTATTTTCTGTCGCCAAGCAGCGCAAGGTTACGACGGCTGACGCTCCGAAATCAGGTGCATTCGTTCATGAGCTGGAATTCGGTAAAGGTGGTCGGATCAACCGGTTGAGGAAGATAGGCGAAATTGATTACAATTTCAAATATGTGGCGTTCAAGGCAGCGACTTTGGGACCGTGAACTATATTTTTGGTGGTTATTGATAGGAAAGTCAAGTTTAATGGAGTATCTTTTGGGGCTGATAAGAGTGAAGGCCGAAAAATAGTTTATTTCTGTTTATGATAAGGAAACAGTAGAAACGTATTGTGGACTACCTTTATGTAATTTGAAACAGAAAATGTTCAAATGTTTTGCGGTACCCCTTTATCTTCGATTACAAATCAATGCACCTTCTCAATGGCATTATTTTGCTTCGTCCATTTACAGATTAGTCATCGCAACCTCGAGTACTCGAAGAGCCATTCCAGCGAGCAGTACATGAATGAGTAACATTCATACCTAGAAGCCAACCTCAATATCGTCACACGACACACACACCTCGACTACAGCAGTGCGTCACCATAGCTATAGTGCGCTAATATGTGACTGTGAAACCGTAAACCGTGCATCTACCGTTATCATTAGTCAAACCCACGACGTCATACCCAAATAGTGAGCTATTTCGAAACAAATTCCACGCCTGGAACGTGAGCAGTGCGACAAAATTACAAGAGTTACTTAACGACCCCGTGTGAGTGTGTCGCGGGCGACCCGATGTGTAGTTACACCGTTGCGGCCGCAATCTTCGACGAGGTGTACTTTGAATATGGTGGTGGTGGCAGCAAGGTCCAGCCATCACGGCCGGTGTAGAAGATCATGGTGCTGTGTTACTGCGCCGATACTGCTCATCTTCTGTACTGTCGTCCACGGGCAGTACTACACGACGCGAGATCCCCGGTGGTATTCGAGGGAAGGCGACTACAACTACCATCTGCCCAATCCCGGTGATCCGGACTATAGGTCAGTACTTGAACAGATTGTGGTGTTACACGGATAGTGTAACGTAGGTTTATTATATCTGACATTTATCCTCTTGGCACGCGACATAATTGTGAAGGAGCTTACTTGGTACTAGCTATGGGTGAGTCTCCGTGAGTTTTGCTTGAGTTTTTTTGGCTTTGCTGAAATTTGGTTAAATTTCATTTTGACTTTCTCTTGATTTGTTGCCATATTTTCTATTCATTACATTTGTGAATTTCATCCTCATACGCAGTGTTGTAAAATAAAGAAATTTCTCAGCGACTACAATCATCATGCCCGAAATTTCATCTCCCTGTTTTACTGCCCTTCCTTCCGTCTCGACGTCTAGAGGTTCTCAGCACCAAGAATCGCCGGTCTCTGTCGCGTGAGAGAGAGAAAGAGAATGCTTTTGCTGGCAAGCACGAGATAAAAGAAGAGAACTCACAAACTATTGTGACGGTCACTATACCCTCTGATATTTTGACGCAGGATGATCAAATGATAGTTTTTCAACCAGACATCTACATCACTGCTCATACGAAATTGTTTTCCATGCAATTTAACTTGACTAATCTTATTACGGATGTTGGGCTGTAAATCAGCAATCTCTGTTTGTTTCTTTACATTATAGTGTTTTTTAATATTTTTTATTCAAAAATCAATCAATAAATAAAATTTATCTCATTGTTGGATTCGTAAAAATATGAAAAAATAAAAATATTCAAAACAGTACACTGAATTCGATTTTTATGACATGTGAATCATTCTACAAATTCAATGAACAATTCTCTGAGTCTTCGAACAACGGTTGTTTTTCTTACATTTTGATTTGATGAAACTGTGTACTTTTTCGAAGGCCAAATAAGTCATTTTACATTATCGGCTATACAATAAGTCTCCAAACAACAATTTTGGTAACCGTCCATACGAAAAGGCTATCCAAATATTCAAAAATCTGTATCTTGAAAACGGATGTTCTGAACTGATTTGCTGTCTTCGGCAAATTGTAGGTGTTTCTTTTACCTTTCAGCAAAAAAAAATGTGCTTTAAGCAATACACATTTTTTCATTTTTCTTTTTACGCAAATAAATAAATGGCGTAAAATAAATACATTTGAAAATTCTCATTTTTGGATGTTTTAGATGACTAAAGGGTAATTCTCCGCCAACTCACACAGCAGTTGCCCCGACCTCCATTGTTTATTTGCGTGGAACTTTGTCCTAAGGGGTATCTTTTGTCCCTGATTACGAATCCAAGGTCCGTTTTTAGATACCTTGTGACGGAGGGGCGGTACGACCCCTTCAATTTTTGAACATGAGGTGTTTTTTCAATAGTTTTCAGCCTGAAACGGTGATGAGATAGAAATTTGGTGTCAAAGGAACTTTTATGTAAAATTAGCCACCCGATTTGATGGCGTACTCAGAATTCCGAAAAAAACCTATTTTTCATCAAAAAAAACACTAAAAAGTGTTAAAAACTCTGCCATTTTCCGTTACTAGATTGTATTTTTTTTTTTTTTGGAACATGTCACTTTATGGGAAATTTAATGTACAACTTTTCAGCACCCATTTGAGTGTTTAAAAGTAGAACTTTTCAGCATTTATTTTGAAAAGTGTTGCTATACGATTCTGTTATTTTTTGTACAGAAAAGTAGGCTATTTCGTCGTTCAAGAATGACAGGAAATGTAAGTAGTTTCACGACGGAATTGCTAAAATAGTAGTTTATGCAACAAGTTGCAAAAAGAGGATTTTTTAAGCACGAGTCGTACATTTATCCAACGAGGTTTACCGAGTTGGATAAATACGAAGAGTGCTGAAAAAATCAAGTTTTGCAACGAGTTTCATACAACATTTTTTGCAATTCCAAAAAACACACACTGAGTGAAATTTTATGTCAAATTTTCATGTATTTTGTCAATAAATCGTTTAAATCAAAAAAATGTTGAAAAGTGTTACTTTTCGAAACAAGTGCTGAAAAGTTCAACTTTTCAGCACCCATTTGAGTGCTGAAAAGTAGAACTTTTCAGCATTTATTTTGAAAAGTGTTGCTATACGATTCTGTTATTTTTGGTACAGAAAAGTAGGCTATTTCGTCGTCCAAGAATGACAGGAAAAGTAAGTAGTTTCCCGACGGAATTGCAAAAATTATATTTTTGCACAATTGCTCATATTTTTTGATCTGACAGGTCTTCAATCTTTTGGGCTCGTTCACGGAGAGACCGGCCGGGGCAAATCTAAGAAAATCTTGGTTAATTTAACTAAAAGTATGGGTTAATTTTTTACATAGCTTTTTTCAACAATCGATTGTTGAATTTGTTAACCCGAAATTGCTGACCACCAGTAACTAAAAGTAACTAAAAAAATAGTTGGAATTGCCATTTTGGTTGGTTAAATGGCAGAAAAAAAATTCTAGCAGTCGACTGCTAGAATATTTTTTTGAGAAAATTTACTATTTTTTTTTTTTGTTTTCAGCTGAAATATTGTGGAATATTCTGTAAAAAACAGGCTGGACTATATTTTTCAACTATTTTTTAACATTTTTTTTCGTTGTATCAACCGAAATATTTTTGCATGCAGCAAATTATTAGTGGTTTATAACAAAACATTTCTTAACACCTAAACTCCCAAGCTCAAGAAAAAGGGGGAATTTGTATGGAAATTCCCCGTTTTTCTCGAGCTTGGGAGTTTAGGTGTTAATTAAACATAATTTATGTTAGTGTCGATATATATTTTGTTTAATTATCTAACGATACAGGCTGTGCCGAATTTCTTGCTATATTTTAAACTAATGTGTTACTTGAATACAGAAAAATATTCGTACATGTAGTCAATAATTAGCTGTTGTTTTGTTTTGTTTTTTTTATTTGGAGGTGGGGAAAAGCCCCTTTGAGTTGTGTCAGAGGACACTCTCTCAGAGAGGCACAAAACCACCTCGTCTTAACTCATGTTAGCAATATTTTTATTGAATTTGCAGTAAATTTCATAACAATGCCTCACAAATTAATGCTGGGTGTTTTTATATTCGCATTTAATCTGCCTAAAATAAATCTGAAAAAAAATTAAAAAGTATATTTAAAATTTTGTTTAAGCTTATATTTTTATTATGTTGTATAAAATGAAGTGTTGTATTCACTTACCATCACTGTGAAATCATACGATAAGTCATCATCATCTACAACGGTCTCAGGTTTATTTATTTTTCTTGTGGAATTTACACCAAAGCGAACCTTTTGCTGCAAATAGACATGTGAAATGTATTAGTAATTTAATACAAAATTCTTAATTTCGGCTATAAACTGAAAAGGAACGTAAATAAATGTAATTATATTGAGGAAAGAAGAAATATCAATAATGCTACTTACCAAGGTTGCATTAATTTAACAATTACTTTTGGCAACAAACTTTCATTGCATTTGATTCAATTTATTCAACGTACTCCGATTCCTGAAAAAAATATTTTGAGTTTTACTTACCAGTTTATTGAGCAGTCGTATTGCAACAAAACTTTCAAGATAATAATTATCTTCTTTTATATATTTTATATATTTTTATTTTTTTATATTTTACTTCATCTCTATTTTTTATGTTGTCATGTGTACGCATCGCTATGTATTTTATAATTGATGATTCTGAAAAAAAATTATGGTTCATTAAGATTTTATCCATTGTAAGCACGAAGCTTTTTAATGATAGTTTTCTAATAAGAATCACATTAGATAAATTATTGTGCAAAAATAAACCCATACTTACTTGGATTAACCAACATTTTGATAAATTTGCCCGGGCTGCTCTATCCGTGAAGAGTCGGGCCGCATTTCCATTCTCGTTCCATCAAACATTCTTATAACGTGTTCAACTCACTCGCATTGGAGGTCCTCCTGGCGAATTTCGTCCTCTTGCTCTTCATAGTTTATCACCTGCAAAGAAATCATCAACAAACCTACTCACCAATTCCACCTCCTCAGTTGCAACACTTTGATTTGCCACTTCAACATTAGCTAAATAGCGTAATTTCTCACTTCATAATTAACAACACAAACTCAACAAATCGACCGCTCTCGTTCGAATCCTGACTTCAAATGACAGACGTAAACAAACCCAAGTTCACCTTTTAAATATTCAACAAATGTAAACTTTATTCAACCAACAAATTTTGTGATTTTCCTAAAACCAAAGCTAACAGTCGAGCACGTTCTTTCGAGTTCGGGAAATCTGTTAGCTTTTTGCCTTTAGCATTTTCAACAAACAGGTTTTTAAATTAATACTAAATTTTGGTTAATTTAACTGAAAATTGGCAGTGACAAGTACGTTTTTGTTAAAATTTGCGAAAGTAAAATCAACAATTTTAATTGTTAAAATTTCTGGGCACGGTCTCTCCGTGTTGGAAAGGTTTTTTGATTACCTATCTAACGATGGGTCGTAACATAGATCCGGACAACTTTTTCCTGAAAAAAGTATATAAAAAACACTTAAGTGACCATAACTTTTGATAGGGTGGTCAGATCTTCAATATTTTGGACGCGTTGGAAAGGTCTTTCAAATACCTTTCTAAAAATGTATAACATGTCTGGGTTCCTTACAAAAACCACCCTTTTTACAATCTTTCTGACTTTAGTCAAAATCGTTTTTTAAGTATAACTTTTGAAGTACTTAAGTAAACATCACCATTTATAGATAGTGACTTAGGGGACTCCAAGACGGATCGAATGAGGCCAAAACGGACAAAATCGGTTTAGCCAGTCCCGAGATAATCAAGTGCAATTATTTTGATCAACATCCAACCACCCGCACAGACATTTGCTCAGAATTTGATTCTGAGTCGATATGTATACATGAAGGTGGGTCTAGGAGGGCAAATTAAGAAGTTCGTTTTTCGAGTGATTTTATAGCCTTTCCTCATTGAGGTGAGGAAGGCAAAAAATACCCTTCTGGGTCAATGTAGATTCGAAAAGTACATTAAAGTTCCCATAAAATGACATGTTTCAATTTTTTTTAACAGTCAAGTAACAGCAAATGGAATAGTTTATAAAACGTTTTTTAGTGTTTTTTTTTTCGATGAAAAATAGGTTTTTTTTTTAAATTATTAGTACGCCATATTGTTTTAAATAATCCAGATAACTATTAGAACAGTTCTGAACTGCCTCTGTTTGCATAAATGTCCCATACGCGAAAACATCAAGCTTAGAAAAACACGAGGAAAACTGAATTTCCTCCGGTTTGTTGAACATAGTACATATTCTTAGCTTTTCTGAAAGAGCACGTAATTTTGAACCATCCTACATCATTAGCTGAAAAGTGTTGATAATGCATATGGGACATTTATGCGAACTGGGGCAGTGAACATTATGCCAATAGACTCTGGGTCAATAGCTGGGTATTTGTTTCCCTAAAAATCCTATTCAAAGAAGTTTTCGGAATTGCAACAAAAAAAAAGAAAATTAAATGAAACTTGTTTGAAGTTAAAGCACTTTGGAATGTTGACGTTGGTCAAATCATTTCACACTTTTCTCATAGTCTTAAAAATATTTTAAGGTACCGACATATAGGGTGACATTGGGTCTGGGGTTGAGACCCAAATCTATCATACCTTGACGAAACTGACGCGTTTACTGACATCAACTTAAAAATATCGAATTTTGAATTCAAGATCATTGAATCAATAAATTTAACGGTTACATCGGTTTAATTATATTAATGTCACCCCAATTTACGGTACTTTATCCTCCTTAATGTGTCCAGTAATGAATGCATGAGTATAACACTATATAAAACATAATACCGAATTAAAAGACCAAGTGTTGGTGTTTCAATTGGCTATTTGTTTTTAATTTTCGGTAAATGGATATATCTTGACTACTGTTCATAAAAAATTAACACTTTTCCGCATAATTAAATTGTTTTGCTTAACAGTTATGTTCTTTGAATTTAAGACATCTCTTAAAACATTTTATTTTTAATTTTCATAGAATATTGTTGTAGATATCTCAAATTGAAACACAACTATCTTATTTCAGAACCTACACGTACAACAATCGCCGGTACGGCTATTATCAGCCCAGCGGATACGGTCAGCAATACCCTGGACAAAACCTGCCCGGACAGTACCCACAGAACACCGGTCTGGGAGAAGATCGCTTCAAGTATGACCCCGTAAGTAACTGTAAATTGTTTTATTGACCTAGTTCTAATGGGTTCTAATATGCATAATGGCTCATTTTAACGTTTGATGCTTTCAATGTAATTAACAATCGGTATAATCGCTTAACTCTTTCTCATCAATCTTCCCTCTATAAGTAGTAAAACCTTGAAATCAAAGCAAAAAAATGCAGTGATGCGACTTGGCGTGCAACTCTCGTTAATCGCACCGACGTAAAACACATTTGCAGCGTTTTTTTTTTCCTCTTTTCCATAACATCACTTACTTACATCATATGATCGCGGAGTAGTCTTTCGCAAGTAGGTACATTCATAAACTTTTCATCTCGTTTGAGTTCAAACGAAAGTAAAAACCACCCCGCAGATAACGAACAATGCTCGTCTTTCTTATCGTGGCGGCCGGCGTCCTGTCACGCCAGGCTGGCCATGGTTTCCCAAGCAATCAGTGCGGCGGTTCCCTCCCTTTAACGGTATCCAACGTGGTCGTTCCCCTGAGTTGCAAGCCGCCATAAACACAGTCGTTTAGTTGTTGTTTGCATTCTGATTAATTCCACATGTGCTTGTACGCGGCTTGTTTTGACTCTGACCCTCTTTCTCTCGTTACGCAGGCCAACCCGAACAACGTCCAGACGCCGTTCCCGGGAGTTCTGGGCGGCTGGCGGGAAGATCTCCAGGGCAAGCAACGGCGCGACTGGCAACAGCTGGACCGGGATGTGCACGTGACGACCAACTACGGCCAGGTCCAGGGCTTCAAGGTGCACCTGTACGACAGCCCCGACCCGAAGTCGTTCTACCGGCCGTGGCACAGTCCGGTGGACCGGATAATGGGCACGTGTGCGACGTTCCTGGGAATTCCGTACGCGCTGCCGCCGACGTTCGAGGGCCGGTTTAAGCCTCCCCGGCAGCATCGGGGCTGGCAGCTGCTGCAGGCGGTGGACTACGGTCCGGCTTGTCCCCAGCCGGTGCAGTACACGGGTGCTACCAAGGGGATTCGCGATATGGACGAGGACTGCCTGTACCTGAATGTGTTCTCGCCGAATGTAAGTATTTTATTTTAATATTTAAAATAACATTGTAAGAGGCATTGAACAATTTTCATAGTAAGCTCACAACAGACGGCCGGGACCACAAATTTACAGGAAGAATAAAAATTAATTTCGAGAGAAAAAAATGTCTCAAACGCACTCCAACACAAAAAATGGGGTACAATTTTCACTGAAACCATTGTGACACTTTCTGCTTGAAAGTTGGCTTTAAATATGAAATTTATACAAAAAATTTGTTCTTGTTGTTTTTGTTTTTCGTTGTTTTTCAATACAAGTTTCCATACAACTTGAGGGCAGCTCATACAAAATGGGCATGCGAATATTCCAAAATCTGTATCTTGAAAAGGAGTTTTCTGATCGATTTGATGTCTTCGGCATAGTTGTTGGTTATGATTATGATATTTTTCCGAGAAATCGGATGTTCAAAAAAATACGTAGAGGATAGTGAAATATCTGGTACAGGATTTACTAATTTTTGAGAATTTTTAGAGAAGAAAAAAAAACAAAATATTATTATCAACAACTTATTTGATTTTGAAACTTTACTGATGATTTACTTTTTAAACTTTTTTATGAAGCGCAGAATTTTCTAGTTATAGGAATTTTCAGGATAAGTTTGAATAAAATTTCTCATATTTAAATTTTTCGTAGGAAAAGCGCCTCAGCGCCTTTTCTCTCAGCTTTAGGTTTCTTAGATTTCATTTCAAGTTTTTGTCTAAATTTCAAATTTAAAGCCATTTTTTTAAATTTTGAATTAGAAATTGTCACAAAATACTTTCTTGATAGTTACAGTATAACTTTCAAAAATTTGCTACACATCAATGAATTTAATTTCAATCTGTACGGTGCGTTTATTGATTAAAAATACAAAAATAAATGTCTGTACCAGTTTTTTTTAATGAAAAAAAATAGAATTTTTGTTGTGCCTCTTGAAAAATGTCTTGAACGCAAATGAAAGGTTATTTGTTGGCCTTTCAAAGAAAAATAATTTGAGGACTGAAAAGTTCAGCCATTTCAAAAGTTTGCATGAAATTTCAAAAACCGTTTTGACTGTGTCTGGAAATATTTTTCCCAGATTCCTTGGAAAATTTAAAGTAAATACTTAAAAAAGGGGAGTTCATTAACAGGATTACGAGATATGATTTGAAAAAAAATTAAAAATAACGAAAACGGTAAAAAATCAACTATTTAACGAAAACTGCGATAACTTTAGGTAAAGTCTTTATGGCCATCTACCTATACTTGTTGGAATACTACAATTTTCTAATTAAAAGACGCAACTTCATTATATTAAAAAATATTTAAAACAATTTAAAACTGTTCAAAATATGTGATTTGTCTTGTAAAATTTTGTCTTTGCTTTTCTCAAAACATTAGTAATTTTCTTTTGATAAGAGAAAACATAATAATCTATTAAGTATTTAGCATTTTGATTTTATAAATGTTTAAAAGTCTTTGAAGAATAATTTACCATTTAAGGGTACACAGCAACCAACGAAATTGATATCTTCTTATTCCAAAATTGTTGAACTTACGGACCCGATCCTGAAATAATTTTATCACAAAAATGACTTTTTTTGTTTTGTAAATCTTTTTGGAAGTAGTAGCTTAGGGGATGAATGAAAATTAAATCGCAATTCTCGTAGTTTTGAAGATACTAAAATGTCTGTAACAATAATCTGGGTGCAAGAGCTCTGGTTGACGTGCACCGTTAATGTGAAATAAAAGTAGACTTGAAAAATTCGTTAAAAAAAATTCCAATATTTTTCACAGACCCAATCCGGCATCGCCCAAAAATACCCGGTAATGATCTACATCCACGGGGGTGAATTCGTTCGCGGCGCTTCCAACACTTTCCCGGGGCAGATGCTGGCGGCATTCTACGAGGTCGTCGTGGTCACGTTCAACTACCGGTTGGGTGCACTGGGCTTCCTGTCCACCGGCGATGAGAACTCCCCAGGAAACTACGGCATCCTGGATCAGATCATGGCGGTTCGCTGGGTTTACGACAACATCGAAGCGTTCAACGGTGATCGTAACTCGATCACACTGTTTGGCCCGGGCGCTGGAGGTGCTTCCGCGGGGTTGTTGATGGTAGCTCCACAGACGAAGGACATTATCACGCGGGTTATTGCTCAGTCGGGTTCGGCTGTGGCTGATTGGGCGTTGATCGTGGATAAGTACAGGGCGCAGAACACGAGTCGCGTGTTTGGCCAGATGGTGGGCTGTTCGATCGAGACTTCGTGGAAGTTGGTGAACTGCATGCGACAGGGAAGGAGCTTCTATGAGCTGGGGAATGCTGAGTTTGCTCCGCACGTGGGGCTGTTTCCTTGGGGACCGGTGCTGGATATCAACTTTACGTTTCCTGGCGATGAGTGGTACGAGGGTTGGAGGGAACGCGATTGGCACTTTTTGAGAGAGACTCCGGAAGAGCTTATTCGGAGAGGTCACTACAACCGGGGTTTGCACTACATGAGTGGTGTGACGCTGCAGGAAGCTGCCTTTGTGATATCCCAGAATGAGACGCTTGCTCCGTACTTTGAGGTTGATCAGAAGTTCTTCGAGCAAAAAGTGTGGGAGCTGGTGTATCGGTACAACTACACGATCAACCTGAACGGAACGTACGAAGCGATCAAGTACATGTACACGTATTGGCCAGATCCGAAGAACACCACGTTCATACGGGAGCAGTACATCAATGTAAGTTTGATCGCTTTTGAAATAAATCCAATGTTACTGATGATCGAATCTCCTTGCAGCTCCTATCGGACTTCCTGTACCGCGCCCCTGCGGACAAGATGACAAAACTGCTGGTAGAACGCAAAGTCCCCGTGTACAGTTACGTCATGAACACCACCATCGAGGGCCTCAAACTGCCCGAGTGGCGCAAGGTTCCGCACGACATCGAGCACTACCTACTCACCGGAGCACCCTTCATGGACGTGGAGTTCTTCCCGAAAAAGGCTCGCCTCGATCGGCTCATGTGGACCGACAACGATCGTAACATGAGTCACTTCTTCATGAAGACGTACTCGGACTTTGCCCGGTACGGTAACCCGACGCCCCAGCAGGTCCTGGGACTGCACTTCGAGAAGGCCATCAACGGCGAGTTGCGCTATCTCAACCTAAACACGACGTACAACTCGTCGATCATGATGAACTTCCGCCAGACGGAGAGTGCCTTCTGGACTCAGGTAAATCACGAAATCTGGAAGATTCTAAGTAATTTAACTAAAAGTGATCTCTTCTCCTCAAAAAACAGTACATCCCGACGGTGGTCGGCGTCCTCGTCCCGACGTACCCGCCCACGACCGAGTTCTGGTGGGAGCCGACGGAACCGCTGCAGATCGCCTTCTGGAGCATGTCGGCGGCCTGTCTGTTTCTGATCGTGCTGGTGGTAATCTGCTGCATCCTGTGGCGCAATGCAAAGAGGTACGGATAGGTAGGAGAATTCAAGTTTTTTCGTACGCACCCTTGATTGTCCATGATTGAGAGGACACGGTGGCGGCAAGGTTTGAACTGACACGCGTGTAGCACCTTGCAATGAAATGGAATGGTAGAGCATGTTAGAAGTAGAACGCAATGCAATTAACGATTTTAAGCTTATAAAGTTTGATGGCTGTGAAACAGCTAAGATTTGGATTTCCAGAGTATTTAGTATTGTTATGAAAGTAAAAGTGTGTGTTTTCTTTGCAATTCTTTACATTTATAATACGTTTAGGATTTTTTTAAAGTACACCTCTTTTTCAGATAATTGTGTGTTATTTGAACCGTTCACACATATTTTGTCCAGAACCACTAACAATCCCTCCCTCCTTTCCTCAGACAATCTGACCGCTTCTACGACGAGGGGGTCTTCGTGGTGGATAACCCAGAGTCTGAGCGTGGCGACGTCGGCATCGACAACAACGTGCTGCAGGCGCAACCCCTGCGGCAAAACATCTACGAGTACCGCGACTCCCCGTCCAAATACGGCAAGCATCCGCCGCCCACCGACGCCGGTTCCATCCGGTCGCCCAGTTCGCTCGGCACGATGCATACCACCGGCAAGTCCATCTCGGGCAGCCAAAGCTCGCTACGCAGCGCCATCTCGATGAAGGAAGTATCGGTGAGTCCGGCGCCGCGGTCCGAAACCAACTTTGACCGGAACATCCGGTACGCCGAGCGGGGTGTCGACACCGAAGTGCAGAAGAACGGAGGTGGGAAATACCAGCGCTCGGACTCCAAGGGCGCACTCAACGACAAGGCACGGGAGTTTGCCACCAGCACGCCCATCGAACCCGTGTCCCGATCTCAACAACCGACGCCGCAGCCGACCACGGGTCGCGGTAGTCGCGCCGGATTCGACCGAAGCAACAACGCCAGTCGAACGAACTTAATCGAAGGAATTCCACAAACTGAAGTTTAAGTACGTAATATTAGCGTAATTTTAAAATTGTTTTAGCTAGAATAATTGACCGGTAACGCCCGCCGTTACGGAATGCCACGCGTCCCCATCACAAACAATCGTATAACAGATCAACCTTGATAATCGCAACATATCAGGTTAGGTTCTTTAAGTAAGCTCTAGAATTAAAAAAAGTAAAAACCCGTACTATTTAATATAAATCGAAATCTACAATAGATTGACCGCAGTCTTTAAGTGTAACAGATAGCACCAAGTGCCTTAAAGTTTACAAATTTTCATACAACTTAAACACAAACTAGCCCATAAGCACAATTAGAAATATACAAAAAAAAAACGAGACTCACAAACTTTTGCAGCCAACCTGGTTTGGAGTCGAATACGTACTGAATGTTTAGTGTTTAGTTACATGTTTATTTGTTTATTGTTTAGTATTATATGTATTACATGTAGTTTGTACAAAAGTGCAACCTGATTGTCCATGTTTCAGTGTTTCCGTCCAATTTCGTTTTTAAGTGTATACACTGTGTCATCCGTGTTGAATCGTACATGTTGTCCAGTCCATTTTAGTTTTAAAAACCCCTAATTTTATCAAACTAACTGTAAGCATTTTAGTTACTTCTTCACCTTTCTTGTTCTGTCGCTCCAACCGCGCGTGGAAATAATCAAAGCAAAGGAAATTTAGGCCAAACTGTGCAAATATTACGTTTACTCTTAACTTTACCTTACTAAGTTGACTCCTGTAAATAACTTATCAAACATCCTACTTCGTCTCATTCCATTACAAAATTCAACAAACGCTTGCTTTCGCGCTTTCGTTAAGGTTTCACGTTAGAAACACTACTGGTAAGAGTTTATTTTAGCAAAAAAAATAAATAAATCATAAAATGGTAAGCATTTAACGGCAAACGTGTACATATAGTGGCGATAGCAAAATGATTGATTACCATTTAAGTATTAAACGAGTTTAGTTTAACAGCTGCACAAGTGTTGTGAGGAAAAAATCGTGTAGGAATATTTTTTGTGAATCGTTCGTATATTTGGAAATAAAGTTTTGTACGAGTAAAGAAAAGAAGAAATTTATTCAGAGTTATCACAAATTCTTAAACAATTAATTTCTTTCTAGTTATAACATTTTACTGCATAGTGCGAAAAAGTTCAAAGTTAATATATTAAACAAAGTTTTTTTTTTGTTAAAACTGAAAACATCTTAAACGTATGTTCACTTTTATTTAAATTGATTTTCTAATCGTGCATACTCTTTTTGAATCTTATCAGACGCAATCATAATAGAGATATCCACGAGCGAGAGTGTGTTAGTTTGTAACAAAATTACACACAGACATAGGCAAATCGAGTAGATTAATTCGTCTGTCAGAATCAGCTGTGTTCTTTGTCATACCACGAGCACGTGGTAAACAGCTGGTTTTTACAGACGATTGGTCTACTCGATTTGCCTATGTCTGCGTAAAAATAGTGTAAACAAAATCAGCTGTTTGGAATTCAGCCAATCACAATCGACCAAAACCAAAACAATACTTTAAATACAAATACTAATACAGAATCGTGGTGTGCGTGAGAGAAACCGTGGAGATCTCTATACCACGGGTCCAGGTTGTGCACCATCTTGAGCAGCTTGTTTTGCTTCACCTGGAGTCGCTCACGGTGCGATTTGGCGCAGTTGCCCCAGACCGCAGCAGCGTAGGTCAGCATTGGACGGATGATGCACTTGACCACGAGCGACTTGTTCTTGATGCTCAGCTGCGACCGCCGATTCAGCAGGGAGTAGAGCGCTTTGGTGGACCGATCCACCTTCCCGATGATGTAGTTCACGTGCTTGTCGTACTTTAACTTCTTGTCATGCACCACTCCCAGGTACGTGACATCGTCGTCCCACGATGCAGGCTGGCCGTTGACGCTGATCGATCTGCGGGGAAGGTGCCGAGCAGCACGCCTCCTGGTGAAGAAGATGGACTGGGTTTTCCCAGCGTTCAGCTTGATGCGCCACTTCCGCTGAAACTCCTCGAGGTTGTTCTGTGCCGCTTGGAGGTGAGTGACGACGATCTTCGGGTCCTTATCCGATGCCAAGTATGCAATATTTATTCAAAAATCAAAAACAATATTTAATTACCTTACTTAAAAAATTAGAAAATCAATTAAATTTAAAATATAACACCTGAAAAAAAATATAATAAAAATTTCGCAATTCGCAATTCGCAATTTTCAGTGTAAGAACGGGCCTTGACCGATCTTATGCACTAGGTTCCCGACGAACACGCACTGCCCTTACACCTACATCTCACCCTTGCTCTGAGTCAGTACGAGCAGCACGCTAGAACACGCTTTGAGTGTTCGTGCCAGGCATGCACACCTTCTTTTCCGGTTACGCATTTTAACTCGGCCGGGGGTGGTACATTACGTAGGGTTTGATGTAAGTATAAGCGCCTAACCATTTATAGTGTGCCTATCAACTTTCATTGAAGCAAAAACTGTTTTATTTTTAGTTTGAATTCAAAAACTAGTTGTTATTTTACTGTGTACTGTTTTCTCCTGAAATCTTCCCTATTGTTGAGTCGTGTTTATCTGTTGCTATTTCTTTTGTCGCGGTGTTTTGTTACAATATTTTGGTCCTAAGCATTTTATAAAAGTTTTTCAAAAGTACAATAGTAATATTTGCGTTAATCCTTTAATCATTTCATAAATTGAGTCAGGGCTCGAACCTCACTTGCTTAAGAAAAAGGTGAAGTTTCAAAACAATGGACAGTGAAAGAAATATACTATGTAAAGAATCAATAGTAAAAGAAAGATAGTAATTTATGAAGAAGATAAAGAAATTAACAATAGTTAATAAAAAGAGATAACAAACAAGCTTAGATTATTGTTATGATGGGCAATTTACAGGGAAGATGAGAAATTATTGAAATAGATAAATAAAGAAAAGGCACATGATAAACAAAATTGACATCGCTGCCAAATTAAGGGAAAGCAGACAGTTTGTTGCAGCAGCATCATTTAGTAAAATAGAGTGGAAAAGCGTTGAGAAATAAGAGAATCAAATCAGTAAAATCGAAATCAAATGGAGGATAGTAAACAGAAGCTGCGTTAGAGAATCAGTGAAACAAAATTAACAGAATATAGATGATAGATAAAAACGGAAAGAAGAGAAACCCCGTTGTGTGATGTTTCAGGTACATCCACAGCAGTTGACTCAACATACTGCGAATCAAAACAATACCATCTACAATCACAAATTACTTCCCTTTCCCACATTGTCGCGCCCCTTTCTTCTAGCCGTCTCGACTCTGACCCTCGCTGGTCAAAGGTTTACGATCCGTTTCCACAGGCCACCAGCTAGGTCATCATGAAAACCAAGCCAACGTGGAGGTAAGAAAATAGGACACTTGCAAGGAACCAGAGCTATACTGTCTTGATCAAGTATGATCTAACAGGACTACGGACGTAGTCAGTGACGCTCCTTCCAGGATGTTCCTCGCCTGAGCGTCAACTGAAGGGATATCATCAGAATCATTCGCACTTGGCCTGCAATATAATAAAAATTTCAAATAGAAATTGAAATAATAAAATAAGTCCGTTATTCTGTAATTTCGGAATACGGGTCATTCCACCTGAAGTGTGCAAGAAAAAATGCAAATTTGAAAATTACCATCTCCGATTCTGCTCAAATTTGGCAGAGCTGTTGAGACTATCATAACATGCAAAAATTCCGAATTTCATTCAAATCTCCATTTTTGTACCCTCCCAAAAAATCGAATTTTTGGCGATTTTTGAGCGAAATCCCTATCTTAAAACGACGATAACTCAGGAACCAGAAATCTTAGAGAGTCGGTCTTAGACTCAATTTTGAAATTGGAAATTGGACGTAGAATCCATTTCCGTGACCAAAATTTGGATTAAAATATTTTTTCTACCTGTATTGCGCAATTGAAAACTTGAAATGGCCGTATCTCAAAACAGCCATATTTTTCTTTTAAATTTGACCTCACCATCGTATTCCCCGTCCAATTTTACATAATAATCACTTATCGACAGAAAGGAATATGTTTCGTTCCAGAGATATCGAATTTTAAAGTTTTAAGTATTTGAGATTACCTAAATTAGCAACACTCTCCGCATATGCTAAAAGCACTCAGTCGTGCTGATCAGTGATTACTATCTGGTGTTCTGTAAGATGAATTATTTTTATAATTTTATACGATTTTGAGATAATCAATACATTGAACAATCTATTTTTTGTTTAAGGAATATTTATTGGGTAATTTTGAACGCACTGTTTTTCCAGATCTCAGTATCATTGTACCATAGTAGGTAAAATTACCCTCTAAGACCCTCTAAGATTTGTGGTTCCTGAATTATCGACGTTTGGAGATAGGGGTTTCGCTCAAAAATCGCCCAAAAGTCGATTTTTTGGGAGGGTACAAAACTGGAGGGGGAGGTCCAATTTGAATGAAATTAGGGATTTTTGCATGTTTTGATAGTCTCAACAGCTCTGCCAAATTTGAGCAGAATCGGAGATGGTAATTTTCAAGTGATGTTCGGTTCAGATGGAATGAACCATACGCAAAAAGAATTAAAAAAATATAAATAATAAATAAAACAGCATTTTTAAAACAATTCAAATAAAGCCGTTGAAAATATTTTTTATGTTAGAACGGCATGTGGATTGCTTCTTGATATACATGATTGAGTCCTAGCCACGTGATACGAATTTGCGGTTTTGAGGTACGGTAGCCATGGACAGTATTTCTTTCAATTCGTTGCAAAGAACATAGTAGAATTTTTGAAAAAATATGATATTTATTACCATAGATCGTGTTACAACATATTTCAACCTAGTTGGCAAATTTGCCTCCATCATCTTACGGCGCTAATATTTACCTCCTTTTAACATTATAAACGCGTTCCGCTGAGCTAAACTTAACTGTGTTATTCTTCCTTTGTAACCACGCGCAACACGTTATATTGTTTTCAGCCCTTAAAGTCTACGACACTTGGCGTGTTTCAACAAGTCCTTCCTTTTATCATTTGTGTGTCCTTCTAAAAACCTACCTTAAAAACTTATTATTATCATTTGCTGTTATTAAAGTCTTTTTCTGGCGCCAAAGCGCCGTACACTGTCGAACTTTCGACGTTTCTATGAATAAGCGTACTTTTTTCACACTCACCACACACTCTCTTTCTCACTCTCTCTCTCTCTTTCTTTATCAACCATCGTTTGAGTAATATGTAAAAACTGTGCTATAAAATGTTTAACTGGTCGCGCTGTCGCTTGGTAAGGCGAATTTGAGTTCGTCTGTTTTGTTTTTGGGGGGAAAAGGGTGGAAAAACGGATGGAAATATGGTTAAGGTTTGTTTTTGGTGCTGCCTTCAGGGATACTTTGTTGAGATTTGTTTTAAAAAATAATTTTGGGAAAAGGAATGTCAGTGATTAGTCCAATGTTGGGGTATTTTTTTAGTTTGTTAGTGGGATAAGCGTAGAGTGTGTCAGGTTTAGTTATTGGGTTGGGATGCTATTTTGAGGATTTCGTTAGAAGCTTTTTTCAAGTGTTAGAATGTTTTTGGGAATTTTCCAGACTTTGTTAGCTGTTTAGTTGGAATTCCGGATTATGTTTTTCCTGCTCGACAAAGTATCCCTTAAGGCACGCTCTTTGTACTGTTCGCCATTTTTTTCATAATACTTAAAATATAACAAATTAGATCTAGCGATGTAGTAATTAATATAACGTTTATTGCCCCTAAGATTGGCTGAACTTGAATGAACTTGGAAATGCGCGACGATACACGCTGCAATCGCCAAACGTGACATTTTAAGCATGCTATAATTATGGCACGACCCCTCTTCCTCGCGTGTATCGCCGCCGATTTATGAGCGATGATTGTTTTTTGGGAATAAGTTACAAAAAGTTGGCTAAAGATTTTTATGATTCTTCTTTTTCCTATACACAAATTTTGTTGACCTAGTTGTTGAGTTGACTAAAACAAGTTAGAAGCATTACCTATCAAGTCTTGGCGGAGACCACCTTGTTCTCCACGTCCGCCAGCAGCGTCGGCACGTTGCTGACGGGGTTGTTGGCGTCCAGCGATTTGCGACTGGACGCCGGTGGCGTCAGCAAACCCTCCGGGTCGAGCAGGATTGGCGCCGGCGAGGCCTCCTGCTGGATCATACAGGCCAGCACCTCGAGACGCTCGCGACGGACTGCGGCACGATCCTGAAATTGAAGAGTAGGGGGTTAGCGAGGTTGTTCCAAGGTGTACCGATTGAAACACTTACAAACATGTCCAGCGAGGTCGTGTGCGTCTGGATGATGTGCGAGCTGTCCGCGACCAGGTTTGGGCAGACGTGCGCCAGGCCGTAGCTGCCCTTGACCTGCTCGTTCGACTCGAGCAGCGCCAGCGGGGAGATTTCGTTCTCGTCGCAGATCACCAGGAAGTACGGTTCCATCCATTTGGCACACGGCGCGATCGCCTCCCAGTCCAGCCCGGACACGGTGGTGGCAGTTTTCCTGTTTGAAGAAGCAAACAAAATAAAGCTTAGAAACGATTCTAGAACACGGAGGTCGTAGCGTGTCCTACCTGTCGAAGGTGTGGCTGACGGCGGCCGCGGCAATCACAGAGTAGGGAAAGTTGGCCAGACCGACGTCCAGCGAGCACAGATCGATCAGTTGCGCCGTCTGGGCAAACTCCATCCCAGAGAACTGCGGGTACACGAACGAGTCCGAGCACCGGGGCTCCACCTTAACCTGCTGTTGCTGCTTCCGACTACTTCCACCGCCATTAACCTCCGCCATCCGGCTCGTCACGTTGACCTGCATGTACAGCCCCAGCCAACCCATCACCGTCACCGGGTTGATGCTCCACTGCAGCTCACTGAGCAGCAGCAGCTCCTCCCGCAAGATGTCGTCCTCCGAGCAGGCTCCGTCCGTGACGTACGCAAACTCCCCAATCTTGGGCGGATAGATCTCCTCGACCTTGGCCGCCACGAACAGTGACGTGATGCCGAGCAGCTGCAGGTGTGTTTTCTTCTGTTCCTTCTTCCGGCTCAGGAACCGGTCGATGTAGTCCACCGCCAGGTAGTACGTCTCGCGGTGCAGTTTGTACACCTCGCACACCTCGATCAGCCAGTCGAGCAGGATGGCGCGCATCCGGGGTTGCAGGCCTGCGGAACGGAGAATGTAAGAGTTGGTTAGGTTTACTTCGGCAAGCTATGGAGTCCACACTTTAATAAACCCAATTTTTTTTAATAAACAACCAGAAAAACATTTTTTTATGATGTAACACAACTTGGACTAAGCGTAATTTGGAAACTATTTCCATCAAAACGATGTCATTGATGAGAAAAGGTCAATGCGGATGTAGAGCAAATCGAGCTCAGTATCTCCTCACAAAGACTGTGCCTTCAAAAAAAATAATGAAAAATAAGAAGAAAGACAAACAGAAAAATTAAGTTAGAAAGTCGATGATCCTCTCACAAAAGAGACAGGTGAAAAGAGACCAAAGAAGGACACAAATTATCCGAAATAAGAACAGTCAATGCGGATGGAGAGTAAATTCGACCCTCTACTCACATAAATTTTCATAAAATACCGATTGTTAAAAACTCAAATTTACACATTTTTTAATTTGGATATCAAAAGACGCCAAATTTGGTATAGATTTTGACTACAACAGAGTTTTTAGTGTAAAATACGCAAACATTCGCAAAATACCGATTTAAAAAATACGTTCCAGACTCGACTGTCCGAAGGACTTGGAAAAAATTCACTTCGGATGACATGGCTGCCAAAATGGCGGTGATTAATCCTCTACAACCTAACTCCGCCTTCAGACGGGCTTCGATCTAACAAATCGCCAAAAACCCATTTTTCCACCAATTTTTGATGTTAATAAAGCATTGGAGCAGTTCTCTCAGATTTCGGTCATTCTATTCTTTTGTATTTTTTAATCCGACTGAAACTTTTTTGGTGCCTTCGGTATGCCCAAAGAAGCCATTTTGCATCATTAGTTTGTCCATATAATTTTCCATACGAATTTGGCAGCTGTCCATACAAAAATGATGTATGAAAATTCAAAAATCTGTATCTTTTGAAGGAATTTTTTGGTCGATTTGGTGTCTTCGACAAAGTTGTAGGTATGTATATGGACTACACTGAAAAAAAATGATACACGGTAAAAAAAATTTGGTGATTTTTTATAAAACTTTTTGTCACTAAAACTTGTTTTGCAAAAAACACTATTTTTATTATTTTTTTTTATTTTTTATATGTTTTAGAGGACATAAAATGCTAACTTTTCTGAAATTTCCAGGTTGTGCAAAAAATCTTTGACCGAGTTATGAATTTTTGAATCAATACTGATTTTTTTTAAAAAATCGAAATTTTGGTCGCAAACATTTTTCAACTTCATTTTTCGATGTAAAATCAAATTTGCAATCAAAAAGTACCTCAGTGAAATTTTGATAAAGTGCACCGTTTTCAAGTTACATCCATTTCTAGGTGACTTTTTTAAAAATAGTCGCAGTTTTTAATTTTTTTTTAAATTGGTTGCCATGTTTGCCCACTTCTGAAAAAAAATATTTTTGAAAAGCTGAGAAAATTCTCTATATTTTGCTTTTTTGAACTTTGTTAATACGACCCTTAGTTGCTGAGATATTGCCACTGGAAAGAAGAAATCATAAAATTCAAGAATATTCCAAGGTTGGAAGTGTGACTTGTTTCGTGAGACATTGCCAATGTTTTTAAAATGTATTTTTTTAGGGGTCAACTTTGGCTGTGTTTAATACTAACATTTTCAGTAAAAAGAAAAAAACAGCAATTTTTGTAGTTTCCACGACTAAGCCACTACGCATTTATTTTTTTACAATTAAAATGATGATGGTGCCATTCCATAGCATGTGAAATGCAAGCAAAGCAAAATGTAGTGATAAGAGGTGGTAGAATAGGTCAAATACTAAAAAATAAACATAAGCTAAACAAGATAAATGCAAAATAAAATACTAAAAATAAAACAAGAAAATTATAAAACAATAGAAGTAGAGGGTTAAATATTGAGAAAATGCATTTGATAGTTTGATAGACAATTATCCATTAAAATTTTATAGAAACGGAACGGAGAACTCCAATTTGAAGTTAAAAATAAGAAAATTCGGAAAAAACGAAAAAAACTGTAATCTCAAATTTAACGTCGATGCTTTGTGCAAATTATGAAAAAAAAATGTTTTGTCAGCAAAAGACAGAATTTTTTGGAAATTTTAGTACTTAAGTGTTTTTTTTTTGTCTGTTTGTTTAATTAGTCATCAATGTTTTCAAAAAATATGCCTTTGTAAAAAAATTAAGAGCATGGCCAAGTAACTTAAGCCCGTGTTTTATGACTGAAAGTTGTATATTTGTGATTGAAAACATAACAAAAAAAATTAAAAAAGGAAGCTTTTTGCGCAAATCGATTTTACACATATTATTTTTTCTAGATTTGACTATTTTATCTGAAACGTATACTACTTTGCCGAAGACACTGAAGTTATCAATAATTGCGTTCTGAAGATACAGATTCTAGTAAACTTAGAATATTTAGAAACCTTTTTTATGGACAACTGTCAATGGAAACTTATATGGAATCGCAAAATGGCTTTTATGGTCACAAGGAAGACTCCCACAAAAATACAATTGTCATTCTCATTCTCAGTAGAACAACTGAAAATGGATGGTTTTAGAGTAAAGAAAACGAACCTTTTTTAAAGTTGACCTTTTTCAAGATTTGTCAAGTTGTCACCCTAACCTTTTTTAAGATAACAAAAAATGTCGAAGAGGATGTCTACCTGAAGCTGAGCACAAACCATAAACTTTAACTCTACTTTATTGTAACTTCCATAATGACCCTAAAAATTTATGAACCAGCCCCTCTACCCTCATCATCATTTTATTGTACTCCTCTTAATACGAATAAAGAAAAACAAAATCTTACCTGGATGCTGATCGAACATGCTCGGTTCCCGCTCGAGCGACGCCTTCGCGTCCTTGCGGCACATCAGCCGCCACACCTCGGTCGACTTGGCCCAGGCGAGCGCCGGGAGCGGACAGGTCCGCAGATCTGCGGACGGCGTCACGCAGCAGGACAGGGCGGCCGGCCCGGAAGCCGACACGCGGGACTTATTGGTACTATTGTTACTGCTATTATCACTATTTTGGTGCTGCTTGCGGTGGCCGTGGGGCGTCGTGTCACCTTTGGTGTTCCAGCTGGAGCGGGACGCGGCGTCGCACGTCGCCGGACTCAGCACGCTGGTGATGGACGGGGGACTAGCCAGCGGGAACAGGTCGAACTCGGCCGTCGTGGAGTAACACTCGGACGAGCTCTGCGTGTCGGAGGAGGTGGAGGCCGGGTACTCGCCGAGGCTGCTGCTTTGAACCGATGGGGGCGGTACGCTGGACGCGGCACTGTTGCTGGAGGCCACACTCGGGGGCGGGATGGTCGGGGCGGAGGTGGCCTCGATCGGGGATCTCCGCTCGCCGCCATGGCGCTTGGCAGGTCGCTGGTTCTCTATGTCCTGTGGGAGAAATGAAAACATTTAGACTTCTTCGAGAATTACTCGAAAACTGTAACCCGAACCAGGAAGTAGTCAACGACAAACAGCAAGGACAGCCACATTCCAACTGACCGCACCGATCAGCTGACCATCGCGGAAGTGCCAAAAACCTCTTCATTTTCCTCTTGTTTTGAAACGCATTGTTCAGATTTTTTTCAAAGAGTCAAACAAAATTTGCCTCTTTTGAGACGACGACGACGTTCACTTTGGGCTGCGCAAGAGCTCCCGCCGGGAACAAAGGAGCAGTTTGTTTGTAACGGCATTTCTTGGCTCGAGCAGCTGTCGGCGAGGACGAAAAGAAAGAAGTAAAAAAAGGAGCAAAGGAGCACAAACTGGCAAAAGGAGGCGATTTAAATTTACAATAAGGAAGAAATGTTTTGGTGAGTTAAGGGAGGACGACATCTGTGGCAGTTGGCAGGAGGGTATTGGAATTGGGGATGAACCGGTTAGGGTTTAACTGCGATACGTAAGAAAATTTGGTAGCAGTTCAATCAACAAACATGTTGCATATGCACTTCTTTTAAAATAAATAAGGATTTTTAAATAAATATTATCATAGAACTAAACAGTGAACCGTGTTAAACCCACTGCATCAATAAAGGTTCTTGAAAGAGCTTTTAAAATCAAGAAAGATATCCCACAGAACTGGCAGCTCTGTACAACGTTAAGGGTACAAAAACCATGTATAAATAAATAACCACTTTTACTTTAAAAAGTTTTGCATGGCTTCGTTTGATGTACAGTCTACTGTACTGTTTATACCCTTTTTTCTCAAAAAATTCACAATAAATTTGTTAATGCTGAATGTCATTAACCTCAATGATCTGGCAACCCTTCCATGTAACAGTGGAATTTATTACCCTTTCAATCGAGTAATCGATTTATTTGTCAACTCAATTCCAGGCCTGCAAAACGTACACATGAAGCAAACCAAAATGTCAGTTCACTGCTAGCATGTGACTGTAAGCCTACTGTGTCCGTTCAACCACTGCCGCCTGACTTGTGCCGGTCGGCTGCTGGAGAATGAGAGACGTGAAAAAATGAGCTTCACTCACTCAATTCGTGTCGTATGACTGACTCGTAAAATCCTCTCTAAACACTATTTTGACTATTTTTAAACAATTGAATGGTTCTAGACTGTGCAAAACAACCATAACTTATATTCAAAATTACATTTCCACGCATAAATACCAACTTTGTGTGTAAAAACTTGTTTCTTTATGTGTGTGCGTGCAACGTCGAATGAGCGTTGGTCGACTACTGCCTCGCATTGCAGCTGTTCAGTGAGCTAGGGCACTTACGACTGAGTCGGGTTTGTTTATGTCACGGTTTTGCGGTACAGTGAATGGATCTGAAAAAATCGTGTATGCGTCGCCGATTTTCGCGTCAGGACCCCTGACATTTTCAGCTCTGCTCCAAACTGAGTTATTCTGACTCAAAATTCGTCAAAACCGAAAAAGATTTTTAAAAATCACTTATTTTATAATGATTTTCCAAACATTTTGAATCAAATTATATGTTTTACCTCGAAAAATCAAAAACATACTAGGGGAACAGCATCTAATTCCAGCGTGCCTCTAATGTTGGCAGGTCTGAACTTTGACATTCAATTAAAGCTAATTAAATGCGTTTTCAACTGAAATCGAGTGATAAATAGCTCAATAAGAAGTGAGCAAGCAAGTTTCTATCCAAAGTTTTGCAAAATTAGTTGTTTAAATATTGAATATCAGCAAATTGGATGGAGTTAGGAGCGAGTGCTTAACCTGCCAAACATACGAGAATTTCCCCTACAAAATAAAGGACACAATCGGAATAAAACATAGTAGAAAAAGCCTAAAACAATCAAATAATGACAGAAATCAAGCACGACAAAAAAACAAGATTGTTAAAAATGTACAACGGTCCAAAATTAACTTTAAAACAAGGAAAAAAAATAAAAAAATATTAATAAGCAAAAAATATCGTTTCTAGAAGAATTTTCAGGAGCTTAATATCTTAAAAATTATAATAAAACAACGTTATTTACTTAATCCACCTTCAGCATGTTGGAGCCTTCCTCTCTTTTGCACAGTAATTTCGTCTAATTTCAAAAAATTGCAGACTTTTTGTCAGCAAAATACAGAAACCACCTTTGAAGCAAATGGCAGCATTTGAGGTTATGTTGAGAATCACCCTTTTTTGTAGTCGTCTAAAATGTTTTTCCATCATAACTTTGAAACAACTAAATGAAACTTTACAATTTTCAATATCAAGCTGTAGGACCCGAAACTGGACCGAGTAGACCACATTCGGACAAAATTCGTTCAGCCAAAGTCGATAAAATCGAGTCTAGTTTTTTAAGGGTTCTATAAGCTATTGTGTTTCATATGTGTGTAGGACCTTTTAAAAAAAACTCTAGAAGTGCATATTTTTGGACAACACACGCACAGAAATTTGTTCAGAATTTTATTCTGAGTTGATAAGTCTAACCAAATGTGGGCCTAGAAGGTCAATTTTATAAGATCATTTTTCGATTGATTTCAGTATGGAAGGCAAAACAGTCATACTGCTACAAAGCTGGAACTTAATAACATCTCTTACTAGTAATTGCCATACATTTTATAGGTTCCACCTCTGAAAATCTAAAACCAGAAAGCACGACTTTAAATCCCAGAGGACATCGCATTCGACCTTGAACTAAATTGCGCAGTGCTAAATTTCTGGAATAAGTTCGAAATTCTCCCCAAACCGCGTGAGTCCTGGTCAACCCATAAATTCCGCCACTCTCCCTAGTCTAAAACAATGAGAGCACACGCCAACACTCATGTTTTCCTGGCGGCGCAACAACAACAGCCTTAAAAAAGAGCCACTCGAAGTTTATGGCCATTTCTACCTTTTTTTACCTTTGTCGTTCTTTTTAAGGGTGAAATAAAAAATATTATGTAAAGGGGTCGTTGAATTCCTTCACCATCCTGCCGGGTCGCACAATCACACACGCACACACGTTGTTTACCTTTTGCACACGCACACAACCCCGCGCATCGATACATTCTTAGAACCAACTTGTTCGACTCGGTATCATTCAGCTTTCGTCAAAAAGTAGTTTGGTGAAGGAAGCGAGAGGGAGGGAAAAAGAACTCACGAAAAAAAAACTAAATAGAGCAGTTCTCTAGGATTTCGGTCATTCGATTTTTTTTGTATTTTTTAATCCGACTGAAACTTTTTTGGTGCCTTCGGTATGCCCAAAGAAGCCATTTTGCATCATTAGTTTGTCCATATAATTTTCCATACAAATTCGGCAGCTGTCCATACAAAAATGATGTATGAAAATTCAAAAATCTGTATCTTTTGAAGGAATTTTTGATCGATTTGGTGTCTTCGGCAAAGTTGTAGGTATGGATACGGACTACACTGGAAAAAATAAACACGGTAAAAAAATTTGGTGATTTTTTATTTAACTTTTATCACTAAAACTTGATTTAAAAAACACTATTTTTAATTTTTTTATTTTTGATATGTTTTAGAAGGCATAAAATGCCAACTTTTCAGAAATTTCAGGTTGTGCAAAAATCACTGACCGAGTTATGAATTTTTAATCAATACTGATTTTTCAAAAATCGAAATTTTGGTCGTAAAATTTTCAACTTCATTTTTCGATGTAAAATCAAATTTGCAATCAAAAGTACTTTACTGAAATTTTGATAAAGTGCACCGTTTTCAAGTTATAGCCATATTTAAGTGACTTTTTGAAAATAGTCGCAGTTTTCATTTTTAAATTAGTGCACATGTTTGCCCAGTTTTGAAAAAATATTTTTGAAAAGCTGAGAAAATTCTCTATATTTTGCTTATTTGGACTTTGTTGATACGACCTTTAGTTGCTGAGATATTGCAATGCAAAGGTTTAAAAACAGGAAAATTGATGTTTTCTAAGTTTCACCCAAACAACCCACCATTTTCTATCGTCAATATCTCAGCAACTAATGGTCCGATTTTCAATGTTAATATATGAAACATTTGTGAAATTTTCCGATCTCTTCGAAAAAATATTTTTGGAATTTTCAAATCAAGACTAACATTTCACAAAGGCCAAACATTCAATATTACGCCCTTTTAAAATGTTTGTCTTGATTTGAAAATTCCAAAATATTTTTTCGAAAAGATCGGAAAATTTCACAATTGTTTCATATATTAACATTGAAAATCGGACCATTAGTTGCTGAGATATTGACGATAGAAAATGGTGGGTTGTTTGGGTGAAACTTAGAAAACATCAATTTTCCTGTTTTTAAACCTTTGCATTGCAATATCTCAGCAACTAAAGGTCGTATCAACATAGTCCGAATAAGCAAAATATAGAGAATTTTCTCAGCTTTTCAAAAATATTTTTTTCAAAACTGGGCAAACATGTGCACTAATTTAAAAAAATGAAAAACTGCGACTATTTTCAAAAAGTCACTTAAATATGGCTATAACTTGAAAACGGTGCACTTTATCAAAATTTTAGTAAAGTACTTTTGATTGCAAATTTGATTTTACATCGAAAAATGAAGTTGAAAAATTTTACGACCAAAATTTCGATTTTTGAAAAATCAGTATTGATTAAAAATTCATAACTCGGTCAGTGATTTTTGCACAACCTGGAAATTTCTGAAAAGTTGGCATTTTATGTCTTCTAAAACATATCAAAAATAAAAAAATTAAAAATAGTGTTTTTGTAAATCAAGTTTTAGTGATAAAGTTAAATAAAAAATCACCAAATTTTTTTACCGTGTATTATTTTTCCAGTGTAGTCCGTATCCATACCTACAACTTTGCCGAAGACACCAAATCGATCAAAAATTCCTTCAAAAGATACAGATTTTTGAATTTTCATACATCATTTTTGTATGGACAGCTGCCGAATTTGTATGGAAAATTATATGGACAAACTAATGATGCAAAATGGCTTCTTTGGGCATACCGAAGGCACCAAAAAAGTTTCAGCCGGATTAAAAAATACAAAAATTAAAATTGAAGAAAAAAGACCGATTTCGTAGAGAATTGCTCAATAGGGAAAGACTCGAGGAAGGATAATATGTGCGCAAAGAACTGGTAATGGGTATATTGACTGGTTTATGTATTTGAAAAGAAGGCAATTTTTTAAGGCTAAACTTGTTTCATTTTATCACTGTGCATCGGAATGGGAGCTCGTTGCTGCCTTGCTGTAGGGTTAGTTATTATTTAACGTATATTTAAAGAGGCTAGGAAAGCATTCGAGGGTGAACCTTTAATAAGGGAATTTGGGGTAGCTCATGTTGGCAGGATCAACAAGTGGTTGATCAACGTTGAATGCGAACGCTAGTTTTGTCCCACTTTCCCCTATTTTTCATAACCATATGTTGGATAGGGAGCAAAAGTAGAGGAAAGCTGGCGACGCGCTTGGCGTTGGGAAGTTTCCCGCCAAAACATTGCCGGGTGTAAACATTGTCTGGAACTCGTTGGGTTGAGGCATTTTAGAAGACTTATGAATCAACTAGTAATTTGGTGGGTATTTAAATTTCCTCATCTTTCCAATGCTTTAAAGAGCGAAGGGATTCCTCGAAAAATTGCAGAGAGATCGCATTTTGAAAAACGTGTACCGTTTTCAAGATACAGCCATTTCAAGTTTAATTTTAACTGAAAATATCCAGCATTCCGATTTGTTTTAAGCAGTATCCACCATCACTAGTTCATCGAGGAAGGTGTGGCAAACATATGGACGTTTAGAAAATTACGTCATTTGTGGACACCCCCTGACCAAATTTAGAACAAGTGTATTAAGATTGTAGGGCAGTTGCCCCAATTCCCCAAAAGAAAAAGAAACAAGAAAATTGAAACAGCCTTTTATTTTCCAATATCTCCAATATCTCAGAAACTAATGGTCCAATTTTCAATGTAAAAAAAATAAACAATTGCGAAATTTTCTGATCTATGCGAAAACACATTTTTAAACATTTTGGAATCAAGACTAACAATTCACAAAGGTCAAATATTCAATATAACGCTAATTTGAAATGTTAGACTTTAAAAAGTTTGATCCAAATAAAAAAATACAAAAAACGCTACTTAATGCATAATGGTTGGTGCCTTTCTCACATTCATGTTGTATTTTAGGTTGTATTTTCAAATTATTTAAGAGATTTTTTTAATGTTTTTTTTATTAATTTATTTTATTTTTTTTTATTCAATTTTTGTTTTTACCAGAACAGCAATTTTCAATTCTTTTTTAACCAAATCTCTAAAATTAAGGAGAAAGGGTGGGGGGGGCGCTGCAATTGAATTTAAAAGTGCTGATATGCCAACATTAGGTGCACGATGGAATTGCATGTTGTCCCCCTAGTTTTATTAAACAATGTCTTATGAGTTGTATACTGATTGGTGCGCTGGAAGTGGGGACGCGAAGTCGTGATTATGCAGGTTAATTTTTTTGTGTGCTTTTGTGTCGCTGTTCGTATCGGATGAGTGATTGTGCTAATCGAATAATAGCATCATTGGTGCGCTGGAAGTGGGGACGCGAAATCGTGATTATGCAGGTTAATTTTTTTGTGTGCTTTTGTGTCGCTGTTCGTATCGGATGAGTGATTGTGCTAATCAAATAATAGCATCATTGGTGCTTTGGAAGTGGGGACGCGAAATCGTGATTATGCAGGTTAATTTTTTTGTGTGCTTTTGTGTCGCTGTTCGTATCGGATGAGTGATTGTGCTAATCGAATAATAGCATCATTGGTGCGCTGGAAGTGGGGACGCGAAGTCGTGATTATGCAGGTTATTTTTTTGTGTGCTTTTGTGTCGCTGTTCGTATCGGATGAGTGATTGTGCTAATCGAATAATAGCATCATTGGTGCGCTGGAAGTGGGGACGCGAAATCGTGATTATGCAGGTTAATTTTTTTGTGTGCTTTTGTGTCGCTGTTCGTATCGGATGAGTGATTGTGCTAATCGAATAATAGCATCATTGGTGCGCTGGAAGTGGGGACGCGAAGTCGTGATTATGCAGGTTAATTTTTTTGTGTGCTTTTGTGTCGCTGTTCGTATCGGATGAGTGATTGTGCTAATCGAATAATAGCATCATTGGTGCGCTGGAAGTGGGGACGCGAAATCGTGATTATGCAGGTTAATTTTTTTGTGTGCTTTTGTGTCGCTGTTCGTATCGGATGAGTGATTGTGCTAATCGAATAATAGCATCATTGGTGCGCTGGAAGTGGGGACGCGAAGTCGTGATTATGCAGGTTAATTTTTTTGTGTGCTTTTGTGTCGCTGTTCGTATCGGATGAGTGATTGTGCTAATCGAATAATAGCATCATTGGTGCGCTGGAAGTGGGGACGCGAAATCGTGATTATTCAGGTTAATTTTTGGTGTGCTTTTGTGTCGCTGTTCGTATCGGATGAGTGATTGTGCTAATCGAATAATAGCATCATTGGTGCGCTGGAAGTGGGGACGCGAAATCGTGATTATGCAGGTTAATTTTTTTGTGTGCTTTTGTGTCGCTGTTCGTATCGGATGAGTGATTGTGCTAATCGAATAATAGCATCATTGGTGCGCTGGAAGTGGGGACGCGAAGTCGTGATTATGCAGGTTAATTTTTTTGTGTGCTTTTGTGTCGCTGTTCGTATCGGATGAGTGATTGTGCTAATCGAATAATAGCATCATTGGTGCGCTGGAAGTGGGGACGCGAAATCGTGATTATTCAGGTTAATTTTTGGTGTGCTTTTGTGTCGCTGTTCGTATCGGATGAGTGATTGTGCTAATCGAATAATAGCATCATTGGTGCGCTGGAAGTGGGGACGCGAAGTCGTGATTATGCAGGTTAATTTTTTTGTGTGCTTTTGTGTCGCTGTTCGTATCGGATGAGTGATTGTGCTAATCGAATAATAGCATCATTGGTGCGCTGGAAGTGGGGACGCGAAATCGTGATTATGCAGGTTAATTTTTGGTGTGCTTTTGTGTCGCTGTTCGTATCGGATGAGTGATTGTGCTAATCGAATAATAGCATCATTGGTGCGCTGGAAGTGGGGACGCGAAATCGTGATTATGCAGGTTAATTTTTTTGTGTGCTTTTGTGTCGCTGTTCGTATCGGATGAGTGATTGTGCTAATCGAATAATAGCATCATTGGTGCGCTGGAAGTGGGGACGCGAAATCGTGATTATGCAGGTTAATTTTTTTGTGTGCTTTTGTGTCGCTGTTCGTATCGGATGAGTGATTGTGCTAATCGAATAATAGCATCATTGGTGCGCTGGAAGTGGGGACGCGAAGTCGTGATTATGCAGGTTAATTTTTTTGTGTGCTTTTGTGTCGCTGTTCGTATCGGATGAGTGATTGTGCTAATCGAATAATAGCATCATTGGTGCGCTGGAAGTGGGGACGCGAAATCGTGATTATGCAGGTTAATTTTTTTGTGTGCTTTTGTGTCGCTGTTCGTATCGGATGAGTGATTGTGCTAATCGAATAATAGCATCATTGGTGCGCTGGAAGTGGGGACGCGAAGTCGTGATTATGCAGGTTAATTTTTTTGTGTGCTTTTGTGTCGCTGTTCGTATCGGATGAGTGATTGTGCTAATCGAATAATAGCATCATTGGTGCGCTGGAAGTGGGGACGCGAAATCGTGATTATTCAGGTTAATTTTTGGTGTGCTTTTGTGTCGCTGTTCGTATCGGATGAGTGATTGTGCTAATCGAATAATAGCATCATTGGTGCGCTGGAAGTGGGGACGCGAAATCGTGATTATGCAGGTTAATTTTTTGTGTGCTTTTGTGTCGCTGTTCGTATCGGATGAGTGATTGTGCTAATCGAATAATAGCATCATTGGTGCGCTGGAAGTGGGGACGCGAAGTCGTGATTATGCAGGTTAATTTTTTGTGTGCTTTTGTGTCGCTGTTCGTATCGGATGAGTGATTGTGCTAATCGAATAATAGCATCATTGGTGCGCTGGAAGTGGGGACGCGAAATCGTGATTATTCAGGTTAATTTTTGGTGTGCTTTTGTGTCGCTGTTCGTATCGGATGAGTGATTGTGCTAATCGAATAATAGCATCATTGGTGCGCTGGAAGTGGGGACGCGAAGTCGTGATTATGCAGGTTAATTTTTTTGTGTGCTTTTGTGTCGCTGTTCGTATCGGATGAGTGATTGTGCTAATCGAATAATAGCATCATTGGTGCGCTGGAAGTGGGGACGCGAAATCGTGATTATTCAGGTTAATTTTTGGTGTGCTTTTGTGTCGCTGTTCGTATCGGATGAGTGATTGTGCTAATCGAATAATAGCATCATTGGTGCGCTGGAAGTGGGGACGCGAAATCGTGATTATTCAGGTTAATTTTTGGTGTGCTTTTGTGTCGCTGTTCGTATCGGATGAGTGATTGTGCTAATCGAATAATAGCATCATTGGTGCGCTGGAAGTGGGGACGCGAAATCGTGATTATGCAGGTTAATTTTTTTGTGTGCTTTTGTGTCGTTGTTCGTATCGGATGAGTGATTGTGCTAATCAAATAATAGCATCATTGGTGCGCTGGAAGTGGGGACGCGAAATCGTGATTATTCAGGTTAATTTTTGGTGTGCTTTTGTGTCGCTGTTCGTATCGGATGAGTGATTGTGCTAATCGAATAATAGCATCATTGGTGCGCTGGAAGTGGGGACGCGAAGTCGTGATTATGCAGGTTAATTTTTTTGTGTGCTTTTGTGTCGCTGTTCGTATCGGATGAGTGATTGTGCTAATCGAATAATAGCATCATTGGTGCGCTGGAAGTGGGGACGCGAAATCGTGATTATTCAGGTTAATTTTTGGTGTGCTTTTGTGTCGCTGTTCGTATCGGATGAGTGATTGTGCTAATCGAATAATAGCATCATTGGTGCGCTGGAAGTGGGGACGCGAAGTCGTGATTATGCAGGTTAATTTTTTTGTGTGCTTTTGTGTCGCTGTTCGTATCGGATGAGTGATTGTGCTAATCGAATAATAGCATCATTGGTGCGCTGGAAGTGGGGACGCGAAATCGTGATTATTCAGGTTAATTTTTGGTGTGCTTTTGTGTCGCTGTTCGTATCGGATGAGTGATTGTGCTAATCGAATAATAGCATCATTGGTGCGCTGGAAGTGGGGACGCGAAATCGTGATTATGCAGGTTAATTTTTTTGTGTGCTTTTGTGTCGCTGTTCGTATCGGATGAGTGATTGTGCTAATCGAATAATAGCATCATTGGTGCGCTGGAAGTGGGGACGCGAAGTCGTGATTATGCAGGTTAATTTTTTTGTGTGCTTTTGTGTCGCTGTTCGTATCGGATGAGTGATTGTGCTAATCGAATAATAGCATCATTGGTGCGCTGGAAGTGGGGACGCGAAATCGTGATTATGCAGGTTAATTTTTTTGTGTGCTTTTGTGTCGCTGTTCGTATCGGATGAGTGATTGTGGTAATCGAATAATAGCATCATTGGTGCGCTGGAAGTGGGGACGCGAAGTCGTGATTATGCAGGTTATTTTTTTTGTGTGCTTTTGTGTCGCTGTTCGTTAGGGGTGAGTGATTGTGGTGATCGAATAATAGCATGACTTACTGAATTATTTGTGTCTTGAGCGTAATTTTCGTTGAGTAATTGGTGTTTTTTGTGATTTTTTTTTGTGATTTTTTTTTGTGATTTTTTTTTTGAGATCTTAATTAATTGTTTTGTGATTTTCAAAGCCCTTCCTATATCATCGTTGATCGGAAGGCACGGCGTCGGGTAAATTGTGTATAATGTTTTGAATAAGGTTTTATTTTTAATGGCGAAAAAACCATTTCTATATAAGGATCGAAAGACGCACTGACATTTTGGATTAATTAATAGTGGAGTGAAATAATTGTGTGTGAGTGACTTTGTGTGTTAACCAAAAAGACCTTCCCATAGCATCGTTGCTCGGAAGGCTCGCCGACGGGTCTGTTATGAAAGTCCTCCCCATAGCATCGTAGCTCGGGAGGCATCGAAAAGCCAATACCTTATCCTACTAACCCAAAAAAATAATCACGTGATGCTTGAAGGAGATGCTGTGGATTCAACGGTCTCAAGCGGTATCAACAAGTATATAGCGAAAAACTGTGTGCTTGATGAGTCTGCAACTTCAACTATCGGACTAACATTCCTCCCTTTCGTTGAACTGCAGGCTTCTTGGGAGGGCGCCGGTATTGACTAATAAAGTAGGGATCTTCAGAGGTTAAACAGTGAACGGATGGTTGGCTCCCACTGATCATTTTTGATTCATTGTTTAACTTCAGCTGATCTGTCAATAACGGAGTAGCAGCTCATTGGCAGTCAACCATGCTCATGCTCATGCTCATGCTCATGTCTTATGAGTTGTATACTGCCGTTCTACGCATAATTGTCCCATGTTCAAAAAAGTGCAACTGAGAAAAACGAGATTGACATTTTTCGACCGATTTCTGTGTTTCTACGCATAATTGTCCCGTAGGTTTCTATTCGCCCTGTGTCCCTAATCGCCCCAGTTAGCAGTTTTTCACCCTTATTTGTGATCCTCTTGCTATACAATAGGTAAACAAGGCATAATGCTTAGTAAAACTAATGATTCCGTGTAAGAAAATACTTGGTGGGACAATTATGCGTAGAAGTTCAACGATGGGACAAACAGACTTGGTGTTGTTTTTTATGAGTTTCCGAACAAATTACCAGATTTTATGTGTTTTTCTTAAAGTACACATCAGACTAAACTTAAAAATGGCATAAAGTCAAAATCGTCCTAAACTGACATGGGACAATTATGCGTAGAACGGTAGTATATTTCAGTAAAAAGTTCGTGTAAATCTTTGTCGAGCCAAAATGATGTATTCAGTAACATAATTAATACAGACTTTTTCCAGAAGAGACGCAGACACTGCTTAAGCAATGTGGCAACCGGCGATATGCATGCTGCGCGACTCTCGCGCGTACGAAAAAAGACCCGGCCTTTGAGGTTATGCAAAAATCACCCTTTTTTGCAGCTACAAAAAAAACTTGTTAATGGCATTACTTTAAAAGAACTTCACTAAACAGAATAAAATTTAATAGGGTCTTAGGGGACCCCAAGACGAACAGAACAAGGCGGATCCGGCCAAAATCGGTTCAGCCAGTTCTGAGATAATCGTGTGGAAAAAAAATCATGTCTACACACATCCCCACAGACATTTGTTCAGAATTTGATTCTGAGTCGATAGGTATACGTGAAGGTATATCTGAGAGGTGTATTTAAGAAGTTCATTTTTCGAGTGATTTTATAGCCTTGCCTCAGTGAGGTGAGGAAGGCAAAAATAAATATGCACGAAATTGGCAAATTGTGTAGGGGTCACCAGTTGCTCACCAGTTCCGTATTCACTTTTCAAAACGGCGAATCCCTAGATGTAAACATCGAGTCTGAACTTTAACATGAGTTGTGGTTAGCTCTAATCTTTATGAATAATTGGAATAATTTGTTTAAACTGTTAAATAATTTACAATAGAACTCCGTATTAACTTTTCAAAAGGGCGAATCCCTAGATGTAAACAAACAGTCTATCCCACTTGTTCTAATGACGTCGAGTAAGAAAGGAATAGGCTGCTTGTTTACATCTAGGGATTCGCCCTTTTGAAAAGTGAATACGGAGTTCTATTGTAAATTATTTGACAGTAAACAAATTATTCCAATTATTCATAAAGATTAGAGCTAACTACAACTCATGCTAAAGTTCAGACTCGATTATCCGGAGACTGGATCCGGAAACAACTCTAGTGATTTATTTTTTTAAATCCAATATGGCGGCAAAAATGGCGGTGATGAAATATCGAAAAAAAAATTTAAAATTTAAAAGGCAATCAGCTATTCAAATTTTACTAAAATTGGGTCGCAGAATTTGAATTTGATATCAAAAGTAAGAAAATAAAAAAAAATCTTCGGGTAATCGAAACTTTGGAAAATCGAGACTTTGGATAATCGAGGATGAACTGTAACGAAAAATCATGAAAAATTAGCAAGATTTTAGAAGAGAATTGATTTCAAACTTAATATATTTTTTTGTATTTATTGTCAAATCAAATGTACTTGTATCATTTGATGTGTGAAATAAATTCGGTAATTTAATAAATTTATAAAAGTGTTATATTTATTTCGAACGGAAATAAATCATAATTTATTCTTACAAGGTTTGGCTAAAATTGCAATTTTCTAGTAACAATTTCAAAAGTACCCAATTTGACCATCCCTAAAAGAGTCAGCTTTAGATGTATACGTTCAAATATCCCAAAACACAACCGGTTTATTTTGCTTCCAGCAGCAAGACCAGCTTTTCGAGCCATCATCTTGCGCTGTCGGCTTGTTTATTTTGATTCCTCGTTCGCTTTCGACGTCTTCGTCCTGCTCAACCAAATATTCAAATTATCCCTCCGTCACACGTCCCCGAACCTCTAGAACCACAGCAGATTTCTTCCCTTTTTTTTTGGCTGCGGGCTGTCCATTTAAATCCACTCCACGATACGATAAGCCAACCGAAGGAAGAAATAAACATCAAGAAGGACTCATAACGTGCCAGGGAGAAAGATTGACCAAATAGTAAATATAGCAAATGTATATAAAAAAAGAGAGGATGAGAAGAAAAAAATCTGGAGGGAAAGCATAATCTGTCTAAAACGCGCCAAATTGTGGCTTGGAAAGCTTGCTGGGCGCACACAATCTTCCTTTTCTACGAAGAATATCCAGCGCTCTGGGAATAGCAAATACAACACCAAACCACTTGTTGACTCTGGCAGATATGGCGTCAAGTGAGGTTCTTCTAGAAACTAGCTCCAATTTGCTGTTACGAGAAATGAACCGAAACATCTTCACCAAATAAAAAAGAAACCTTATCAGCCAAATCAATCGCAGAAAGAAACGCGCAAATAAAAACGTCCAAAATTGGCGCAAAATGTTAATCCCAACAGCACAACAACCAACTAAGTCGTTCGGGCCAACTAGTTCAAGTTCAGTGCTTCGCGAAGGTCAGCCAAGCGAAACGGACTAGGACTAGTGACTCAATTCTTCGCCGCGTGTCGTCTTGTGTCGTCGTCCAGCCCACTTTGAAATAGGACCCTTTAAATGCCCACGCGCGACGACGCGTAACATCTGGCGCAAACTGGCTGCTTCTTCGATCCTTGCACCAATACACCCGGCGTTGAAGCTATGTAACGACTTTTTTCTTTCGCTACTGTGTCCTTCCTAGAGCGAGGATTTCTCTTCTCTCTTCGAGAAAACTGTTACATCTTGCTGTTTGACTCGTTTGACCAAGATAGAGGAGAGTTGCCCCGACTTACCGCATCGTCCGCGATGTACTTTCGTTTCCGGCCGTTCCGCGTCCGGGGCAGTTGCTGGTGGTGCTGATGCTGGGGCTCTGGAATGTCGGCGGCGGCGACGATCGACGATGAACGGCTGGCATCCTCGGAGCTGGAAAGCGAGTTGGGAGAAGGAGTGTTTGGGTTCGATTAGCTTTTGGTTACAGAGAAGTCATGTTGGTTGAAATTTGGTATTCAAGTTTTGCGAAAATAAAAGATTTATTTTAATTTGATTTTTATAACAGTATTTGTTTTTAAATTTGATGTTTAACTAGAGATTTAAAATATAGAGCTGGGGTAGTACAGAGCTGGTAAGGAACAAAAAACCCCGTATAAAAAAGAATTAAAAAAATAAAATTCAAATTTTAAGTTGGATTAAAAAAAACTAATATTCAAAAATCATATCATATATTTGAAAGTTTATATGTTCAATATGTACTTAAATTTCCATAAATAAGACTAAAAAAAGATGTTTAACTGTTCAGCAAACATTTTATAAAGCTTATGTATGCAGATTTTATGCTTTTAAGTTTCTTTTTTGTATTGAAGTTTTTAAGTTTTAAGTTTTCAGTTTTTTATGGTTTTAAGTTATTTATGTTTAAAAGTATTTGAGTACTAAAATTACTAAAATTATAAAAAAATATTTTTTTTTATTGACTGGTTTTTAAAATTTTGTTTTTTTTTTATAAATTATAATAAGTCATACAATATATAGGTTTGTAGTTTAAAAAAATTTAAATTTTAGGGTTGTCAAAATAAATAAAAAACTGAGAGTTTCTAAAAAAAAAAATAAGAATTTCTCAAATTTTAAAACCAGGCTTTTCCAAATAAAAATTGATGTTTTGTTTTATGAATTTAGAAATTGTGTAGTTTTTGAATGTGGGTTCAGTTTATAAATATTGAAATTTTAAAATATTAGAATTTTTCTATATCTTAAAATATTTTTTAAAATTTCAAATATTTCTTTTTTTTAGTTTCTGATTTTGAAATATTGTTTTTTTTTATAAAGTTGTCATAAAATATTTAAGTATTAAGTTTTAACATTTTCAGTTTAGATTGTTTAATTTATTGAGTTGAAATTTTAAAATTTTGGAGTTTAAAATTTTTAAATTTTTGAGTTTAACTTTTAAATTTTAGAGCTTTTTTTCATTTTTAGGCTTAGTTGTGCAAATAAAAAAAATTAAAAAACTATGAATTTCTAAAAATTTTGAATTTTAAAATTAGGAATTTTTAGAATTAAAATTGCAAATTTATTTTTTGAATTGAAAAATTTTGTAGTTTTTTTTTGCATATGGGTTCAGTCTATAAATATTGAAATTTTAGATTTTTTTTTCTATATTTTTACCTTGAAATATTTTTTTTAAATTTTCAATTATTTTTTTATTTCTGATTTCGAAATTTTGATTTTTTTATTAATGTGTTCATTAAATATTTAAATACTAAGTTTTAAATTTTTTGAGTTTAATTTTTTAATTTTTCCAGCTTAAATTTTTAAATTTTAGAGTTTATTTAATTTTTTGGCTAAGTTGTCAAAATTTTAAAAAAAATAATAATAATTTCTCAAAAAAAAACAAAGAATTTTTTAAGTTTTGGTTAACAAAATAAGAATATTCCAAATTAAAATTACAGTTTTATTTTTTGAATTAAGAAGTTTTGTAGTTGTTAGGTTCTGTTTATAAATGCTGAAATCTTAAAATTTTAGAAATTTTCTATACTTTTCATCTTAGTTTTTGAAATTTTTGAATGAATTCAAAAAATGGGGTTTGAAGTTTAAAAAATAATTGAGTTTCATGTTTTTAATTTTTAAGTCAAGTTTTAAAATTAAAAAAAGCTTAGAATATCCCATATTTTTTTTCATTTTAAAATTATATTAAGAATTATTATTATAATTTTTTTTTTGTATTTTTTTGTCGTTATTTTCTGCTACTCACGTTAACTATTCTGGAAGAAGTTCTACAGGAAGTAACAGCTACATAAATGACAGATGCCATTTACAGCGCAACAATGACCGACGGAAAACTGACGAAAATTGATTTGATTACAAAAATAAATATTAAATTAAATAAGGGTTTGCAGTTTTTCCTGATCTCGCTAAAAAAGTTGACTCTAGCAAAACTGGCTCATTCATGAACATGAGGACTTATCAGGTAGCTCGTGCTCGCTCATGCTCATCGTGAGCGCTCGCGCTCAATGAGCGCTCATCAGCAAAGTAGGTAGATTTTTAGTATTGTTGATGAATCTCGCAAAGGCTTTTTTATTATTTAAATGCACGATCAATGAAAAATGGCTGAATTGCAATCAAAACACATTTGCTCAGAATTCCAGACACTCCTTTAAGCTTATTATTTTAACTTTCATAATTAGACTAAACTCTCAAGGAACAGCATTGGTAGGTCTTAAACGAGCTGCTAACAGGAAGACAATTGATTTTTTTATATTAAAACATATTTTTACTTGTGGGTACTCATTTATAAATAAGATAGTTTATTGAAATTCATCTAAGACACAGATTTATTATTTATTCACTAAATTATTTATCAAATAATTGATTTAGCAAGCAGACTTCTAAACGTTCAAAACTTGTTTGTGTTCCTAAAAGATACTTTTCAGTTAAATTAAATAGTTGACCTTCACGCGTTACTCTTTTATCAACTTTTTTTTTATAAATCGGATTATTTCTTTAGATAACGTTGACAATCACAATTTGTCATCGAAACTCTGAATCTTCAAAACAAAATTTACAGAAAAAATATCTTCACCCAATATTATTGAGATAAGACTATTGCAGCCTCCACTAAAAACAACGCGAGCGCGAGCAATGAGCATTTTCGCTCATAAAATTTATAAGCAATCATGAGCAGGAGCAAACTTGAGCAAGCTTGCGTAGCGCTTCTCCTCATGAATGAGCGAAAAATACTCGCTCATGAGCGGATGAGCGCTCAAAATCGCAACACTGACTGTCGGAAAGCAAAAATGTTTTCAAAACAAATATTTTTTCTACTGGTTCTGTCATATTTGACTGGACTTGAATACAGCGAAAAAAATCAAGCGATTTTAGCTAATTTCTCCAAAGGCTCAGAAAATAAGGTTTCTAACTTTATCGTGTTTTGGAAATTTTCGTGTAGTTAACCCTCTGATGCCAAAAATTTGTCATTCGATTTTAGGTTTCAGGTAATTTTGGGCAAATTTCACTCTATAAACAGCTTTACTTCTCGTTTTATGTTTTTATCTAAATATCCAGAGCAACATTTGAAAGGGGCGGTACGACATTGCTCTTACGGCCTTTCGTCCCATTTAAACGCGTGTAATGAAAGGCCGTAAGAGCAATGTCGTACCGCCCCTTTCAAATGTTGCTCCAGATATATTATATTTTGCGTTTATCTCTACAAAGGAGCGTTCTTGGATCATGTAGGTATCAGAATTTTTTCAGTCTAAAGATTGGTTGTGATATCCTTTTATAGGCTATCTGACTGAAAATAAATCCCACAAAACTCCCGATGTCTTGGACCTAGTCCACAACCAGATTCCACAATCTCAATCATCTGATTCCCTCCAAAATCTACTCCTATCAAATCCCGCCAAACCACGAAATCTCCCGCGAAAAACGCCTTCCACCTTCCTTCCACAACCCAAAATTCGATCCACCCTTGCGGGGGGTCGTCGATCGACCAGCCACTTCCTTACCAGATGAAGTGGGATGACTAGGAGGTAAACCTATCACGCGCTCGTGTATCTCCATCTCCACATCCAAGTTCGCGCGCCGAATTCTTCCCGCCCAGATTTCTTCTCTCCCCGATTTCTCGTCATTCTTCTTGATCTGCTGTATCTGCCAGAAATCGCTCAGTTTTTGTTTTCATTTCTCCATTCGTCCCCCGCGAATTTTGACGTCCGCTTCGCGAACCAGATGATGTGGAGCCTGCTTCATTCATGGTTTCTTGGCCTCTTCCTAAGAGTGGGGGGAACCTGCTCCGGCGACCCAAAGACCGGTTTCGCGAAATTTAAATGGCCCAGCCGCTTATTTGGCGCGGCCCCGTGACGTAGTGCGAAAAGAGAGAGAGAGAGAGTCACCTACGACGACGTGGAGATTCTCGCCCCAAAAGGAGAGCGGGGAGACTCTCTCCGAAAAACGGCGCGCGCGGAAAAATCGCGAACGAGCAGACCAAAGGGGGGCACGAACAAAAACATTGTGGATTTGAGCGCCAATCAGCAGCAGCAGCAGCAGCAATGGGGCGAACCAAAAAAAGGGAGGGAAAAATGAAGAGCAAAAAAACAAGGAAAGGCGCTGATTAAAGTTCTGGCGCGCTGTCAACGCTGAAGCAGCAGCGCGCGCGGCTGTTTTGAGCGCGCGAGCGGTGCTGCTGTGTTTTTTTTTCGGTGAAGCCCGCAGCAGCAGGAAAATCAAGTGCGGAAACAAAGTCATGGGCGTAGATCGTAGGTGAAGGTGGGAATGATCTGTTGGTGTTGAAGGAGGCGAAGTCCTGCAAGTCGGCGTGGTTGATATCCAGAGTTTTTTTAAAAGGTCCTATAAACTATTGTCTTTCAAATCTAGAGTTTTTTTTTTCAAAGGATCAACATTTTCAATTTTTGCTTTTAGAGTGTTTTTTGAACCGTCATCTGGGGCGAATCGGGACACATGTGGTGAATTGAGACAGCAGTTTTTACCTTGTTACTGCACAATAATATGTTTATTTTTGATTGGATTCGGATAGAACAGACACAGATAAACAAAATTAGTGCATCGATTTAAAAATTACAAGCTTTTAAGTGCTCTAATTCAGTAACAACTTTTCAAAAGGGCGAACCCCTCAGATGTAAACAAACTGAGTTATTGTCAGAATCATATAAAGCGAACAAAACTGATTCTAAAACACCCATTCCGAAAATACGTAGTTTTACAAGCAAAAAACAAAAGGGCTAATCAACAACATCAATCAAAACAACCCAAATTGAGTTTCCGCCCTTGTGTTTTCACCCAATCACGAGGGGCGAATGTAGTGTTTTCTGCAAGTTCCGACGTATATTTAGAAACACAAAATTTTCGTTATAATTTTGTAAATTTTAACCTGAAAATCCTCAAAATGGATCAAAATGTAGGTTTTTGATGTCTCTGACCACAATTCCACAACAAACACAGATTTGTATGATCCTAAACACATAACTTTTTAATTTCAATTATTGTAGTATCAGATCTGGTCTGGTTTCACAATCTAGATATGAAGGTCCATAATTTACCGGTTCTTGGAACATCCGGGGATTCTGGGTCGAGCAGTTGCAGGACAAAAAGTTAGTGTAGGGAGATTTAGGAGGAATGTCGTACAAAATCATCGCCTCCGTACCATTGAAGCTATGGAAAGATTGAGAAGGCAGGATGGTGTCGCGGGGTGGCCTAGTCGTCAGGTGCCATGTCTCCCACTTCCGGCGGGGACACCCCAAGGAACGTCACTTCAATATAGACCACATCGTCAAACCAACTTGCTACTTACGGTGTATCCTGGCTCAACGAGAATTGGCCTGAATCGGACTCCTTATGAAGGCTTTCTAGACCATTTTTTTATCACTGAGGTTGCAAATATCACTGTATTATCACTGACTGTAACATTTCACAATGATAAAATAGTTGTTTCACCACTTTTTTCTTCAAAAACCCGAAAAATGAGCAAAAAACAAAAGGGCGAATCTGTTCTTTACTTCTGCTTTGTGGCGTAACCTGACGGGCTAAACCGTTGTTTTGTTTGAGTGGGTGGCGAATACGGTGGGGCGAAAATGTAGGCACGCTCTTCAAAAAGGCGTAATTTCTTTTTCTCAATTTTTAATAGCAAAAACACCTAAATTAATTTCAAATTGCTCTCTATGATGAAATTATTACTATTTTCTATTACGTTTTGACAAAATTGATGGTTTTCATACTCTTTTGTGGAAATAGGAATTGATCGAAATTGCAAAATTTTGAATGTTGATTTTCTCGAAACGGCAGGATCGCAGGTTTCGCCCTTTTGAAACGTTGTTACTGAATTGCTGTCCCTATTTAGACTGTAGTCCCAATTCGCCCAAGATGACGGAAACGCCTTGTGTCAGAGGTATTCAAAAACACCTAAAAAGCAAAAGAAAAATAAAGAAAACTTCAGATATAAACACAGGGAATTATGTGGTTCATAGAAACCCTTTTAAAAAACCGTAGATTGCTAGGTTAACCGTTGCACAGTGGTCCAGATCGCAAAATTTGCTGGAAAATTGATTTTCCGTAAAATGATGATTTTTTGGAGCTTTGGTATCTTCAGAAGAGTTGTTGCATATGGAAAGGGGCAACTTTTGGTTTGTTTGGAAATTAGGGTGATTTTCAAAATCTAACCTTTCAGGAATATTTTTGGGATTTTTTTTTGTCTTCTAGAAAGTTGTTGGACTTGCCAATCCAAGCAACTTTGTCGAAGACACCAAAATTTAATGTCGTAATCTACGCCTTCTACGACCAAATTTATAGAAAGCATCTGAGCGAACCTTCAAAAATCAGTTTTTTGAACGTGGCAATTCAGGGTTAAGTTTTAGAGAAAAGTGGTATTCGGGGCACTTTTAGAGCTTTAAAAAACAAACATTTTTATTTTTTGCCAAGTCAATTTGGACTAAAGGGTCAAAAGTTACAGCGATTTTAATGTAAAAAAGATGCAAATTCAAAACTTAAATATCTCGAAAAAGCGCAATCTCAGGGGTGTTTTTCTTTAAACTCGAAATATCTTCATTTGAAAAAGTCTGATTTTCAAGGGAAAACCATAAAGGACCACCCTAACGAAAATCGAAAAATTTCCAAATATATAATTTCACATGTAAATTTGCCCGCTGAATCTGAATCTGTCCTCCTGATAATTTTACGTTTTGTAGTGTGTGTGAAATTCGTGTAAAGGAGGTGTCAAACTTGTGTTGTCAACACTTTTCTTCTTCCGGCGATGGAAAGATCTTTAAAAAATCATTCTTAACTAATTTTGATCTATATTATTCATATTCGGAGTGAGCAAATTCTGAAAAGCCGGAGCCGGAGCTGATTTTCAACATTTTTGCTGGAGTTGAGTGCTGCCCATAATTGAAAATTCGGCTATTATGCCAAATCAAGTATTCCGAGAAAAACGCGTTTTAGTGTTTGACACAAAATCTCCGTCAAGGTAATTTCCCATAAGAGTGGCATATTAGCCGTTTGGTTTTTCGCATCGGCAGCCAAGTCTAGACACTATTTCAGTAAAATTCAAGTTCCAGAAGATGCGTTGGAACGTCCTCTACCACCTGGTGCTAATATCTCGTTTTTGCCAAAAGTGGATATTAGCCGTTTTTTCAATGGTGGTCAGAGTGGGAGTTGCTAAATCTCTTGAAGCCGGAGTCGGATTCCGACGCAACACATCTCCAGACGCTTCAAATGCTACCTGACTCAGAAGCTCGGTTTTGTACGAGCAAGTGCGGATTACGTATTCCATGTTCCGGATTTCGATGTGTATGGGCATTGCAAATAAGCAGCAGTTCACAAAGACCTGTAGTTTCGACGGGATCTGTCTCGATACGAACAACCACTTGACGTGCAAGATCCTTAGCTTCGTACCAGCTGACTTGGTTTGATTGCCAAAAGGTGCGAAGACCCATGGATTGATCCACGTGGATATGTCGAGCTTGGTGGCACCATCAAGCGCAATCTGACTACCAAGGTACTGGGAAGTGTTGACTTTTACAACTACATCACCAGCCTTGAGTCACCAACTGACTCTGGGCGTCAACTTTGAGCATTTCTGCGGCGATCCGATCAACCCCTGGCACTTTACCAGATTTCATACACCTCACGGCTTTTTCAATCCCGGAATAGGTAGACTACAGTTCACTTGGTTCCTACTGGTTAACTTTAAAATCTGGTCGGTTGGTACTAAAGGCTCGATCTTGGATGCGAGATTTTGCAGCAGTCTTGTCCTGTTTATCACTGCGCTTCACAGCCTCTTTCAGATTAACAATCGGGTACGTCAGTACGTGTCTTTGCCACTTTTATCCTGACACTTACAATAACCATATCTCCACCCAGATGACATCCGAAATCCACTTTTTTCTCAGAGTTTTTAGCATCCGTAGAGTATACTCGCTGGTAGTGACGAAGGCGTCCTTGATGTTCCTCCACTCCTCTTCAACCGACTTTTGCTGAAATTCTCACATTTCACAGTTCAAGACATGTTTTTTTTATGGAATTTCTTATGCTGGATTATGATTTTAGTTGTAAGTTTTAATGTGAATGAATATCTACTTTTTTTTACATATTTTAGAGTTGATATTCGAAATACATTCTGGAAATCTGCTAACATTGCAAAGAGATATTGGAATGCTAAAAAAGAAAGTATAAATGTGACGTTGTCGCTTGCAGATGAATTAAGTAACGTTAGTTTGTTAATAACTTGAAAAGTTTAGTTAACAAGACGATTTAAATGTTCCAACTCGAATCACCCCCACTCAAACTACGCCACTGAGCGACCTCATAATCATACTGCCAAGTTGGCTGAATCTTCCTTCGCCAAAGTGTAAGGCCCGACCTTCGCCCGGATCCGTACCCAGCGCGCAAGGACATATCTCATTCAATGATTTTCCAACACCCAAGGATCGAATGAAGCCAAGATCCTTTGCCTATGTGTGTTCAACTTCACCCTTGAAATTTAAAGCTTCCAGGAATCCGCTTCACACGAAATGGGTGTCCTTCGCTGCGAGCGAACCTTCCGTATAAGAGGATTGCCTTGTTCGTCCCTATTTCCCAGGGTCCTTTCGATCCCCGAAGGATCACCGCAAAAGAAAACTCGATTTGAAAAGTAAGAAAAAGGAGGGTGCGCTTCCAGGTAGAGAAATCGCGCTTACCTGTATTGGTCCATGATCGGCACACCGTAGTGCTACTGCTAGTTTAGGATTCCTGCTGCCGGAATCGTCCCGTTGGAGCGCCGGAACACCGGACGATCTGCTTCCGGGGCTGGTGAGATCTCTCCTCAGGTTGCCACCCACAATTTTTAAACTTATCTGAAGAACACCAAGAAATCACACCCGTTTAGAACTTCTTCCTCAAGACGGTGTGTCCGTCCTTCCACCGAACCAGAACCGGGAGGGTGATAGACCCGGGCGCAATCACCGCTACAAGTCCGAAGAAGGCCACGAGAATGAAGGAGGCGAAGAAAAAAAATTAAATGGCTGACTCGGCTAACACCACTTTTCCGAGCCGCTTTCTGCCTCGAAATGGCCACTTTTGCGCGGGGATTTCTACGGGACGCGATGGGTCACTACAGTGGGCACCGAGTTCCGGCGGGACCGGCACGATCCGGGTGGGAACGGGCGCGTAATCGGGCACGGCGAAATCTGCGCGAGGCAACACGTTCGAAATTCTAGCACGAAATGAAATTTTCGGTGCGCCTCTTCTTCCTTCGCAGCTGAGCTGCTTGCGCAGAGGAGCTAGAGCGAGCTCGCGGAACAAGAATCGAAGAGGAAGACTCCCGAAGTGGGGTCAAATTTGGCGCGCGGAATGTGTGGGTCTACGTGGGATGTCTTCCCGGATTTTTCACCGGAAGATTTAAAAGGAACTCTGGATTTAAGTTGGCAGGTTTTTAAGGTTTGAAATTCAAAGATTTTAGTTTTCTTAGTGGCCACGTAGTTAGTGTTCTAGATTTCGAGGGGTATAATCCTAAGAAACGTTCCGATAACCCTGGTTCTTCCTCAATTAATTTCGGCACTTGAATTCACAACACCCCTCATCAAAAAATTGCCAAATTTTCACTCAAATCCAAATCCGGAAAACAAGTCGAAAACATTTTTGCCGGGAAATTTTCCCGCACTTTCAGCTATCGCAAATGTCACTGTCAAAAAAAAACTCACGTCAGAAACGCCGGTCCACCCCCGAATCTCCCAGCGCGACGTTCCGGATTCACAATGCCCCCCTATCCCGCCTCACTCCGTTCCTCCCCCACCGCCCTCACGAACCGTTTTCATTCAAAAAATCACCGAAATTCCTCCGCAAGTACAATCCTCTGAGGCCTTCTTCGCACTTCTAGGTTAGCGACAACACCGCCCCCTGTTTGGCCCAATTTCACCCCCAGCCCCACGCGCAATTCTTACTTTTTCCGCGGAATAAAATCCGCCACAGGCTGCGCCTCACGAAAAACCACTTTTCACGCCAAACTGACCGCGTTCCGTATCACTTTCGAGGGGGGGATCCGTTTCACCGGTGCAACATTTTCACCAAACTTTTGAGCCGGGAATTGAGAGCTGCGACCAGAAGCCAGGAAAGAGCGCGCCAGAATAACAACAAACCACCGTCGTCGCGGTCTTGTCCCCGCTGTTGGCCGCCGCTGCCGTTGACAACTGAACTGAAGCGGCGCGCGCACGAGTTGAGCGCAATCGGAGTGAGGGAGATGGCGTGCGGTACGCGTGCGTGAGGGGAAAAGGGATGGCGCGATTGGCGGCGGCGCCGAAAGCGGTTTCAAACTGTCTGTACGGATGCTTCAGAAATGTCTGCAGCATTTTATACTGAAAGAAAGGCACATAGCAATATCACATGTTTTACACGTGAATCTGCCCCATACGACTTGGCATGTGAATTTCATGTTCAAATCACTCCGAAAGTTCTCATCGTGCGACGCGATAAATTTAATAGAAAAACGCGTGAACTTAACGCGTCGGTACACTTGAAATTGCAATGATGTTGCAATGATTTATATTATTATTTTAATTTGTATTTAAAAAAAATCATACTATAAAACAGAAAAAAATTACACTGGTCTTCTTTGTTTTCTACCATTTTTAATGACGATGACGACGGTGCGGATCCTGGCCACTTTTTGTCAACGTAAAAAAGCATCAATCCACATAGGAGTAACATCACCTTCCGGCCACGCGCGGATGGTTGTGTACTATGTGGCCATCACTGGCGGAAACTGCTCCCAGAACTTGTCCCAGAATGTCTTTTTTCCCGGCTGGCCGTACTTTTTCTAAGAATTTAATTCCGGAACATTATTCCTTGGAAAAGTGATGAAATATCTATTTTATAAATTATCGGTACTATAAATAATAGTTTGTTAATACCTACACACACAAAAAAAAACTATAATGACAAAAGTAACTTACTCTTTAAAGAAAAAGTGGTCAAAATTTGCTTCATTAAAAGTTTTTTTCTTGTTTTGAAAATGAAAACTTTTACTGCTACAGTTTTTGAAAATCTCATTGTTAACTGATTTAAATAACGCTTGTGATGTTTCAATGCATTTCAATGCAATGGCGCACTACAAATGTTAATAAATGACAAGAAGAGTGCCAGGCGTCATCTAACCTAAGGCACTCTCCAGGATCCCTTCGGAAGATTGGCTGCGCTACACTATGGGGTTTCAGGCGGCCATAAATCGAAAAACCGACATACTCTAATTATTTTTTTGGTATTTTTTTTCGAAAATAAACATTCTAACTAAGAAAAATCCGGAGTTTGAAAGTTGTAGGTTCAAAATTCACTGAATTGCAGACCTTCAAAGGCGAAAATGGTAAGAAAAAATATGTTTTTTGACAAAAAAATGATTATTTTTCATAGTTGTACTGTATAGCTGTTTACGTATTTTTTCCTGCATCATTATATATATTCAGAAAGGTAATTGATTCAACTTTTCAATAATATTTTACAAAACACACTTTTACAGGCTAAAAAAATAATTAAAAATCAAAAAAGATGGATTTTTATTCAAAATTTAGAAGAAGTTCATATTTTAAGTAATCTAACGACAATCGGTTACATAGTGATTTTGATTTATAAGAATTTATCGTGGAAAATGTAAATTTTGCAAGTGGATCAACAAAAAACGTGGACGAGAATCCATACAATGTTCCATAAAATAAACCGTCTAAAATTCTAAAACACCACAAAAATCAAATGTAAATTGGAGGGGTAGGGGGGGGGGAGGTTCTTCAAAGAGAGGTGGATTTTAACTCAAGAAAAAGGGGAGGGAGATTGAACGTAAATCAGAAAATTTAACATAGCATAAACCGCCATTCCGTGCATCAAATAGACAGAGCAAGAATATTAAAATTCACCACTTTAATGCATGTGGCCTCAAATATATGAAAAAATCGAAAATTAAACTTTTTTTTTGGAAAAATATCAAATTTCATTTGTTTTTATTATACTAAGTACAAACAACACAAAAAAGTCACAAAAAAGCAAAAAAATATTTTTGGCCGCTCGCTTATATGGAAATACCCCATAGTGCGCTAGGGTCTGATTAGAGATTAGATTAGATTAGATTTTTGGAATCTGTTGTAAAAAGATAAGTCGTGTAACAATTGACGATGTACTATATGAATGTGAGTAAGGCTGGTGTTTTTTGATTTTCGAGATTTTTTTATATGTTTAAGAGGACAAAGATCCGCAACTTTTGAGCCATAGAGAAACATGGTCAAACAATCTGCCGCCGAGTTATAAATTTTTGAAAAAAATGGTGGTTTTTGGAAAAAATCGAAATTTTATTCAAAAACAAATTTGACTTAATTTTTTAATGTAATATTGAATTTGCAATCGAAAAGTACTTTAAAGAGCTCTGTTTTCAAGATATAGCCACCGAAAGTTTTATTTTAGCGAAATGTTTGCAGTTTTTCGATTTAAAAAAATAGTGACCATGACTGAACATTTCCGAAAATATTATTTGAAAAGTTCAGAAAATTTGCTAAACAATTGTCTAAGAGACATTGAAGATTGGACCTCTGGTTGCTGAGATAAAGCGGCATAAACAAAAAGAAACAGGAAAATTTCAGTTTTCTAAGTCTTACCCAAAAAAAACACCATTTTCTAATGCCGATATCTCAACAACTAATGGTCCGATTTTCAATGTTAAAACATGTCTTGACGAGTATCTTGAAAACGGAGCCCTTTATCAAAAAATCTGTAAAGTACTTTTCGATTGCAAATTCAATGTTACATAACAAAATATGTCAAATTTTGTTTTGTATAAAATTTCAATTTTTTTCAAAAATCACTGATTTTTCAAAAAATTATAGGGGCAGAAGGGGGGGGCAAAATGGGCCATTCTTGGTTTTGTGTTTAGAATGGATTTAAACCAACTGTAAGGCAAGGGTCTTATAAAGGACGTCAAATAACATCACCACACCGAAAACGACGTTTGAATTCATTGTATTTTGCAAATTATGAGCAAAAATTTAAATTTATTGACAAAACCACGCAAATGTTGTTTATTTCGAGGTTCTTAAATAAGCTTTCTCGAAAGTTAGATTGTTTGAAAAAGTTTGTTCAATATTTATAATGTTACCAGGAGCTGCCGCATCCTGCTAATCCTACTAGCGCCATCTGTTAGCCTATTGCCACTCTCCAAAGAAGTCATGATGGTTTTCTGAGAAGGTGTGTTTGAAAATGCATCACCCAAAAATTTTTAAAAAATATTGTATTTCAATTTTTCGAAAAAAAATAAAAAGGTAAAGATTATGTTTTTATGCTATAGTAAATCTACTTTAATTATTAATTAACACGATTTACGAGCACAAGGAACTTTTTTTTCATTTAATTATCAATATTTAAAAAATAGTCTAATCTGATGCTTTTTTAAACACAGCAACCAAGGCCGCGCTTGAGGCTGTCAAATTCTTGCTGGTTGTGTTTATAAACAAAACCAACAGAGGTGAGCGAAAAGAAGGAGGAGACCCGGTGGAAATCGGGAGCATGGGCAAGCGTTTCTTGGAGGATAAAAGATTCGGAACCAGAAACGAAACAATCCGGAACTGTCGAAGAAGGAAAAACAGCAAGGTTTGACACGGTAAAGTCTGGATGTCATCGGCGCCGTCAGCCGAGTTCACGTTCGAATGGTCACTTATCGTGATCTCCAGCGCGACGACCGGTTGTCGTGTGGCCAGCGTGGTCCCGGTTATAGGACAATTTTATAATTTGTTTATGAGATTGTGTTTATTCCGCGAACATGAGCCCGCTCAAAAATTGCGCCACGACCGGATTTTGTCGTTTAAAATGACCTGCGGCAGTATCCACATGTGATTGGAATCTGGCCGCAGTCTGAGATGTTCACTTCCGGCGAACCCTCGTCGCCATACCAAAGGCCTGAATCTTGAATGTTCTCCCCGGCGCGTCAGATTCCTTCACCGGATTTCTAGTGCAAACGATCCTCAAACACCAGAACCAGAACAAACGATTACAAATGTTGAAAACCAACAAAATGAAAGTAGGCGGAAAGCGATATTTTGACAGCGGGCAATGTGTCAGGGCAAAGCGACTGCAGCGCCACAAACGGATTGCCACAACTAAAAAATCTGTAGCAATGATTTACACAAGGGGAGAATCGAGCCCAAACGTCTGTTGTCTGTGCTATTACGAATGTAATCAAACAACAACGGAACCTTCAAATAATTTAGGAGACTTGGTGGTGGAAGTGTTAAATTAAAATCCACTTGGGAGCAGAATGAACCACCCTTTTCCTGCCTTATAAAAACAATCAAAAGTTATAAAATTTTGGTTAAATGGATTATGTCGCTCCTGGTAGGTTCACAACCACGTTTAATGCAACATTAGTTGATTTTTCAGTTGTTTTGATGCTTATTTGTAAAAATAGTGCCTTATTTCAACATATTAAAACTATTTTCTAAAATGTTTGTTTTGGTAAGTGACTATTTTCATAAAAGTGGTCTAATTTCATGAAAACTATGTAAGAAAGGTCCCTTTAATCATTTATTATCTTCTTTCAACGTTTTATTAGACAAAATGGCTTGTTTTCTAAGGTGGCCCATTCTGCCCCGCACCCAGGAAAAGTAGCTGAAAAAAACTTTTTTTTTTGAAGTGGCTCAAAAATAGTTTTAAGCTGACAATTTTCATCAACCAAGTATACAACATTGAAGGGAACATCCCAAAGCATAAGCTTTCTACACTGAATTCATAAATTTGTTTTTTTTTTTTCTATGGTTTTTGGCGCATTTTACTTAGGCGGGCCATTCTGCCCCCCCTGCCCCTAACTCGGTGACAGATTTTTCGACCATACTTCTCTATGGCTCAAAAGTTGCGGATTTTTGTCCCCTAAAACCCTGTATAGAGCTGCCAAAGTTGTATGGCGACTTGTTTGGGTGAACCAATAACACTAAATAGCTTCTTTGGTCATAGGGAAGGCCCCCACAATGTTTGAGCCGAATAAAAAAAAAATACAAAAAATAAAAGCAGCCGGAATCGGTCGATTTCGAAGAGAATTACTAATGTATCCAGATTTTTAAGCGAAAATGGCGTTCGAATGGTGAACGCCCGAGATGTCAAAATCACGCAGTGTTACCAACATTAAGAAAAAAGTGTGTAATGGCATGACCGCCACATTTTTTTCTAATGTTGGTGCTACTGCGTGGTTTTGACATTTCGGACGTTCACCATTCGAACGCCATCTTCGCTTAAAAACCTGGATAGAAAACGTGCCTGAGATTTCTTCAAATTGTTACCCCCATTACTCTGAAAATTTCGGATTCAATTATTTTTTAAATCACTTGACATGACTCAAAGAACTAAATACGTCGTTAGCTCAGTCTCCCGAAAAAAATAACTGTCTCGGTAGGGTCGCTGGTCGGCAGTTGAACTCACAATTCAAAGGTTGTCGGTTCGAATCCCGGGGTGGATGGGAGCTTAGGTGTAAAAAGAGGATTGGATTGCCCTACCGACCAGAAATTTCCATGCAAAATGTCAACTCGTCAATTTATTTATTTATTTTTTGATGAAAATCAAAAAAATAGGTTTTCTGACATCTTTTAATCGATGCATGTCAAAATTCAGAAGGGTTGAGAGAAAAAAAAATACAATATGAAAGTCCAAATCAGGAAATAAAATCTGCAGAATGTGACACAAATCTTTTATATTATAAATATATTTTAAAAATTAAGTTCCAAATAGTTTAAATCATGAAACCCAAATTTTCAACGTCAATTTTATCCTTGCACAAGTTAAATTTCTATTCAAAAAGCCTGGTATATAGCTTCTTCTCTGTTATAATTTACGCCAATATTCATCCTGTTACGATTAATTAAGAGGTGAGAGAGGTACATTGTAAGAAAACATAACTATAATACTTGAAAGGCAGTGATTCAAAATAAAGTTCTCCTCTGTTCCACAATGCTTTTCCAATGTATTTAACCCCGAACAAATCTACACAATCATCCGCCGCAGCAACGACAACGGAACAAACCCTTTAAATCGGTGACTGTCTGAAGCCACGCGCCGCGTATTCAGCCGGCTCGGTGCGCTTGTCGAATTTGGGATAGCCTGGATCACCGGGGAAGACCGCCTTCCGGGAGTGGATCACTCGCCAGCCGCCCTTTCGCGTCCAGTCCTGCGCTCAAACAAAAACAGATGATAATTAATGTGACCAACGTTCAGTTAAATTGAAAGAGAAACCCACATTCTGGTTGTACTTGAAGTAGTACGTCGTGGCCAGGATGGCGAATGCGCCAAGAGCAACCTTGCCGGTCCAGAATCGAATCGCGTGAGCCCATTCGAGTCCCTGGTCGAAACAAAAATAACACAAATTACATAATCACAAACTCTTCTCCTATTCTTCGCCAAGCCTTCTCCTCACCAGAACCGGCGTCAGCCCCTTCTGGACCATGTCGAGCGGGGCGCGGTACACCCGGCGGATCGGGTTCAGCCGCTCCTTCCAGTACTCGGGCACGTAACGGGGCTCGTTGTGGGCCAGCTGCTGATCCTTGAGCCACTGCGCCCGCCACGCGCGTTCCTCCGGGCTCATCCCGAGCAGACGTTCCCGCTCGCGGACCATGCGGCCCGCGATGGTCATCGGCTTGATGCCGCCCGTGTTGGAGGCCATCGTGGGAGGGAGGGGTGTCGCGTTATCTGGTTAAATTACGGACCGGAATCGTTCGGACACAGACCGATTCGCGAGTTTTCTACTGACCGGAGTGAAAAAAAAAACAATAATCGTGTGACAGATGAGAAAGCCCACTGGGTTTGGCGTAGCTGTGGAAGGTTCGAATTTTGAAGTACTAGAATGCGAAGAGCTCATAGATTTCTTAAATTCTTAAATTCTTAAATTCTTGAATTCCTAAATTATTAAATTATTAAATTCTTAAATTCTTAAATTCTTAAATTCTTAAATTCTTAAATTCTTAAATTCTTAAATTCTTAAATTCTTAAATTCTTAAATTCTTAAATTCTTAAATTCTTAAATTCTTAAATTCTTAAATTCTTAAATTCTTAAATTCTTAAATTCTTAAATTCTTAACTTCTTAACTTCTTAAATTCTTAAATTCTTAAATTCTTAAATTCTTAAATTCTTAAATTCTTAAATTCTTAAATTCTTAAATTCTTAAATTCTTAAATTCTTAAATTCTTAAATTCTTAAATTCTTAAATTCTTAAATTCTTAAATTCTTAAATTCTTAAATTCTTAAATTCTTAAATTCTTAAATTCTTAAATTCTTAAATTCTTAAATTCTTAAATTCTTAAATTCTTAAATTCTTAAATTCTTAAATTCTTAAATTCTTAAATTTAAATTCTTAAATTCTTAAATTCTTAAATTCTTAAATTCTTAAATTCTTAAATTCTTAAATTCTTAAATTCTTAAATTCTTAAATTCTTAAATTCTTAAATTCTTAAATCTTAAATTCTTAAATTTTAAATTCTTAAATTCTTAAATTCTTAAATTCTTAAATTCTTAAATTCTTAAATTCTTAAATTCTTAAATTTTAAATTCTTAAATTCTTAAATTCTTAAATTCTTAAATTCTTAAATTCTTAAATTCTTAAATTCTTAAATTCTTAAATTCTTAAATTCTTAAATTCTTAAATTCTTAAATTCTTAAATTCTTAAATTCTTAAATTCTTAAATTCTTAAATTTTAAATTCTTAAATTCTTAAATTCTTAAATTCTTAAATTCTTAAATTCTTAAATTCTTAAATTCTTAAATTCTTAAATTCTTAAATTCTTAAATTCTTAAATTCTTAAATTCTTAAATTCTTAAATTCTTAAATTCTTAAATTCTTAAATTCTTAAATTCTTAAATTCTTAAATTCTTAAATTCTTAAATTCTTAAATTCTTAAATTCTTAAATTCTTAAATTCTTAAATTCTTAAATTCTTAAATTCTTAAATTCTTAAATTCTTAAATTCTTAAATTCTTAAATTCTTGAATTTTAAATTTGAAATTTAAATTTTTTCATATTATTCTAGTTTTTTTGTTATTCTTAAATTCTTAAATTTTGAAATATCTAAACTACACATTTTTATTCTGGAATTTTGAGTTTTTAGAATTTTTGAAAAATTAGAGTTTATGAATGTTAGAATTTCGGGTTTTTCGTAAATATGTGTTTTGAATTTCTATATTTCAGATTTTTTAAATTTTTGAAATTTTGACTTGTAATTTCTGAAATTTTTCAGGTTTCGATTTATTAATTTTTTGAGCTGTTGAATTTATGAATTCTTTAATCTTGACTTTTATATTGTTTTTTTTTTTTTTTTTAATTTTACAAAATAAAGATTTAAAAAATGGTTGGAAAATGCTTCATATTTTTTTGTTATGTAAAATTTCTGTATTATATTTGTTTTTCCATATTTACAATATTTTATTTCTGACTTATTTGTATTGTCAAATATCAGATTATTATTGAATTTTTCAATAAGAAAAAAGATATTTGTATGATTTTTGTCAAGTTTATTTTCACTCCGGTTTATTTCATTTCGGTCCCGCCAGTGTGGATTAATTGGACAGTGCAGTGAACTCACAATCCAAAGGTTGCAAGTTGGTTTAGTGTTTGGAACTAGCAATAGTTGGCGACACGTGGGCCAAAAGCAATAGAGTAATCTACGTGCGTATGTATTGCGTGTACGTACACGAAAATAAAGTGAGGTACAATTTTGTCAGGCAGCAAATGGTGCGCTAGTGTGAGTACGCGAAACGTCATAAAGCTCTATAAAGACAACTCTTTTTTTTGACTCCGTTTCGACCAAAAAACTAAATTTCTCCTTTTGATTTCAAAATTCTGCAATTTGAGATTCACCGGGATTTTCTGTTATTCTGACGAATATAAAATTATTAAAACGTTTATAACTTTCAGTCGTATTCAAAAAGTTAAATTCGAGGGGGTGGTGTCAGAGTAAAGGGATACTCTACTCGTCCATCACCAAAATCTTGCATTAGTATTAGTGAGTAGCCCCTGTCTGAAAACTAGCCCATGCATAAGTGTTTGTGAGTAGCCCCTATCTGAAATCGGCTGGTGATGTAGTGGTAGATGGCGGCCTACTGTTTACATTTAGAAACGTCGAAGCGATCGAACCCCACAATTTTTTTCACGAAAATGTGGAACTCTTTGCGGTAGCGTGGCTTTAAAAATATGTTATTTTGATGTTTGCGTAATCAGAAAGTAACTTTCGTAATGCAGTGTCACCGAATATCCATCGTGGTCTTAATCACTGGCCGAAAAATAACGGTGGATCTGTTGAAAAAGGAGCACCCTGGATTTTTTGAAGGCAACCATAAAACCTCAACCTGCTTGATATGCACCTGCCCGACTGTTTGCACCGGAATGGCCGGGTTTGAGCTAATCAACGTTGCATTCAGTGGAGCTGTTCGGAGCAGTACGGTTCCGCTATCCGCTGCAGTAAGCTTGCTGAAACGAATTCCTCGGTGAGGTGTTGATAAGCCGTTTTTTTTTTTTTGCGGTGATCCAGATTCGGTGACGGATTGGCTCCGAGGAGACCCCGTTCTTCGAAATTCTCCTCATTTCAATCAAAATTGTCATTTTTCCAAGTGGATGAATGCACGCGGGTAGGTTTGTTGATACAATTTGACAACCTGTTTTTTGTTGTTGTCTTCTTTATCTTCTCGTACTCGTCAGATGCTTTGGTTACAAAAAGATGGCCGCCATTGCAGGGACCTGTTTGCACCGGAATGGCCGGGTTTGAGCTAATCAACGTTGCATTCAGTGGAGCTGTTCGGAGCAGTACGGTTCCGCTATCCGCTGCAGTAAGCTTGCTGAAACGAATTCCTCGGTGAGGTGTTGATAAGCCGTTTTTTTGCGGTGATCCAGATTCGGTGACGGATTGGCTCCGAGGAGACCCCGTTCTTCGAAATTCTCCTCATTTCAATCAAAATTGTCATTTTTCCAAGTGGATGAATGCACGCGGGTAGGTTTGTTGATACAATTTGACAACCTGTTTTTTGTTGTTGTCTTCTTTATCTTCTCGTACTCGTCAGATGCTTTGGTTACAAAAAGATGGCCGCCATTGCAGGGACCTGGTTAAATTCAAATTCTTTGATTTTTTTATCAAAACCTCGATCAAAACATATTACAAACAAGCACCGCGCGTAGAAACGTCAAACGCCACTTTCCGTTTCTGTTCCTTTTCAGTTTCGTACCGCTTAAGACAAATCTTTTCGTGACCCTTTTCTTGACCGTTTCATGGGCGTTATTTTTTTATGTATGAAGTTTTGCGTTCCTTCCGATCTGCATACCAGCCTAATATCTGTGTCAAGTCTGTGCCATTCTAGTACTTCACCGAAGCCAATCTCGCGAGTACTTCCCCACTGGGCAGTTTGGTTTTGCTCTTTTTGACATCGCCATTTTCAGCCATCCTCGGCTGCGCTGCTAATCAAAAGAGAAACGTTTCTCGCAGAGGCAGGATCGTGCGTTTCGTCGGGCGATTTTTTTTCTCGCGAACCAACAGGGAGAAAGGTGCCAAAGACATCCATTTTGTGGCACGAAGAAAGCGAGCTGTCCGTTCTGATACTTTTGTTGTCCGGAGTGTCCTCCAGGTTCAGGTGAGTTTCGACCGAGGGAGGGAAATTTCTGGACCATCGCGGTGGCGATTTGTTTATTGAGCTATTTTTATGTAACTTTTCAACCTCCCTCGAGAGAGGAAAAGCACGATGGTCGGTCCCCGTGCCGTGGGTTTTTGATGCATTCAAGTGAAGAAGAAGGAAAGAGATAGAAAACGAAGACAGGCACGACGGTCACGGAAAAGGGTTGCCAGTTTTGTGGGGATTTCGTTTGGTGGTTTGCTATGATTCTGAAGTCTTTCGAAGTTTATTCAGTTTGTTTTTTTTTTCATGCAAACAGTTTCGGATCATTTCAGCAAATTTTAATATTGATTTTCATTTGTTTTTAAACGTCTCTCTCTCTTTACAATGCGAATAACTGACTATTTTACAAAAATGTTGTATTGTTTTTCATGGACATTTTATTTTATTTTTTATTTATTTTATTTTTCAACTATTATGCAGCCGTATTACGCATAATTGTCCCATGTCAGTTTTGGACGATTTTGACTTTATGACATTTTTAAGTTTAGTTTGATGTGTACTTTAAGAAAAACACATAAAATCTAGTGTTTTGTTCTCAAACTCATCAAAAACAACACCAAGTCTGTTTGTCCCATCGTTAAACTTCTACGCATAATTGTCCCACCAAGTATTTTCTTACACGGAATCATCAGTTTTACAAAGCATTATGTCTTGTTTACCAGTTGTATAGCAAGATAATCACAAATAAGGGTGATAAACTGCTAACTGGGCTGATTAGGGACATATAGGGCGAACAGGAACCCACGGGACAATTTTGCGTAGAAACACAGAAATCGATCGAAAAATGTCAATCGCGTTTTTCTCAGTTGCATTTTTATGAACATGGGACAATTATGCGTAGAACGGCAGTATGGTATAAGAAAGGCGAATAGAAAAACATCAAATTCAACGCCAAGTTCAACACAGTGTCAAAATAGTAGTTTATACAACAAGTTGGGAAAAGATTTCTTTTTTCAGCACGAGTTGTACATTTCTGGAGTTTTTTTTTAAAGGTCCAATAAAGAAAATTTTCAGTTTTTGCTTTTTGGGTGTTTTTTGATGCCTCTGACTCAAGGCGGTTTCAAAAACACCCTGAAAGCAAAAACTGGAAATTTGGTTTATTGGACCTTTTCAAAAAAAACTCCAGATTTGAAAAAATACTTATTGCTCCCTGATTTTTCGGACGAATTTTGAAGGGGGTTCCTATCCAACGACAGGTCGCATGATAGATTCGGAGAAAGTTTTCATTAATATATCTTAGGCCTCCAAAAAGAGCATCAATAACACTTAAGTGCTTGTAATTTTTGATAGGGATCATCAATCTCAATTCAATCAACTCGTTCGAAAGTTGGGCCTTTTTACAGCCTGTTCTCATTGAGGTTAGGAAGGCAAAAACTCAAAAAAATAAAATAAATAAATACGAATTTTGTGCAATTTTACTTGATTTTCGACAACGTTATCGATAAATTTCTCATGCGAGTAACCCCCTCCCCCTTCTGTTAGAGGCTGGTACCGCCAGTGGATAAAATATAACCATTTTTAAATATTTTGTGTTTAACGAACTGTGAACTATTAGCAGAATTGTACCCTCAAATAGTCATAATCAATAACGGTAAAGTGAAAAATGTTACATTAGATTTTACAACAAAAAAAAAAAAACGCCAGAAATCATTTTTTTTAACGGTGCACCTCAAAACGTCAGCCCGATCTGGCAACCCTTCGCACACACTGTCCGTCCGTCCGCCATCAAAGCAGGCACAGAGTCGAAAAAGGCAAAAAGAGTGGCAGCAGCACTTCGTATCACTGAATTTTCTTTTCGTTAAATCGCTTCGATTTTGGTGCGTTTTCGTGCTAGAAAGTGTTTAATTATTTGCCCAATGTTGACGCTAATCGAGTGTGTATCGTTTTGATTCCCTTCCAGATCGCAAACGGACCGAAATTAGCCATTTTCCACACCTTGGGCAGTGCGTTTTTTTCTTCCATCGTGTCACACACACACAGAGGAGGAGCACCGTGAAGAAGAAGAAGGAGGAGGAAAATTTTCTGCAGCAGAAAGAGTCAGCACACAAACACTAGCGCGCAGAGAGGGCCACGGAATTACACAATACAACGAAATAGGTGTTGGGCCTGTTCGGGTGGTGTTTCCAATAATAGACCGCGCGCGCGGCCACACAGGGCGTGTGTGTGTGTGTGAGAGAGAGTGTGTTTGTGTTCCAGTGACGAGGAGGGAGATTGTCAACGTTGAGGTCAAACGGAGATCGTAGAATAGTCTAGTGGAAGTCGCGGTCGGAAGAAGGAGTGAGAAAAAAAATGCACATAAACAATCCGGACGCGTTGAAGACGTGGCTGACGGAGGTGCTGGAACCGTTGTGCGATGCCGATCCGGCGGCCCTGGCCAGGTACGTGCTGGCCCTGCTGAAGAAGGACAAACCCGAGAAGGATCTGCGGGACTGCATGAAAGAACAGCTGGACGTGTTTTTGGGCGCGGAGACGGAACCCTTCCTGGAGCAGCTGTTCCGGTCGATCAAGAGTGAAGAGTACATCAAGGTGGTGCAAGCGAAGGAGGCGGCCGCAGCGGCAACAGCCGCGGCCACGGCAGCAGCTACCGCCCAGCAAGCTAGTCCCGCCGTTGCCCCAACTACGACGACGACGACCACCACCACCACCACGGAACAGGTCAGCAGCAATTCAACCCACAGTACCAACTCCACCTCCAGCTCCAAGGTGCGCATCAAGCGCGAGTTCACCCCGCCCCTGCACGAAAGCAAACCCTCCAAAGACTCGCTCGCGGCAGCCGGAGTTCCGTCCGGAGCGACGACCGTATCGAGCAGCAGCAGCAGTCACGAAAACAACGGCAGCGAACTGTCGAGCAGTGCCAGCAGCGGTGCCATCTCGGCGGCCACTCCCAATCTGGCTAGCGCGGTACCCGCCAAGTCGACGCCCCCCGTCAAAAGCTCCAGCAAGGAGGATCATGTGAGTAAAGTTAGTATTTTGAACAGAGTGAACCTATTTGCGCTTCCCCATGCCCCATGCCGAAGGTCTAATTATGCACAGAAAAATTATCACCCAACGACCAACACCGATAGTCGTCGTCGTCGTCGTTTGCACACGTTGCACGACGAAGGCGATGCGTTTTTTTACTTGTCTCTCTATATTTATCGTCACCGGAGCGATGCGTTGGGCGGGCGGTGGGTCGATGTTGGGTGGAGGTCGCGTAGCGCGAGCGAAACTATTGAATTGGTTATCCGTCGTCGTCGTCGTTGGGCGGTGACGTCATTGGGCAAGATCGTGAATGGGAAATTGAGGATATACTCGTTTTTGATTGCTGTTAATTGGTTGGAATGCGTTTTTGTAAGCGCTTTATTTTCACTTGTGCAGAAAAGGGTCTCAGTGAGGCCGAATCAGTTCTAATGAAAATTTGCGAAATTTGGTTCGAAATACTCAAACAAAAAATTACTTGTTTACATTAACTAATGATACATGATTTTCCATGTATACCTACCATATTTTTCTGACCAAATAGGCTAAAAATAACTGATTCATGTAATGTATTGCGAGCTACGAAACTTTTTTTCAAGTATGTAATGTCGGGTAACTTTAGAAGGGAATCTTTGATTTCTGCAGGTTTAACGACACCAACTAAATAAAATAAATAAATTGTTGCCTCTAAAGCATTGCCTTTTAACGTCAGATTCGAGTTCTGCGACCTCACTTTAGTCAAATTTGAATGGTTGATTGCCTTAAGGTGAAGCCGTTGATCATTTTCGAAGAAAATTGATTATCACTATAAAATATTCTGTATTAAATTCAATTTAACGCATTTCAGCACCAAAAGGAATCAGCATGTGCCGGTTGTTGCCTTTTTGAAGCCACTGAAAGAATTTTTGATCTCAATCAAATGTGCTTCAAAATTTATATAGTTTTGCGGCACAGCCATTGACGTTCTAGTTGGCAATCATTGATTAATGACGATTTCCATAACTTTACAAGGAATGGGATAATCGTTACCAAAAGGAATCAGCATGTGTAGGGCACTATTCTAAACAACTTGTTGAATGAATTTTGTCAAAATATTGAAAGCAACGCAAAATTTATATCTTTGAACGAAAAATCATGGCAATGATGGTCTTCACGTTGTAATCCGATTATCCGAAAATTCGCTTATCCGAAGTGAAAATTTTCTGAGGCCTTCGGATAATCGAATCTGGACTGTATGTAAAAAAAGTATAACCTTATGAATACTAATGTTGTGACCTAGTGTAAATAATGTAAATGTTTTGCAAGAATTTAGAAGTTTTTGTACTCTTGATTGATTTTTTTCAGTTCTTATTTTTTGTTCTATATTTTTTTTGTTTTTTTTTTAATTTAAAATTTTTAAAATTTTGAAATTAGAAAACTTTTAAGTAGTTTTTTTAGAACTTTTAAGGTTTTATGATTTTGATTTATTTAATTTGTAGAATTTGTATTTACCTAATTTTTAATACAGTCTTGCCTCGATTATCCTCGAATTAATTTTTCTTCGGATACACTCAGCCCCCGGTGGTTGGTCACTTTTTCGTTTAACACTTTTTTAGTTTGTACCCCGTCGGTTGGTCAAAGTCAAACTAAAAAATAACGAACTGTCACTTTTTACACGGCGCTCACGCAGACTATCAAAACAAATGTTTGGGGTAGTGTGTGTGAACTCCGTGTAAAAGGGGTGTAAAACTAAAAAGTGACCCCGTGCCAGTTGGAGTCATTGTGACATTGACATTGTTATGGGCCGTTAAGCTCAAAAATGGCTCCTAAGTGCATCTCCAGCGCGGGTAGCAAACATCGAAGCAAATCAAATTTGCACCCGACGTCAACCCCACCGCGGTACCTGTCGCGGAAGCAAATTTGCTCTCAGTTCTTCGGGATTTCACTTTGCTACCCGCTATTATTCTGGTTTGCTACCGTGGCAAATGGAATCGAATCATGCACGGAAAAAACTTTTTTTTTAATTGTTTTTTTTTTATGTAAAAAAATTAAAAAAGAATGAAAAAATGAAAAAAAATACAAAAAAAAAAACAAAAAAATAAAAAATACAAAAAAAAAATAAATAAAAAAAAGAATAAAAATTTAAAAAAATTAAAATTTAAAAAAAATCAAAATTTAAAACAAAATAATAAAAATTAAAAAAATTAAAAATTTAAAACAAAATAATAAAAATTAAATAAAATAAAAAAAATAGGTATCTGTCAAGATATTAAAAATATATAGCGGAATTAAAAGGAACAACTCGTCTCTTTGTATTCACAAAATAAAAAAAATAACAAAATGAATAAAAATTTAAGAATTAAAAAAAATAATAAAAATTAAAAAAAATAATAAAAATTAAAAAAAATAATAAAAATAAAAAAAATAACAAAAATTAAAACAAAAAAATAAAAACAATAAAAAATTTAAAATAAATAATAAAATTTTAAAATCATAAATAAATTTAATTTAAAAAATATTAATAAAATTAAAAGAATTTTAAGTTTTTTAAACGCATGTTTTTATTTGTATTTTTAAATTTTTGAATTTTTGAATTCCTGAATTTTTAAATTTTTAAATTTTTGATTTTTTAAATTTTTGAATTTTGAATTTTTGAATTTTTGAATTTTTGAATTCTTGAATTTTTGAATTTTTGAATTCTTGAATTTTTGAATTTTTGAATTCTTGAATTTTTGAATTTTTGAATTTTGGAATTTTAAAATTTTGGAATTTTGGGATTTTGGAATTTTGGAATTATTGAGTTCGTTTCGCGATGCCTGTCCGTCGGGACGCATTTTTTTCGCGTTCCGTTTTCGTCCATCGTCGTCGGTGTGTTTTTCTCGTTAGTCATGTATTTGATACAAATCACAGTCGGATTTCTTTGTTCTATGATTTGCAATTGTTTCACGGGAAGATTCTTTTTAAATTGCGTCAGCAAAATATAAATTATCATTCAATTCGACCATTCGTTTCCCGCGAATCACGGCGACAAATATTGTTTCAACGCGATTGTTCAAGTCCTTCAGATAACATCATAACTCTTCAGTCATTAATTGGTCGCTCATCTTATAATAATTTAAAAGAATAAATAGTCTCAGGGCAACTCTACGTAAATATGTTACGCTGAGTTTAATATTTCACCTTTTAATCACACATAATTTTGATTCTATCTTTCCACAGCCGGCTGTCTAAGATTGAATCATTTATGTTAAACTCAACACCAAATAACCGGGAACGGTCTCATCCGCATCATCCGATTGTTTGCCTTGAGAATACATAATACATCACCCTATTCAACCAAATTCATTGATTATTGGGCCACATCATCATCCTCTATGATGAATCCTGGCCATTACCCTTCCCCACTAACAAAATCCCAAGTAGAAGTAGTTTTCCGGCACACGCGGGGGTGTGGATATCGTATAGAACCCACCCTTGGTAGCAGCCTGTGCTAACTAACATTCCCGTCCCATCCCCTCGAGATCTACAAACTGACATGGCGGGCGCCGTTGGTGGCCAACGACTGTTTCCTTTTCGCACCGGCTCTAGTTTTGATGATCGTGATGTTTTATCTTTTCAGCGCATTCATGCATGCTGTTGATAAGGGAAACATCATTTGATCGTTGAAGCGTGTGACCAGTTGTGCTGATGGGATATTACGGTCCTGTTCAGCAACGGAGAAGGACAACCATGGGTGGTCTCTCATGCTCATGCTCATGCTCATTTTGGAATTTTGGAATTATTGAATTTTTGAATTATTGAATCATACACAAGAGCAGACATACAGTAATCTCCGAAACACGCATTCAAAACTTTGCCCCCGGCTTGCCGGTAATTGTCGGGTGTCAGAAAATGATTATAAACGCGGGAAATGCATTTTAACTGATTTTCAGTTGATTAAACTTTAATTTAATTTCATTAAAATTTAGAAGTTTTTCGAAAAGATATTTTTTTGCCCCCTGATTATTCAGGACAACTTTGAAGGGGGGGAGGGGGGGGGGGGAATTAACAAAAATAAAAAAAAAATGAAAAAATTAATAAAATTCAAAAATCATAAATAAATTTAATTAAAAAAAATTAAAATAAAATTAAATGAATTTTTTATTTTGTATACAGTAGTTGTTCGGTAACCGGGCTGAGAACGTAGCCCAGTCACCGAATGTTGCTCGTCGAGTTGCTCGTTAACTGGGCTGAACAAAAAATAACGAGGGGACCACCGATGGAAAATATTTTCCAGATGAAGTATAAAAATAAAAGTAACTCAAATTTATTTACAATGCTTACTTTTCATATTTCTTTAATTGTAACTTGAAATCAAACAAAAGTTTGAAAAAAGTTTTTTTTTATTTATTGAATATGATTTTTGCATCCATTAACCCCTCGGCCATTTTGGTTTGTTTTGGTTTTTTGACGTTTGTTGATGATGATGGTCCCACCTCTTACCCCTACAAAGGTTTGAGCTGGACGAGTTATCGTTATGATATTTTATTTGAACATTTAAATCAGTATTGCAAAACAAAACGACCTGATTTTTAAGCAAATATAAATTAGCCTTTCAATTAACTCCGTCATTACAGTTTACTTTCGTAGATTACTAGTTGATAGGCCTGTAACTGTATCAGCTTCAAGGAATCGCATTTGGTACTAACTACTGTTCGGAGCACATATAGTTTTACTTGTATCTATCTGAACTGGATTTTACTAAGTGCCAAGCTTACAATGACATTGCCCGAAATCGCACCCTACTGTTTTACCTGACAGAGTGTACGTAACGAGTTTTGCTTGAAGATTTGTACTTTTCGAAACCCTATCTTTCGACCGCCAAAACCTACTAGACTAGCTTTCCCTGTAGCCTTCCGAGCTCTCCTGTCCTCAGAGCAACTACCAATTTTTATCATACATAGTAAGAAACATTTACTTTCATCATCGTCAACTTAAGAGGCACATTATATTTGCATATCGCGCGCGATTCTCAAACCTTTGTAGACTTCTCATTTTTTTAAACTCTAAATTTAAACAACATTTCAAAAATCAAAAAAAAAAATCCATCATCATCATGTGGTCATACTGAGCAATTTACTTGTACATTCGTTTTAGAATTCCGTCAATATATAATTATATGAAGTCAAACTTAAAATACTAACTTAATGTGCGAGCAACACCGTCTTTTGAACTCTGCTATTGTCGTTGACTGTTTAATTTGTCTGGGCATCGAGTTAAAGATATTCACACCCTTATAAAACAATGAATTTTGTGCAGCTCCAAACAAGAAGTTTGGAGTGCGTGGTGCATCTGCATTTCTTGTGAAATGATCATGAAGATCACTACCTCGTAAAATTCGATCACATAGATAGGGTATATGGCCCTATTTTGGACCTACTATGCAAAGCGTTAACATATTTCGCATGGTTCTCAGGAACGGTCTAACTAATTTGGCTCGTTTCAGGATTGTTTTGTGCCTTAATTTATGCTTAACAAAGTGTACTATTGAAAATTGAAAATAATTTAACCATTTCATTGAATTAGGAATTTCAAGTAAAACATTTTTTGGATGCATTTTGGACTTATTGAATGTATTTTGGAGACATCGTTGAACCTATTTTGGACCCACACTCTGATTGGTTGAAATTTTGACAACTTGAATTGCGGCGTGCGGCGTCAAAACGCACACTTACAAAAGCTCGGGTTGATAAACCAAAGGGCCTATCCACGATTTAAATTGGAAAATATTTATTTCAGAATTTAAATAATTATTTAAAAATAATTGATTTGAATTTGAAAACGTGTTTTAATTATATTGAATGGAAAACTCACGCATCCTTAGCAAGTCGCTGTCCTATTTTCCAATTTGCGTATTCTTCCGACTAAATGTTCAAGCATTAAAATATAGAAAAGGGTTGAGACGTTATTATACGCAGAGCTGAAGTTCAAATATTACCTATTAAACAATCAAGAAATTTTAAAGGGAGATTATAGCTTGTAACTTGGTGTGAAACTTTCGCATCTGTTATGTTAAACTTTACAGTCGCTTGACAGAAAGTTTAACTACATGTTTCACTTTTAAAAAACAATGTAAGATTTGACAAGATTGCCTACCGTTCGGATCGGCTAGGAGGGGCGTCCCGCATAAAGATTTACTATAAACCAACAGTAGATTTTATGGTTATCACACGATAAATTCTATGGTTATTTTAACCATGATTCTACTGTAGCCTTTATGTTTTTTCACCATAGAATATATCCTATTTCGGGAATTTACTATAAAAAAGGGGTATTGTTAGGCACAGTCACCATAAAAATTTCGACTTTTCCCCATACAAAAAAAAACCAAAAACTATACATTCTATCGTATTTTCATTGATGCCTTTTCCGTCCAAAAAATTACCCTGACCATAGAAAACATCATACATTTATAATAAAAACAGTAACCATTACAATGGTTTGCACAGTAAATTCACAGTTCTTCATGGATTTTTCCATACTAAATAGTACGGTTTAAACTATATTCGTACATTGAAATAAATAATAACTACAGTATGATTCATTGTATTTGCATTGTATTTATTGTTTTCTCTCCACTAAATTGTACTGTAAAACATATATTTATACATTAAAATTAATGGTCAATATGGTAAGTTTTATTGTATTTTTATAGTTTTTTCGCAGATTTAAAAAAAATAGTACTTTTTTTCCGCGTCGTTTTCTTTTAATATTCTGCTTCAATCCGAACTTTCTGACGTTGTTCGAAATGTTTGTAGCCGGTGCCAGAACTACTGCTTCGTACTTGGGATGAACTCTCGCGTATTTATGAAGCACAATCCTCAGTGGAATAGGCCCCTGTAAAAGAGAAACACACTAAATTAGACATAGGGAATATTTTCATATGTTTGTTTCGGTACAAATGCTATTAAATTAGCTGTTTCTAAAATTCTAAAATTCTAAAATTCTAAAATTCTAAAATTCTAAAATTCTAAAATTTAAAATTTAAAATTCTAAAATTCTAAAATTCTAAAATTCTAAAATTCTAAAATTCTAAAATTCTAAAATTCTAAAATTTAAAATTCTAAAATTCTAAAATTCTAAAATTTAAAATTTAAAATTCTAAAATTCTAAAATTCTAAAATTCTAAAATTCTAAAATTCTAAAATTTAAAATTCTAAAATTCTAAAATTCTAAAATTCTAAAATTCTAAAATTTAAAATTCTAAAATTTAAAATTCTAAAATTTAAAATTTAAAATTCTAAAATTTAAAATTTAAAATTCTCAAATTCTCAAATTCTCAAATTCTCAAATTCTCAAATCAAATTCTCAAATTCTAAAATTCTCAAATTCTCAAATTCTCAAATTCTAAAATTCTAAAATTCTAAAATTCTAAAATTCTAAAATTTAAAATTTAAAATTCTAAAATTTAAAATTCTAAAATTTAAAATTCTAAAATTCTAAAATTCTAAAATTCTAAAATTTAAAATTCTAAAATTTAAAATTCTAAAATTCTAAAATTCTAAAATTTAAAATTTAAAATTTAAAATTCTAAAATTTAAAATTCTAAAATTCTAAAATTCTAAAATTCTAAAATTCTAAAATTCTAAAATTCTAAAATTTAAAATTCTAAAATTTAAAATTCTAAAATTTAAAATTTAAAATTCTAAAATTTAAAATTCTAAAATTCTAAAATTCTAAAATTCTAAAATTCTAAAATTCTAAAATTTAAAATTCTAAAATTTAAAATTCTAAAATTCTAAAATTCTAAAATTCTAAAATTCTAAAATTTAAAATTCTAAAATTCTAAAATTTAAAATTCTAAAATTCTAAAATTTAAAATTCTAAAATTCTAAAATTCTAAAATTCTAAAATTTAAAATTCTAAAATTCTAAAATTCTAAAATTTAAAATTCTAAAATTTAAAATTTAAAATTCTAAAATTTAAAATTTAAAATTTAAAATTTAAAATTCTAAAATTCTAAAATTCTAAAATTTAAAATTTAAAATTTAAAATTTAAAATTTAAAATTTAAAATTCTAAAATTCTAAAATTTAAAATTCTAAAATTTAAAATTTAAAATTCTAAAATTCTAAAATTTAAAATTCTAAAATTTAAAATTTAAAATTTAAAATTCTAAAATTCTAAAATTCTAAAATTCTAAAATTTAAAATTCTAAAATTTAAAATTTAAAATTCTAAAATTCTAAAATTTAAAATTCTAAAATTCTAAAATTTAAAATTCTGAAATTTAAAATTCTAAAATTCTCAAATTCTCAATTCTCAAATTCTCAAATTCTCAAATTCTCAAATTCTCAAATTCTCAAATTCTCAAATTCTCAAATTCTCAAATTCTCAAATTCTCAAATTCTAAAATTCTAAAATTCTAAAATTCTAAAATTTAAAATTCTAAAATTCTAAAATTTAAAATTCTAAAATTCTAAAATTCTAAAATTCTAAAATTCTAAAATTTAAAATTCTAAAATTCTAAAATCTAAAATTCTAAAATTTAAAATTTAAAATTCTAAAATTCTAAAATTTAAAATTCTAAAATTTAAAATTTAAAATTCTAAAATTCTAAAATTCTAAAATTCTAAAATTCTAAAATTCTAAAATTCTAAAATTCTAAAATTCTAAAATTCTAAAATTCTAAAATTCTAAAATTCTAAAATTTAAAATTCTAAAATTTAAAATTCTAAAATTCTAAAATTCTAAAATTCTAAAATTCTAAAATTCTAAAATTCTAAAATTCTAAAATTTAAAATTCTAAAATTCTAAAATTCTAAAATTTAAAATTCTAAAATTCTAAAATTCTAAAATTCTAAAATTCTAAAATTCTAAAATTTAAAATTCTAAAATTTAAAATTCTAAAATTTAAAATTCTAAAATTCTAAAATTCTAAAATTCTAAAATTCTAAAATTTAAAATTCTAAAATTCTAAAATTCTAAAATTCTAAAATTCTAAAATTCTAAAATTCTAAAATTCTAAAATTCTAAAATTTAAAATTCTAAAATTCTAAAATTCTAAAATTCTAAAATTCTAAAATTTTAAAATTACAAAATTACAAAATTACAAAATTCTTTATATCTCAATTTTCTTATTTCCGAATTTCCGAACTTCCTAATATCCTAATTGCCTAATTTCCTAATTTCCTAATTTCCTAATTTCCTAATTTCCTAGTTTCCTAATTTCCTAATTTCCTTAATTCCTAATTTCCTAATTTCCTAATTTCCTAATTTCCTAGTTTCCTAATTTCCTAATTTCCTAATTTCCTAATTTCCTAATTTCCTAATTTCCTAATTTCCTAATTTCCTAATTTCCTAATTTCCTAATTGCCTGATTTCCGAATTTCTGAATTTCCTAGTATCCGAATTTACTAATTTGGAATTTCTTAATTGTTATTTTTTTATGTTTTTAATTTTTAATTTCCTAATTTCCTAATTTCCTGATTTCCTAATTTCCAAATTTCCTAATTTCCAAATTTCTTATTTCCTAATTTTCTAATTTCCAAATTTCCTAATTTCCTAATTTGGTGATTTCCTAATTACCTAATTTTCTAATTGCCTAATTTCCTAATTTCCTAATTTCCTAATTACCTAATTGCCTAATTTCCTAATTTCCTAATTTCCTAATTGCCTAATTTCCTAATTTCCTAATTTCCTTATTTCCTAATTTCCTAATTTCCTAATTTCCTAATTTCCTAATTTCCTAATTTCCTAATTTCCTAATTTCCTGATTTTCTAATTTCCTTATTTCCTAATTTCCTAATTTCCTAATTTCCTAATTTCCTAATTGCCTAATTTCCGAATTTCTGAATTTTCTGGTATCCGAATTTACTAATTTTGTAATTTCTTAATTGTTATTTTTTTTAATTTCTTAATTTCCTAATTTCCTGATTTCCTAATTTCCAAATTTCCAAATTTCTTATTTCCTAATTTCCTAATTGCCTAATTTCCTAATTTCCTAATTTCCTAATTTCCTAATTTCCTAATTTCCTAATTGCCTAATTTCCTGATTTCCGAATTTCCTAATTTCCTAATTTCCAAATTTCCTTATTTCCGAATTTCCTAATTTCCGAATTGCCTTATTTCCGAATTGCCTAATTTCCGAATTTCCTAATTGCCTAATTTCCATATTTCCAAATTTCCTTATTTCATAATTTCTTTATTTCCTTATTTCCTAATTTTTTAATTTCCAAATTTTCTTATTCCCTAATTTCCTAATTTCCTAATATCCTAATTGCCTAATTTCCTTCCAAGATTCAGCATTTTGAGATTCGGTCTGATGAGCAGCTCTATATGTTTACATTAAAAACAAAATTATATAAACATTTGAAATTATCAGTGGCATTCAAATTTGCAAATTCTATTATTTTATTTATTCATCAAAACAAATTTAACACAGGCACCGTGTCAATAAACGTCAAACGCTACTTTCTGTTTCTGTTATTTTCAGTTGCGTACCACTCAACACAATTCTTTTCGTGACCTTTTCCTTGACCGTTGTTTGAACGTTCACCGTTGAGCATTAACACACAACTTACCTAACGATTTTCGCCTCCAGACGAAACGACCATCCTGAACAAATCCGGCCGGAAGTGTCCGCAGCAGGCGCCGGGCCTGGTAGAAGAAGTCCCTGTAAAAAGAGGAACACACACAGTTTGTTCAGACCACTGTTCTCGCAAACTTGACCTTGACCATTCTCTTTGAACATAACCAAACTTGTCCGCACCCTCAGCAAACGTCAAATCAAAACAAATTGCTGCCGGATCTTTCTCCGGATCTCTCCGTAAAAGATCCGGCAACAATTTTGTATGGCTTGAAGTTTGCGGAGGGTACCAAAAAAAGGTAAACAAATCACTTTGTGCATCAGCCAATAGCTTGGGAAATTTGCCTGAAAATGCCTGCTGCTGTTGCGGGTGCGATTCCGCCCTCTCCAAGTTCAACAAAACTCCAAATACTCACCCAAATATGCGAAAATTCCGCCATCCCAGAGCCGTTCCGATTCGGTCACCCGGTGTATTTGTTCCGAACGCCGGATGTTGTTCCTTCACGAGCACACGCGATTCGACTTGAGAATTTTTGATTTCAACTGCGCCACACAAACAGGATCAAACACGCGCGGGTGAAAAAATGACAGCCTTGATGACAGCTCGATCAACTATGGTGTGTTCGTTAGGGAGCGTCGCCCAGATTAGGTGTCATGGTGCGTTCGTTAGGGAGCGTCGTGTTCGTTTTGTGATCCTTAATATTTTTTGCCGTTTCTATTATTGAATAAAAATGTTTAAATGTTTAAATGTTTAAATGTTTAAATGTTTAAATGTTTAAATGTTTAAATGTTTAAATGTTTAAATGTTTAAATGTTTAAATGTTTAAATGTTTTAATGTTTAAATGTTTAAATGTTTAAAAGTTTAAATGTTTAAATGTTTAAATGTTTAAATGTTTAAATGTTTAAATGTTTAAATGTTTAAAAGTTTAAATGTTTAAATGTTTAAATGTTTAAATGTTTAAATGATTAAATGTTTAAATGTTTAAATGTTTAAATGTTTAAATGTTTAAATGTTTAAATGTTTAAATGTTTAAATGTTTAAATGTTTAAATGTTTAAATGTTTAAATGTATAAATGTTTAAATGTTTAAATGTTTAAATGTTTAAATGTTTAAATGTTTATGTTTAAATGTTTAAATGTTTAAATGTTTAAATGTTTAAATGTTTAAATGTTTAAATGTTTAAATGTTTAAATGTTTAAATGTTCAAATGTTTAAATGTTTAAATGTTTAAATGTTTAAATGTTTAAATGTTTAAATGTTTAAATGTTTAAATGTTTAAATGTTTAAATGTTTAAATGTTTAAATGTTTAAATGTTTAAATGTTTAAATGTTTAAATGTTTAAATGTTTAAATGTTTAAATGTTTAAATGTTTAAATGTTTAAATGTTTAAATGTTTAAATGTTTAAATGTTTAAATGTTTAAATGTTTAAATGTTTAAATGTTTAAATGTTTAAATGTTTAAATGTTTAAATGTTTAAATGTTTAAATGTTTAAATGTTTAAATGTTTAAATGTTTAAATGTTTAAATGTTTAAATGTTTAAATGTTTAAATGTTTAAATGTTTAAATGTTTAAATGTTTAAATGTTTAAATGTTTAAATGTTTAAATGTTTAAATGTTTAAATGTTTAAATGTTTAAATGTTTAAATGTTTAAATGTTTAAATGTTTAAATGTTTAAATGTTTAAATGTTTAAATGTTTAAATGTTTAAATGTTTAAATGTTTAAATGTTTAAATGTTTAAATGTTTAAATGTTTAAATGTTTAAATGTTTAAATGTTTAAATGTTTAAATGTTTAAATGTTTAAATGTTTAAATGTTTAAATGTTTAAATGTTTAAATGTTTAAATGTTTAAATGTTTAAATGTTTAAATGTTTAAATGTTTAAATGTTTAAATGTTTAAATGTTTAAATGTTTAAATGTTTAAATGTTTAAATGTTTAAATGTTTAAATGTTTAAATGTTTAAATGTTTAAATGTTTAAATGTTTAAATGTTTAAATGTTTAAATGTTTAAATGTTTAAATGTTTAAATGTTTAAATGTTTAAATGTTTAAATGTTTAAATGTTTAAATGTTTAAATGTTTAAATGTTTAAATGTTTAAATGTTTAAATGTTTAAATGTTTAAATGTTTAAATGTTTAAATGTTTAAATGTTTAAATGTTTAAATGTTTAAATGTTTAAATGTTTAAATGTTTAAATGTTTAAATGTTTAAATGTTTAAATGTTTAAATATTTAAATGTTTAAATGTTTAAATGTTTAAATGTTTAAATATTTAAATGTTTAAATGTTTAAATGTTTAAATGTTTAAATGTTTAAATGTTTAAATGTTTAAATGTTTAAATGTTTAAATGTTTAAATGTTTAAATGTTTAAATGTTTAAATGTTTAAATGTTTAAATGTTTAAATGTTTAAATGTTTAAATGTTTAAATGTTTAAATGTTTAAATATTTAAATGTTTAAATGTTTAAATGTTTAAATGTTTAAATATTTAAATGTTTAAATGTTTAAATGTTTAAATGTTTAAATGTTTAAATGTTTAAATGTTTAAATGTTTAAATGTTTAAATGTTTAAATGTTTAAATGTTTAAATGTTTAAATGTTTAAATGTTTAAATGTTTAAATGTTTAAATGTTTAAATGTTTAAATGTTTAAACTGTTCAGTAAAATGGCCATTCGGGTAAATGACATTCGGGGATATGGAATTTGCGGGAGAATGATTTTCGGGGTACACTCAAACCCCGATGGTTTGACACTAACTGTTGTCAAACAAACGGGGTCACTTTTAGTTTGACACCCTTTTACACGGATCTCACACACTACCAAACGCTCGTTTTGATAGTGTTCGTGAGCGCCGTGTAAAATTGATAGTTCGTCACTTTTTAGTTTGACTTTGACCAACCAACGGGGTACAAACTAAAAAGTGTCAAACGAAAAGTGACCAACCACCGGGGGTTGAGTGTAGTGGAATTTTCGGGAAATGATTAATCGGGGATATGGGATTAGTGAAAGGGATTTGGGGATTTGGGATAAAGCCTTAATGTTTTAATATTTTAATATTTTAATATTTCAATATTTTAATATTTTAATATTTAATATTTTAATATTTTAATATTTTAATATTTTAATATTTTAATATTTTAATATTTTAATATTTTAATATTTTAATATTTTAATATTTTAATATTTTAATATTTTAATATTTTAATATTTTAATATTTTAATATTTTAATATTTTAATATTTTAATATTTTAATATTTTAATATTTTAATATTTTAATATTTTAATATTTTAATATTTTAATATTTTAATATTTTAATATTTTAATATTTTAATATTTTAATATTTTAATATTTTAATATTTTAATATTTTAATATTTTAATATTTTAATATTTTAATATTTTAATATTTTAATATTTTAATATTTTAATATTTTAATATTTTAATATTTTAATATTTTAATATTTTAATATTTTAATATTTTAATATTTTAATATTTTAATATTTTAATATTTTAATATTTTAATATTTTAATATTTTAATATTTTAATATTTTAATATTTTAATATTTTAATATTTTAATATTTTAATATTTTAATATTTTAATATTTTAGTATTTTAATATTTTTATATTTTCAATACTTTTATTACATGATTCGCATTATTTAAAAAATCGTTCAAAAAAGTTCACACTATGCAACTATAACATTACAATGAAACTTACTGTAACAAAAATTGGAAAAAATGCGTTATGAGATTTCCAATAACAAAACCATAATATTTGCTGTATTCATGAAAGGTACAGTACTTTTATTGTTTCAATTTATAACATTTCCAATAACAAAACCATGAAATTTGCTGTAACCATGAAATCTACGATAACTTTATCGTCATTCCAATGAAGTTAAAAAAAAATCAACCATAAACTTACCATAAATATTATAATATTTATTGTAACTTCATGGTTTTGACAATACAAATCATCATATAATTTTATTCGGGGTAGTTTCAAAATTGATTATGTTATAGGTGTTGAATAAACCATGTAACTAGTTATGTCTCAAATCAAAAAATATATAAAAGTACAAAATTAGACTACATCCTCATAGTTAACATCGCATTTACCTCCAATACCACAATTTGTTTTCGAAGATTTTGCCTTCCTCACTGAGGTAAGGCTATAATCCTGCTCGAAAAATGAACTTTTGAAAAACAGCTCGTAGACCTATATTCATGTATACCTATCGACTCAGAATCGAAAACTGAACAAATGTCTGTGTGTGTGTGTATGTATGTGTGTGCGTATTCCCCTTGGTGCTCAAAATTCTTGCCAAGTTTTCTCGGCACTGGCTGATCCTATTTGAGTCAAATAAGTTGCATTCGATCCGGTTTGGTGCCCCATACTGCACTATTGAAATGTTTGAAGATTTGATAAGTAGTTCAAAAGTTACGTATAAAAAAGTGACAGAGTTGCGAATGGGATCTCACTTAAATGCATGTAAACTATGTCCAGACCCATCACCCGACCCATCGTTGGATAGGTTATAAAAATACCTTTCCAATGAGTCCAAAACATTGAAGATCTGGCAACCCTGTCTCAAGTTATGACCACTTAAGTGATATTTATGTACTTTTTTGATGCCGGATCTCACTTAAATGTATATAAACTATGTCCGGATCCATCATTCAACCCATTGTTAGATAGGTAATCAAAAGATCTTTCCAATGAGTCCAAAACATTGTAGATCTGGCAACCCTGTCTCGAGTTATGACCACTTAAGTGATATTTATGTACTTTTGTGATGCCGGATCTCACTTAAATGTATGTATACTATGTCCGGATCCATTATCCAACCCATCGTTGGATAGGTCATCAAAAGACCTTTCTAATGAGTCCAAAACATTGAAGATCTGACAACCCTGTCTCAAGTTATGGCCACTTAAGTGATATTTATGTACTTTTTTGATGCCGGATCTCACTTAAATGTATGTATACTATGTCCGGATCCATCATTCAACCCATTGTTAGATAGGTTATCAAAAGATCTTTCCAATGAGTCCAAAACATTGAAGATCTGGCAACCCTGTCTCGAGTTATGACCTCTTAAGTAATATTAATGTACTTTTTTTTATGCCGGATCTCACTTAATTGTATGTAAACTATGTCTGGATCCATTATTCAACCCATCGTTGGTTAGGTAATCGAAAGACCTTTCCAATGAGTCCAAAACATTGAAGATCTGGCAACCCTGTCTCGAGTTATGAGCACTTAAGTGACATTTATGTACTTTTTGAAGCCGGATCTCACTTAAATGTATGTAAACTATGTCCGGATCCATTATCCAACCAATCGTTGGATAGGTCATCAAAAGACCTTTCCAATGAGTCCAAAACATTGAAGATCTGACAACGCTCAGTCTCAAGTTATGATCGCTTAAGTGACATTTGTGTATTTCTTTATTGAGATACAAGCCTTACCTGACAAACTTCGTTCTGCCTTTTTTCGTTTGTTGACGTTTTTGACTTTTTTGCTTATTCAGCCTCCTGTGATCAAAACTTGATTTTAACCTTTCCCATACAATCTGCAAATATTCCGGAATTGGTTCCAGAGTGGCCAAATTTGTAACTTTTGGCGTAAGAACCTTCCTTGGACTCACGAACTTACCATACGAACCCAACGCAACAACAATCAACTCGATCGGACGTTCCGTGTTGAATTGATTCGCGTTCGAACAAAACCGTCGAAATTTTGTATATATAATATGTATAGAAGATAGATAGAATTTGTATCCAAACCCATCATATCACTCTTTGATATCACCAAATGTTGGTAAAAAGTGAGGAAGGCAACAACCACATAGGTGGATTAAGTTAGTTTTTATTTTTCTAACAGTTGCAATGATTTCATTTTATCTCTCCTTTCCGGAGCTTGCAGGAAACGATCCGGGATGGTCTGAAAGCTGCAATTTGCCCAACTAGCAACACTGCGAAGTGCACAAAGACTCAACTAGCTCTCCATTCATCGAAATTGTTTCACACACCTCTTCTTTCAAAATCTCTTAGATTGTTTTTTTCGAAATGATTTAAATTCCCACAAAAATTTATAAATTTTCAAAGCTGGAGATACAGTTACACTTCAGAATAAGGAAAAATGAACAATAATCGAAATATTTTGATCAAATTTATGGTTTATTTGTGTTTCTAATATGATTGACGCAGTAATCTAAAAGTGTAATTTATTATAAGCCAACGCTGTCCATTGTGTAAAAATACGTTATAAATACCTGTATTTTTAATTATATATATTAGGCTGGCAAGAAAAATATTTTTTGTGAAGTCTCAAGAGATACCCCTAGGTTCAATTGTTTAGGCAATAATAAGTAACTGTGCCTATTTTGAGCCAAATCGGTTAATCATCATCGTTCCAATACACTCACATCGCACTAACACATCGACATTGGTGATGATGAGGCGTTTCACCTTAAAAAGTCGCTTTTTATCGTCGAAGTTTATATGGGAAAAATCGCAAAAATGTTTTCAGAAAACATCATTTCAGTATTTTTCTGCCAGGTGGCACGGGTCTCGCCCAAAATAGTTCAAGTCGTCGCCATCGTGCTAACTTGTCGTACGTGCATTTTGGGCCAAATTGAGTTAAGAACGCCATTTTGTGCAGCTCACAATGCCTCACCTTTTGACATTCACAGATCCCCAAAATTCGATTTCAATCCTGAGATATTCAACAAAAACCGAAAAAACTCCGTGCATTTTTGTCACTTTACATATGAAAGTAGTTTCAATCTTGTCGTGCTATCTTGTCACTCCATGAAAATTGATGTAAGTGCGACAAAAGGCCAAAGGGATTTCAGGCCAGGAAAGTCAGGATGCGTTTGTCGCACGTACAAGCTAGACTACCGTAAACATTTGTAATTATAACTCGGGACTCCAGCAACCAACTTCAACCAAACTTCGGGACAATGCACAGAATGGTCAGCCAAACAAAACGTGTTTGTTATTGTTTACATTGCGTGCGCTCGTTTTTGTATATTCAAGGTCAAACATTAAAACGCGTTTTTCTCGGAACGTCAAAATGGCGGGTGCGACAAGATAGCACGACGACGTCAAAGTGTGAGATCCTGTAGGAAATTCAATTCCCTGCAACTTTGTCGAAGGGTCCACAGCGATCCGAGTTGATCCTGATGAATTATTAGCAATGCGATGAAAAGAAATCGGCTTATATACTGGGTATATAAGAAGTACATAAGAAAATATTTTTAAAAAAATAACCTAAAATCAGGATCATCTCGGATCGTTTTGCACCCTTCGGCAAAGTTGAGAATCTTACACTTGGACAATTTTGGGCAAGACCCGCGCCACCTGGCAGAAAAATACTGAAACGATGTTTTTCTGCATACATTTTTGCGTTTTCCCCATATAAACAACAACGATAAAAAGCGACCCTTAAACCTTAATACTTATTTTTGCCTAAGGAATCGAGTCAGAGGGTATCCCTGATGTCGATTATTTTATTGTTTTCCAGTAGAGAGCATTTAAAAGACGTGCAGATGACAATTCAAAGCATTTTTAACTTTTATAATTCGTATATTTATCGAAAACTGATCGACTAGCGCTTAGGACCTTTTTAAAACTAACCCTAGATTTTTTCAAATAAATTTATACGACCTTATCGAAACCACTCTTGAGCAAGGTTGACAGCGCCTGTCGCGGTGACAGCTGACGATTGAATGAACTAGGCCCTTTTGGTTTTTCAATCGTTTCCAGTTCAATTCCAGCAGGGTAGCCAGATTGCATTTTTGAAGCAAATATTAATTAATAGGTGCAACTGAATTGGGGAAAATGAGGTTGCGAGAAAAATATATCAACATCAGTTTAAATTTTAGGTCAGATTGCAATCAGTCTTAAAAATCATCCCTACCTTTATTATTAATTTGCATGTTTATCATTAAAAAATCATATTTTCATTGTTTCTGTTTATCATTTGCTTTTTAAAGCTTAGTTTTATTTGAAATAATTACAGTCGGAAAAACTAATCCAAATTATTAAGTAAAAACTTGGCATTAAATTTCAATTAAGTATCGAAATAAATTCATAAACAAAACTGGCAACACCTTGTTATACATGTATTGGTGATAGCCTTGAACTGAAGGAAAAGTAGCTCCAAAAACTGATCCAACGCGGCTGATTTGAAATTATTTTTTCAATTGAGTTTTTTTTAACTATAGATCAGTAATTTCAACGGTTTAGTGACTAAAAACATATAAGTATTAAATAAATAACACTTACATTACTCGGAAACCGGCTGAAAATAGCTTTATGCTAGTGAAAAACAGAAAGTTGTACAAGGTGTCCCGAGCCAAAAGTGATAAGCAACGAGGCCGAAATTTTTGGACCTAATCGATGTGCTAGGAAAATTATAGGAAATGCGAGTGACATTGGAAAAAGTGGCTGAACAAGCGGAAATAATCAAAAATGTTAACATTTTTGGAAGAGGTAAGCTACAAAACGATCCTGCTTACACTTTCTGTTGGTTGGATTCAGTAAATTCGTACTTTAAAAGCCTGAACTACCTCGATTAATAAAAATAGGTCCAAAATAGGTACTAGGTCCAAAATAGGGTCATATACCCTATCTAGGCAACAAACCATTGATTAATTTAAACACAAAAATCATAGTGGAAAAAATTATTCTTTGCTTCACAGATAGCCATTGCAGAGCATCTAACATCCATGTCGAAGAAGTAAATCTGTTACATTTTAAAATTAAACGCATTATTTTATTTTGCAGGCGTTGAAGCCTAGATAACTGTGTTTCATTTGCCAAAAATATTATCGATGAACAAAAGTCTAAGTGTGGTGAGATTATAGATTTATAAAGTTGAATTTTGCTCTGAAAGTTAAGGTCGTTTTTTAGCCGACACATAATTCCATACTTTTTAGCAATTTTCTTAATTGTATTATCAATATGAATATTAAATTTTAAGTTTTCGTCAATAGTAACCCCTAGATATTTTATTGAATGAACCCGATCTATTTGCTCCCCATCAATTGCAATTTGTGCATCATGTATGTTTTGATATCTTGATGAAATAATCATGTATTTTGTTTTATTTATATTTAATTTCAACTGTTTGAATTTCAGCCATTTAGAAAGAGCATCTAAATCTTCGTTCAAGTGCAATACAGCGTCGACTGGATTTTTTTGCTGCTACAAAAATAACAGTATCATCCGCAAAAAGATTAATGTCACAATGTCTCAAAACAAGTTTCATATCATTAATATACATTATAAACAAAATGGGCCCTAAAACACTTCCCTGAGGAACACCGAGGTTGTTTCCCCTATTTTCAGATATTGCATCATTAAAAATTGTACGTTGAGTTCTCAAATTTAAATAGTTTTTAAACCATTTGAAAGCTGCACCCCCGATACCAAAATTTCGGAGTGTCTCCAATAATAAGGGCCTGGAAATTGTCTCAAATGCCCGTTTCAAGTCCAAAAATACTGCCAGAGTGGAGTTTCTGTCCTCAAAAAATTCTTTCCATTTTGCTAAAACCAAATTTAAAGCAGTTTCACAAGAGTGGCCTTCACGATATCCTGATTGTTCTGGTATTAATAATTTGTTTATGTTCAAGTATTCCAGCAATTGAGTTTTCACGACCGTTTCTAGAATTTTTTCTAACGTATGTAACATGTTGATAGGGCGAAACTCTTCAGCTTTTTTGTACCAGCAACTTTTGAATCGGTATAACCAAAGATTCTTTCCAGACTGTTGGAACTTGACCCGACAAAAGTGATTCATTTATTATCTCAAGCAAAGTGTAACCAATGACATGAAAACAATCTTTCAAAACTTTTGCATTTATATTATCGATCCCTGCTGAGCTTCCTAATTCAAAAACAATCTTTTAAGTTCAACATAGGTTACGGGATTAAAGATTTCTAGTCTGCAGTTTCTATTCATCATATTCCTAATTCCAACAGGTTCATCAGTTCTTTCTATGCTCTCATTTATTTCAACAACACTCTCAATGAAATAATTATTAAATTTACTGGCAATAACATCATCGGAACATTCTTCAATATCTCCAAAAGAATAGTTCTTGGAAGACTGTCTTTAGATTTCATTAATTTTTCAATATTTTCCATAGTTCTTTACTGTTATTTTTATTTCGTTCTATATTGTTTTGAATGTGAGTACTTCTGGTTGTTTTTAATCTTTTTGAGTACCTGTTTCTTGCAACTGTGTATTTTTTCCAATGTCTAGTATTATTTGTTCGACAGAATTTCTTGTAAAGTTTATCTCTTTTTTGTTTTAATCTCATAAGTTCTCCATTATACCAACTGTTCGAATCTTTCTTGTTTATGTACTGCGTAGTTACTAATTCGTTTGTACAATTTTTCAAAGTATTCGTCAAAATTCTTGATTTGAAGTCGAGTTCTCCAGTTAATGTCCTAAAATTTACACGCCTTTCCAAAAGATCGCACAAAGCTGAAGGTGTATAGTTTTTCCAAGATTTAATTTTAATACGGTCATCCGGAGATTCCAAATCAAAGTCTGAGATCGTAATAACCAGTGTTTCGTGGTCTGTTATTTTCCATTCACTTTTAACAACAGCTTTAACGCAATCTATGTTGGAGAAAACGCAGTCGATCAGTGTTCTACTATTTCTCGTTATTCTTGTGAAAGCAGCTACTTTTTGTGTTAAACCTAAATATTCTGTAAGACTCTTTAGATGTGTACAATTCTGCTCATCAAGCCAATTTATATTAAAATCACCAGCTATCAAATTAAATTTACTCATATCTAAGAAATTTTCCAACCAATTTTCTAAAATTTGGATGAATCGCTGGTCACTAGAACTTGGTGAATGATACAAAATTCCATAATTACCAGTATTCATGCCTTTTTCAACTGTAATACCCAAAAACCAGTTATTTTCAGAAAACTCGTTTAAGCACACTTTAAGATAAATAGATTCTTTATAATAAATAGCAACTCCTCCAGTATGCCTAGAGTGCGACAAACAAAATACAACTTTATACCCTGGAATGGAATATTGATCGAATGCTTCCGGTTCAGTAATATGCGTTTCAGAAAGTAATACTAAAAGAGGTTGCGAGCTTTCCACTAACTGCCGTAAAGATACGTAATTTGTGGTCAGTCCAGCAATATTCAAATAGATTATATCTGTAGCATTTACTTTCCTGCAAGCATTTGATTGCTATTCACTCTCGTACAAACGATCCTTTTTAATTGCAGCCAGGTGTCGAAAAACTGGACATTTTGAACTAAATGCAGCATGATAAACATCAAGATTCATTTTTTGCTCCTTATTCTTTTTCAAACAATTAACACATTTCATTACCGATGAAGTACACTCAGCAGTCTTATGGGACTCACTACATTTTGAACAAGTTTCGCTGTTAGTACATTTTGTGCTAATGTGGCCAAATTCTCCACACTTAAAACATCTCAGGACCTTAATAGCCTCAAAAACTGAACATCTATCAAATCCTATGTTGACTTTTCCGGCCGTTAACAATGCGTCAAAAGTGTCATTATTAACTTCAATTATTGTACTAAATTTATTGTATTTGATGCGTGGATTTTCGTAAAAGATATAACCTTTACATGTTCAATAAAAATATCGTCATTCTGTGTGGTCAATAACTCAATGAAATCTTCAGGAGCATACTTTTCACTCATTCCAACAATTTTCATCTTTGGTAGGCCAGTCGAAACGATTGCAGTATAATTTTTACCAAGTCTGTTTTCAATGTCACTTATTACTTTAGAAAGATTTTGTCCTGGCGCGCATTGGGCAATAATGGACCCATCCCTGCCATTTTTAAATTATTAATTTTATGCAATTTAGGGTCAAGATTCGATTTTAAAAAGTCCTTGTTTGATCATTACTTTGATTTGTTTCGTTAGGTTTAATAACAATTTTTGGACGATGAACACGTAATTTTTATTTTGAAGACCATTTTTAATTTCTGAGTTTCCTTTCAAAATCTCCGCAAAAGTTGGCGTTTCAAAAACGTTGTCCTTTTCTTCATCGTCAACTAACATCGGTTCTAAATCATCGGTATCAACGGCTCGTCTTTTACTACCGGGGAGCCCGTCGGATTCGGAATGGGTCCCTCTTTTTCTTATTACTTTTACTATTCTTTCATTTTGACATTTTTGTGAATTCGATTTTATTGCTTTTTCAATTTCAGTGGCCACACTGCTCTCTACAACCGTTTTGATATTTTTCTGAAATATTTCACTGCATGACTTCATTACATCTTCTAACCCTTTCTTGATGGCTTCTTCGATTCGAGTAGCAATACTTTCTTTGATGTCAGTGATAAAATCAGAAATGTCAGAAAAGTTCTTCATTTCTTCTTTTATCTTCTTAACATTAAAGAGAAGCTCCGCAATCTCAGCATCAACACCGCTATCAAGACATGAGTCGCACTTGTATTGCACATTTGCCTGGTCATTAATAGTTTTTGCCGCCGCTTTAGTCAAGGTAGTGCAAGAACGATGAAAAAACGCTCCACACTTCCCCGAACAAGGTACGGCATCCTCGAAACAAATTTTTTGCTCGCACTTGCCACACAGACTCATCTTGCGCTGTCGAGCACAAGCTAGCCAAGCAGCACAATAGCGGAGCACAAAAGACCCAAAAAAACAACAAACAGCTAACAGCAGCCGCCACCGAAACCGATAGCAAACCGTTGTTGCCGGTGAAAATAAAATTGATAATAATCAACTCGATAGTAACGATCGTTTTAAAATTTCTACTTATCCGTGTTGACAGCTTCTTAGTTCACACATTAACAATATTTTGCACAAACTACTCGCACTTTAACATGCAAAATTTATTGGTTTTATCACAACACAGTACAAGTGAACTACTCTGTTTGACACCAAACAAAAGAATTTGTCTGCTTTTTAACTGGGCTACGGCCCAGTTATCGAGCGCCCAGTTAAAAAGCAGCCCAGTTAAACAACGCCCAGTTACCGAACAACTACTGTATTTGTATTTTTGTATTTTTGAATTTTTAAATTCTGGAATTTTTGAATTTTTGAGTTTTTGGATTCTTAAATGTTTAAATTTTTGAATTTTTGAATTTTTAAATTTTTAAATTTTTGAATTTTCAAATTTTTGATTTTTTGAATTTTTAAATTTTTGAATTTTTAAATTTTTGAATTTTTGATTTTTTGAATAATTGAGTTATTGAATTTTCAACAGGATTAAAAAGTTTAATAATCTTTCAGCATTTCTCGGCATGGATCAACACATAATTATTGATTTTGAAGGCAAACGAGAGCAAAAAATGGCAAATTTGTTACCCTAGTGGTGGGGATGACGGAGTTTTTTCAAGGTGGCAAATTTGATCTCGGTATTCATAAGTCGGGTGCAAATTTGACGTGACTGGAAAATTTCAAATCCGAGATGGCGGCCAAAAGTGGCGGTAAATAATTGAAAAAATTTAAAACAATAAAAGATATTCAGTCATGATTTAAATATCCAAAGTTTGCAAGCTACCTACTTTGGATAATCAAACAGACAGTCCAGACTTGATTATCCGAAGGCCTTGGCAAAATTTCACTAAAAAACAATGTTAGCTTAACTTCGAAAGATTGTAAAAAGGGTGGTTTTTGTAAGAAACCCCGTCTTGCTATACATTTTTAGAAAGGTATTTAAATGACCGTCACATCAAACACCCCCGTCCCTTGTAAAATGCAACGTCATTCGTGAATGGTGCCCTAAATAAATGCATGTTCATTTTCTAATCCACTTTTCCTCTCCCTCTATTCCCCAACCAGAGCAAAGAAAGCAGCCGCAGCCGTGGCCGCCGGATATCGAACCGGTCCCGCTCTCGGTCGCGCTCGCGCTCCTTTGAACGTTCCCGCCGCTCCCGGTCACGGGACCGTGGCCTGGCGCGGGGCAGCGAATCCAACCGGGACAAGTCGAATCGGGCGTACCGAAACAAATCCCCCGGACGGGATTCGTTCCGTAGCGGCGGTGGCAGCAGCAGCAGCCGGTATGACCGCAAGAACCATGGCAACAACTACGAAAGTCGTCGCGGCGGTGGAGGTTCTGGAGCGACGGGTGGAAGTGGTAACAACCGGGGTACGATCCGGAGTCAGTCGAGAAGCCGATCACCGTCGCCGATGGCGGATCGGAGGAAGATGGCCCGGTCGGAATCTCCGGCCGTGGCGGCTCCTGCGAATGTAGCGGCCCCGGCACTGGTGGAGCATAAACCTGTGGTTGATGGTGCGCTGTTGGGAACGGGGAAACGGCAACGCTGCCGGGACTTTGACGAGAAGGGTTACTGTATGCGAGGGGAAACTTGTCCGTGGGATCACGGAGTGGATCCGGTTGTGCTGGAGGACATTAATAACCCGGCATTGATTACGATTCAGTCGGCGGCTCAGCTGCGGGCGGGTCCGATTCATCCCGAGTATAGTCCGGACGCGCCGGAACTGTGGAACCGTCCGCCGAACTTCCCTCCGGGCAGACCGTCGATCACGCAGAGGTTAGGAAACATCACAGGAGTGAACGTTGGAGGTGGATTTGGACCACGTGGTGGAATGGCTGGTGGGAACTTTAGGAACGTTGCTCCTGGGTTTCCTCCGGGCTTCCCGGGCAATCCGATTGGGGCTACGCCGCTGCAGCGGGAGTTGATTTCGGTGCCGGTTGTGGACGCCAACAAGGGTGGTGATGTTTCGTCGCAGCAGACGAAACGACGATTTGAGCCCGAGGACGCCGTTGCGATTGCTGATGGACATTTGAAGCGCAAGCTTCCGTTGAACAACCGGTTGGGACCACGCGTTACGGGACATCCGGCTGGTGCTGGTGGTGCCGTTAACCCTCAGCAGAATTGCTCGCTCGAGCTGAGAAAGATACCGCGCGGGTTGAACGCGATCGCTCATCTGAACAACCACTTTTCCAAGTTTGGCAAGATTGTCAACATCCAGATCAGCTACGACGGCGATCCGGAGGCTGCGATTGTGACCTTCTCGACGCACGCTGAGGCAAACGTGGCCTATCGGAGCACCGAAGCCGTGCTGAACAACCGGTTCATAAAAGTATTCTGGCACACGGGAGGAAACGGTGGTGAACAGCCTGGTATCACTCCGGCGGCCAAGACGGAACATTCGCTGCGTAGGTCGTACCCGAATCAGTACAGCATCAACAACAATTTGAACCAGAATTCTAATGTTACTACGGCCGGAAGTACACCGACGACCGTAACACCCGCGGCCACAAAGGATGGCGTCGTGGTCACGAGCAGTAGCGGAGCAATCGTAGCTAGCAGCGGTGGAGAGAACGTGGCCCCGGCCACAACGGCGGTCGCAACCGGTTTCACCAACACCGCCACCAAGCTGGTCAACACGGTTACGACCCCGATCGTAACTGCGAATCAGCTGCGCATGAAAAACGCCAAGATCAATCGGGCCACGTCGGAACTGCTACGCAAGAAGCAGGAACTGACCCAGACGATGCACAAGGGCAAGTACGATCTGATGCAGGGCTACCTGAAGGAACTGAGCAAGCTGATAATGATGGTGGAGAAGGTCGAAGCGACCGATCCGATGCGTACCAAGCTGCTTGCACCGATTAAGGACCTCGAGGCGAAAATCGCTGCCCTCAGGGCGGAAATCTCCAGCGAGCAGAACCAGATTGCGGCAACGCTGCTGCCCAAGCGTAAAACAAAAGAACAGCACGAGAAGGACATTCTGGACGCTGAGTTGGAGATCATCGCGGCGGAACAACGAACGCATCGTATCCCGGGCGTCGGTGGTGCCAACCCTCAACCTGCAGCAGCAGGGCCAATCGCCGGAACTCTTCCTGGCACCGGAAAGCCGCAACTCTCCGGACCACGCCCCGGGCGTCCCATCAACCGGCCGCTTGGTTCAAACAGCGTCGATCGACGTCCCACCACGATCTCCATCACTGGGTTCGCGGCCGAGGACGCCGACGCCCTGCTGGGACACTTTAAAAACTTTGGCGAAATCACCAAACATCAGCTGGACAAAACGGTGCCATCGCTGCTGATCAGCTACTCGATCCGGCAGAACGCCGAGAAGGCTCTCGTCCGGGGTAAGGCGTTCCGCGACGTTACGCTGCAAATTGGCTGGGTCGCAACGACGGTTCCCCCGACGACGCCAACGACAATACCAAACTCTGCCGTGGTTGTCGCTCCGGTTGGGGCCGCCGACGGCAAGGAAAAATCGTCTGCGGAAGCCGTCGTCGAGCAGGATGCCGCTGCCAAGGAAGGGGCGGATGCTTCCGGTAAGGTCGCGGCCACCATCGAAGGAGCCGTAGCCGTTGGTGGCGTTGGCGTCGGAGTTGGCGCTGGAGTGGACGCCAGCTCGGCCGCATCGCTCGCTGACACGCTCACCGAGACCGGCTCCATGGAGGAAGCGTCCGAGGTGCGCATGGTCGAGGAGGAGGAAGAGGAAGAAGAGGAGGACCGCTCCTGGCGCCGTTGATAATCCAGCCATCGCGAGAGAGGGAGAGGAACCAGTCTACTGAACTCTACAGAGCAACAGAAGGGAAAAACTCTTTCATTTATTGTCAGTAGCGTTTTAAGTGAACTTTGTTTCTTATTTTTCTTCAAAATAATGTAGATTGTAAGATTTTCCACTCCACACACACACAAACAAACCTTTTCTTTGTTGTTATCTAACTTTTTAGTCGACAGTTTTTTTTTGTAACGTTTGGAATTGTTAGTAGCGAGTAAGGAAACTCGATTCCCGACGACGACGACGAGCAAAAGCCGCCCAAAATTATCATGTTAGTCATACGAATCGGCTGTCGAAGGCATTTCTCAAACGAAACTCTCGTTGAGTGCTTTTTTAGTTGTTGTTTACCACCCCTCTTTCCAAATTGGTTCGCGGAGGAGCTCGCGCGGACGGAATCTAGCTTCCTTGAAGAAGAAACCACAGAAGCAAACAAAAAACGATGGTAGTTTTAAAACAAAAATCCCCCGAAAGGAAGAAAACAACTAGTAATTAAATATTAATTATTACAAATTTAATCTATATACAAAAATAGATGAAAAAATCTAGTGTTGATACAAATAACAATTAAGTGTACATACAGTGATTTGTAATCTTAACTAAAACACCTGCGAAAAAGGGAAAATAACTTTAATATATATTCAAACAACAAACCACACACAAACAAACAACCGATTAAGCGGAAAACGAATACTTGTTAAATTTATTGCGCAATCGAGAGAAAGAACATCGCAGCGAGCACGCACCGTCATCAACAGCAGCATCTCGACGGCCATCGTCAACCGACCCAAGAAACACACGTGGAGCGAGTCTTTTTTGTTTTCCTTTTCTCTTCCCGTTCTTTCTTCCAGATAACGACAACGGCGGGGGTCACTGGACACTGGACAGCAGCAGCAGCAGCCGAGTCTTAGTTGATAAGAGAATCCCGTTTCTGTTGTTATCATATAAGCATATTCGTTAGACATGCCGCACACTGTTTAAAAGCGGAAGGAAAATGTTTGGGTTGAAATGCAAAAGCTGCTTAAAAAATCCACAAGCAAAAACATGCAAGAACGCCGAAAAAAAATAACGAATCAAGAAAAAAAAAAACAAAAAAAAAGAGAAAACAAAAAAGATATTCACGCAAGTCGGCAAAAGAGAAAGCAACAAAAAAGCTTGAAAAAAAAACAACAACAAAAGATTGACGAGTTACGATGGCAAAAAATAAAGATTGATTTCAAAAAAGAGAAGATTACAAAGAACTCGTAAACAGAGTTGGAGATAGCTATAAACTTACATGACTGTGTTTTATTTTTCCGCCCTTCGTTTTCTCACAAGTATGTATGCGTTGGTGTAATTTAGTTGGAGATTGTTTTAATGATCAAAATATTAAACATTGGCATTGGTAAGAACCGGTCAAAGACAATTTCAAATGGACAGAGAGGGCCCAAATTTTCTAAAATTTTAAAAATTTTAGAAATTTTAAATTTTTTAATTTTGCTAATATTTTGAATTTATTGAATCTTTTAATTTTTTTTTATTTTTAAATTTTTGAAATTAAAATTCCGTTTAAATAAAAAAAAAATATTCAAAAAATGGTATTACAAATTACGATCGTAATTTCTCGATCCACGATCTCAACCCTCAACAGTAAAATTACGATCGTAATTTCTCAATGGTAAGTCGTAATTTGTCGATGGTAGATCGAGATTTGTCGATGGTAAGTCGTAATCTTAATATCGAGAAACCTCGATCGTGAGTCGAGAAATTACGATCGTAATATTACGATCGAATGCAATAATCACCACACCGGCCTCCAAAAGGTGTGTAAATAACACTTAAGTGATAATAACATTGGATAGGGTTGTCAGATCTTCGATGTTTTAGGCTCATTTGAAAGGTTATTTGCATAGCAACCCAGCGTGCGGGTGAGCTTTCGGTGTGTTTGCATGTTTTCTGCTGGTAGCGATGGCAGTACTTACACACACTAACTAACGCTCTGGTGTTGAGTGCGCAAACGAAAATTCTTCAAAAGAACTGGGTGAGCGAATTCCAATAGAGATATCCACGCGCGAGAAGGTGTTAGTTTGTAACAAAATTACACACAGACATAGGCAAATCGAGTAGATTAATTCGTCTGTCAAAATCAGCTGTGCCCTTTATTATACCACGAGCACGTGGTAAACAGCTGGTTTTTACAGACGATTGGTCTACTCGATTTGCCTATGTCTGCGTGAAAATAGTGTAAACAAAATCAGCTGCTAGGAATTCAGCCAATCACAGTCGATCAAAACCAAAACAATACTTCAAATACAAATACTAACACAGAATCGTGGTGTGCGTGAGAGAAACCGTGGAGATCTCTATAGAGGTATCCACGCGCGAGAGTGTGTAAGTTTGTACAAAATCTACACGCAGACTTAGGCAAATCGAGTAGAATGATTCGTCTGTCAAAATCAGCTGTGTTCTTTGTTATACCACGAGCACGTGGTAAACATCTGGTTTTTACAGACGATTGATCTACTCGATTTGCCTATGTCTGCGTAAAAAAGTGTAAACAAAATCAGCTGCTTGGAATTCAGCCAATCACAATCGTTCAAAACCAAAACAATACTTCAAATACAAATACCAACACACAATCATGGTGTGCGTGAGAGAAACCGTGGAGATCTCTATAGAGATCTCCACGGATTCTCTCACGCACACCATGTTTCTGTGTTAGTATTTGTATTTAAAGTATTGTTTTGGTTTTGATCGATTGTGATTGGCTGAATTCCAAGCAGCTGATTTTGTTTACACTATTTTCACGCAGACATAGGCAAATCGAGTAGACAACCCGCCTGTAAAAACCAGCTGTTTTCCACGTGCTCGTGGTATAACAAAGGACACAGCTGATTTTGACAGACGAATCATTCTATCCGATTTGCCTATGTCTGCGTGTAACTAAACTCCAAACTAACACACTCTCGCGCGTGGATATCTCTATTGGATTTTTTTTATATATGTGTGTAAAGTGTGTTTGATTTTGAGTAGGGTTGTTCTTGAATGAAATGTTTTTATTTATTTAAGAAGATTTGAATCGGCATTTCAAATAGGAGTTATATTGACAAATAATCCAGTAGTTTAATCGCGTGTGTATAATTTTGTGTTTAGCTCTTGTGAAAATTCATATTTAACTACATAACGCGTTCGGAATTAATACTTAAAATCCAGCAGTATTATAATTCATCATAACTCGACATTTTTTTGATTAGGTCCTATAAACATATGAAAGACAATAGTTTATAGGACTTTTTCAAAAAAAAACTCTGGATAAGACAATTTTGTTTCGGTTTTTCGTGTTCGTGACTTCTTCGTCGGTCTTTTGTTCGAAATACAATGAATCTCGTTTTAAATATATCAAAACAATAACTATTTCAACTTAGTATCAAATCTAAATTTAAATACATTAAACTAAAATAAAACAATTCAACAACTAAAAAACAAGCCTTAACTAAATTTACCATCAGTACACTATCAGTTAAAAATCATTTTCTACGTATTAAATAAAATTAAATTAAAATTTACATTATAAATAGTTAATTTCACTCTACAGCCGGCTGTTTGAGTTTAACTTTTAAATGTTAATGCAGGTACTGCTCAATACACTATCAGTTAAAAACTTTTGACACACCCGCAATACCTGTCAAGGTATATCCTAGGGTCTTACCTTTCTACTAACATTGAGTCCAAAACCTCCCTACAAACATCTATACCACTAAGGTGACGTAGGGGTCCCTGCGCACTTTAGATAGGTGTTTACTAGCATTCCTTCATTTCCCCGAGGATAGCTTGGACCCGGCGTGGACCCCCTTATGCCCTGGGCTGTATTACACACTCATCAAAAGATGAAGACATGGTATCTCCCGTGTTGGATTATTATTCCGGATGAGGGTCTAACACAACCACACCAAACAGTGGGATAAGCGTTGTGGAGCCTTCCGGTGGTGGGGCGTCCTTCAAATGCTAATGCTAATGCTAATTTGAAAGGTTATTTGATTATCTAACTAACGACAAATCGCATGATGGACCCGGAAATCATTTTCATCGAAATATTGTGGTTTTTGAAAAAAAAAAAAAAACGAAATAACAGCGCGAGTGTTTTTCATCTCGCGAAGCAATTTTCTGTGGTTTCTTTTCTGAGTGTACCTCAAATGTCACACGCGAAACCAAAACAAAATTTCGCCGCGGCACCAAACTGAAATGTCGCCAGTTGAGTTGCGACAAGACTCGCGCCGCGTCTTACACGGAGCATGGAATCGATCACGAAAATCTACCGGAAATCGTTCTGTGAGCGTGGATTCGATCATCCGGATGGACCATTCCATGATGTCTAGCTTGGAGAGGACAATTACGGCGCTTTTGATTTTCAAATTGGTGGCTAGGTCTTCCCATTTTGACTCTATAGAGCTTATTCAATCGACACCCACAGCATCCCGCATCAGCAAAACTCTCCCGTGAGAGGAAACAACGGACCGGATTGAGGTCCCTCGACAATGAGGCCACATATTTTTGTTTTATTCAGACGGAAATCCATCCGTAATCAGCAGCTTAACCAAGACTTTTTCCCTTCTACGTCTTTTTCTGAAGCTGGACACTGACTGAAGCTGGACACTGACTGAAGTCACTGAACTTTATAAATTACCCCAAATTAGACAGTTCTATTGGTAGTAGAACAAAAAACCAAGATTTTAAACATTAATTTAATCTAAAGCATTCCATTTCCTTGGTAGATCAGAAAAGATCAGCCACGTTTTTCTCATCATCCAAAGCCGTCAAAACAAAAAAGCAAACACACTGATTCAAAATCACATAAACATGCTTGACAGAAATTTCGCGACAGAAAATTGTCGCGAGAGTTAAACCTGCTCTATTCGGTTTAGTGCCGCGGCGACAATATATGAGATCCGGCATCCAACCACCCTTTTACAATCTTCCGAACTTTGGCTGAAATCGTTTTTTTAAGCATAACTTTTGAAGTACTTTACTAAACGTTATATTAACTAGGGTCTTATGGGACCCCAAGACGAATCGAATGAAACCAAATCGGTTCAGCCAGTCCGGAGATAATCGAGTGCATATTTTTCGGTGCATGTACTCACACCCAGACACGTGTACACGCACAGTCATTTGTTCAGAATTTGATTCTGAGGCGATAGGTACACATGAAGGTGGGTCTACGAGGTCGAATTAAGAAGTTCATTTTTCAAGTGATTTTAAAGCCTTTCCTCAGTAAGGTGAGGAAGGCAAAAAAAGTTTTTATGGGAGTTTTCAGATTTTTTTATTTGAGATTTTTTTTTAATATTCAGGCTTTGTTTTAATTTTAACTCACACTCGATTATCCGAAGGTGTATAAGAGACTTCGGATAATCGAATCATAAACAAAAAATGTTTTTTTAATGTTTTTATTTTGATGGGTCCTAAATTTGTAATATTATTGACCCTTTGTACGACGTCAAAATAATTGAAATGGATTTTTAAATCAATTTGGAAAAATTAACCTCGAAGCGAGTGTTGTGCTTGGTTTTAGTAAATTTCAAGGAACACTCCAGATTATCCAGCATCATTTAAACACGACCGCTTATAAGGCTTAAAATGATTATATCTGGAGTTTTTTTTTGAAAAGGTCCAATAAACCACATTTTCAGTTTTTGCTTTTTGGGCGTTTTTGGATAGCCCTGACTCAAGGCGGATTCAAAAACACCCAAAAAGCAAAAACTGGAAATGTGGTTTATTGGACCTTTTAAAAAAAAAACTCCAGATATTTCCGTTCGCAGCGCAAAAACGAATTCGTTGTTCGAATTCAATATTTAGCCAACAATTTTTCCTGCGTGCAAACAAGTGAGTTGAAAAACTAAAAATACTGTTTAGTTTTTCTAGAACGTGCACCTGAAATGTCATTTTGCTAATGCAAACAATCGAAAACGGCTTAAATGGAAGTTATTTTTTGAATAATTATTAAAAAAAATAAAAAAAAACAACAATTTTTAAATCTAAAATTAAACAGAAGTGAAAGTTTTTTATCCGATCTTTTTATTCCTGAAATATTTTTCAACTGATCGCCCTTTTCGTTTGATAGTGCAGTGCATTAATCCTCCATCGCATTGTTTACATCACGTACATCAGCAGAAGTGCCAGCAAGCCAGCAGAAAAACGTTTCCGCAGCTGGATTTTTAAATTTTTATTTCATTCCGGAAATAATCGATACGACGCGTACGATTAGGAAGTCGACCAAACCATCACGGTAAGTTGCAAACCAGTGCTTTTTCAGCTCAACTTGAAACTCGAACCAGTTACGAAATCCACTTGAACTATTCCGGCAGACAATTGCAAGCGCGGGGCTAAAATTAGAACATCGAAATTCCTGAATTTGATGCGTTTCTTGCGTGGCTGTTAATTTTACTCTCTTGCGTCATCCCCGTAGGCCAATGAACCTGCAGGTGTTTCTGCTGCTAGCCGGGACCGTCCTGGGTCTTTCGGTGGCGGCCACAACCCACAAGCACTCGCACACTGCCGGCGGAGGGGCCAAGGAGCGCCTCGAGGATGGAAGCTACGCCCCGCGGGATTCGCACCACATGGACGGGGTAGGCGAGCACCACTCCGAGTTTGACCACGAGGCAATTTTGGGCAGTGTGAAGGAGGCGGAAGAGTTTGACAATCTGTCACCGGAAGAGTCGAAGAAGCGGCTGGCCGTGCTGGTCACCCGGATGGACTTGAACCATGACGAGTTTGTCGACAGGCATGAGTTGAAGGCGTGGATTTTGAGGTCGTTCAAGAGTTTGGCGGAGGAGGAATCTGCGGATAGGTTTGAGGACATTGATACCAACGGGGACGACATCATCACCTGGGAGGAATACTACGCGGATACTTACGGGATGGAGAGTGACGACGATGAGGACGGCGAGCGGCAGTTCGATCCGACCAAGGAGGAGGAGAAGAAGCTGATTGCCGACGACAAGGAAATGTTCGAGGCCGCCGACGAAAACAAGGACGGAAAGCTGGACTCGGCGGAGTTTGTCCTGTTCATGTCGCCGGAGGAGTTCCCGCAGATGTTTTCCGTGGTGCTGAAGCAAACCTTGCGCAATAAGGACGCGAACGGGGACGGCAAGATTGACTTCCAAGAGTACGCCGCGGAGCAGTCCCGCAACCATGACAAGGAGTGGCTGATAACGGAGAAGGACCGGTTTGACAACGATTATGACAAGGACGGTGATGGCTATCTGAACGGGAATGAAATTCTGTCCTGGATTTTGCCTAGCAATGAGTAAGTTGAACATATTCTTAACCAAAAACAACCTCTAATGTTTATGTGAACTTGCAGCGAAGTGGCAGAGGACGAAGTGGGCCACCTCTTTGCGTCCACAGACGACAACCACGACGATCGTCTCTCGTACAAGGAAATCATCGACAACTACGACATCTTTGTGGGCAGCGAAGCCACCGATTACGGTGATCATCTGCAGAACATTCACCACTTTGATGACGAGCTGTAATTGTAAGTATTTTGTATTGTCGCCCCTTTTGAGCAAATTGCATGTGGTACAAACGACGCGCGCGCGTTGGCTTCAATTTAAATTCGTCTAGTCCCACTCTTCTGCCAACAACGCAACGCGCACTATAATCGAACGAACAAATTTTCTGATGGCCATCAAACAGACAGGAATCTCGCGAACACAAACACACAAATTAGTCAGTAGAGCCCAACACAACTTCTCTTCTTCAAGATCGAATCAAGAGGCTTCGATTTCGTGCATTTACTAGAAAGGTCAATTTCGGAAGAGTCTTAAGAAATATCCGGTAGCTTTTATGTATGGTACCTGCGATTATCAGCTAGGTATTTAACAAATTAACCAATAACTAATTTCTTGTAACCAATAGATGGAGGAGAATTTTCATTGATGGAAAAATTGAGAAAATTCCTTGATGGCTGGAACAAAAGTACTTTATTTTTGAAAGGGGCCATTCAATTTTTATTATTTTATTCAAAAATAACCAAACTAACCATATTTTACATCTTGTGTGATTGGCTGGTTCATAGAGAATGGTTTCTTTTCAACTATTTCTCGTAAAAGAAGGTTCTTTAAAAGCAATTAATCATAAAGTTCTCAAGATACAGCTTTTTGAATATTTTAATAACCTTTTTGTGTGGACAGCTGCCAAACTAAGGATGCAAAATGTCTTGTTTGGTCGTAGAAAAGGTTCGTACAAAGTTTCATCCAAATAAAAAATGCAGAAACAATTATCAAACGACGCTCAATTCTGCAACGCCAAATAGCTCGGATCGTGCTCCTCCCTCCCAAGCGCCTGCAGGTACTTCCGACGCTCCTTCATCACCAGCTCCAGGTCCGTGTCGTGCTTCTGCGCAATCTCCAGCGCCTTGCTCCAGCGGTGCATCCGCAAGCAGAACAGAATCGCCTCCCGTATCTTCCGGTTGTGCAGCAGTATAATTTCCGCCTCCTGGACGCGTCCGTTCATGATGGAGTTTTCCGCCATCTGCTCGGGGCTGGATTGGCCGAGATCTTTCATAAAGTTTAGGTAGTTCACCTTGTCAATTTGGAGTGCGGCTGAGAACGCTTCCTCGCTGATTTCCAGCTGGTTCCGCTTGGAGGCCATCGCGGCCAGGGTTGCCCACAGGATCTGGTTCTGGACAAGGCGGCAGAGCTTGAGCGCTCGTTCCCAGGAGTTGTCCGCGAAGAGTTTGTGCAGGATTACGCAGTAGGTTTTCACGGAAACGGTGAAGATGGCACCGGAACTGCGGAACGTAACGTTGGCACCTTCGAAGTTCTCCAGCGTGATGTTCTTGCCGAATTCACTGGTGTCGAAGGTGAAGGTGGTGAGCGCGATCAGGGTGGGATCGGTGCAGGCTTCCCCTGGACAGTACCAGACGCTGTAGCAGGAGTCGTGAAGACCGACGAGGATGTTGGTGTCGCTGGACCACATGACGGTACAAACTTGGGTTCCGATCTTGTGGATGATGTAATCGGGACCACTTCGAACGTTGGTGATGAATAGGTCCCGGTTGACGTCGATGAACACTAGGTACTGATCGTCCGGGTTTCCGAACCGGCAAACGGCCACCTCGACGAGGGCGGATTTGTTCTGAATGGTGTACGGTTCTTCCTGTCGAGTTGCTCCCGGTAGCAGGTCGAACACGTGGATCAACGATTGGTCGGAATAGTCGCGGATTGCCAACGTGTCCAGACCCAGCGACACACACCGACTGTTGAGGTGTGGAATCTGGGACTGCGACGCCGGAAAGCGTGGATTCAGGTGAAGCCGACCGGTGTAGGTGTAAATCCAGATTGAGTTGTTGTCCACCAGGAGAAAATTCCTACAATACATGCCGTTAGAACAAGTCGCACGTCAAATTTCGAACAAAACTTACTTCTTTCCCAAGATGATAATTTTAATCTCTGCCCTTCCGTCCACAATTATCGGCGTATTGATGTAATTCTCGTTGAAGATGTGCACCTGATGTGAGGTAGCGACCACCAGATGACCATAGCCCAACTCCCACTTGATAATCCGTTCGGAAAAGTCCAACGTATCCTTCGTTCGTGCCACAATGTCATGCAGCAGGATCGTCTTTCGCCCAGCGGTAACCGCCTTCAGGTTGCGATTGCGCAGTTCCCTCTCGATAATGTGTCCAAACAGAATCGTTCCGGTGCTGGTACCGGCCGTCACCTGCGTTCCATCCGCAGACCATACAATGTTGAACAAGGATCCAACGACGTCCTGGTTGAAGCGGTTGATGCTGTGGCTCCACTGGAATAAGCATTAGCATTAGCATGTCAAGTTTGTTCAACTGATACCAACAACAACTTACCCCCGAATAATGGCAAAGCTTCAGCATGTTGAATCCTCCCACCGCCAGCAGCTCCCCATCCGGACTAAAGTCCAGCGAGGTAATCGCGTAGTCATCACTCACGCTGGTATAGATGTTAGCCCCTTGCGCGTCCCAAATCTTGTACCGACAGTCCTCACCACCCGACGCCAACATGTCCGTATTGTTGGACCACGCTATACACAGCACCAACCCATCGTGCGCCCTCCACTTGGTCAGCTTGCTGTTCGCGGCCAGCGGCTTAATGGCCACAAACGGACCCTGACAGTACGCAATAGCGGTCGCATTCGGTGCCCACCGAGCGCACCTAATCTGCCCCTCGTGCTGAACCACCGTCGAACGCAACATTCCCGATCTAGACCAAATCTTAATGATCCCATCCTCACCAGCCGTCAACAACCCCGCCCCATCCGGACTCCATCGCCCCGCCACAATCGAACCACTGTGCGCCGACACGTTCCGTTCAACGCGGGCACTCTTGTTCAGAATTATGAACCGGCCGTCACCGCTGCAAATCAGCAGCGTATCGCTGCCCTTGCCACCAGCAGCCCCGCCGGAACTCGTTACGGCCGCCCCTTTCGGCAGCAGCCAGTGCAAATCCGTCGGAGCAAAGTCATCGGGCAGCTTGGCGACCTGCATAAACTCCCGATTCGTTGAGGTCCATCGGAACAACTGGTGGTCCTCGCTGCAGCTGTACACTTCCTCGTTGTTGCACCAACCCAGCGCCGAAATGGCCTCGCCGGATTTGGGTTCCTTGGTGTGGTAGATTTTGAATTTCATTTTTGCTGCTGTGTTCGGTCACCGATACCGTGTGGGGACTGAGGAATATCCGAATGTTTGAGGGTTGCATATTGCCTAGGAAACGGGCAACGTTGTGCATGGTTTTAGCTCGTGCGCTTGCGCGGGCTGGATATTGGTTTTTATAACGGTTGAGTGGACATAAGGTCGTATGTACACTAATATACACTTTTTTTTGCAAAAAATATAAAATCTTGTGTTTTATTTTGAAAAGGTCCTATAAACATATAAAAAAAACAATAGCTTATAGGACCTTTAAAAAAATTCTTGAAATGCACTATTTTCGAGTTATATATTTGTTCGGTAACTGGGCTGAGAATGTAGCGAATGCTGCTCGCTAACTGGGCTGAACCAACCCTCTGGCACCACTGTAAATGGCTAGAACGTTTGACAGTCACCAAAACCTCGAAGAGCCCACGTAGTAATATTAGTGAAGAGCCCACGTTGTTTATCGTGGGCTCTTCACTAATACTACTGCGTGGGCTCTGTGAGTGTAGCAGTATTGGTGTTGTCTGTTTGTTTACACCAAATCTTCAAGAAACATCACTTTTTGTGTGTGCAAATCTGTTACGAAAAAGATGAAAACTGTTGCTTCGAATGTCCGGTAAGATTTGCTGAGTAGTACTGGACTGGAGACTGGCCAAGTCTGTTGATCCTTCCGAACAACTCGCTACAATCTCCGGCAGGAGTTACCGACCAAGTGCAGAAACATCCGTGATTCCGGTGATTGTGGCGGAGCTGGTCTTTCCGAGCATCCTTCAATAACCTTCTCCGAGGACTGGCCCACCCGCTGTCGACTCGCACAGGGAATCGAAGGAATCGCGTGCTTGTGTAGAATCCGACCTTTGTGGACTCAAGAAGTTCATCGCGAAGTGGTCCGAATAAATCTGAACTTTGAACTTGCAAAACCATCTTCATCGCTACTTCGCGGAGCATTTATCCATAGTCTCTGGCGGGTAGGGGTCTTCGGGAACTTGTGTTGGAAATCCGTCCCGTGTCGTTATTTTTTCATGGAAATCATTTCAACATTATGAAATTATACCTTTGTTTACCACGCGGTTTGTTTATTTTCAAATTTTGACAGCAAATGCGTTCTTCATCTTCTTTGTTGTCTTCATGTTCGCGTCGAACATTTAGGTTTCATAAACATGGCCGTCGTGACAGAGGGCTGTAAATGTTCGACGCGAACATGAAGACAACAAAGAAGATGAAGAACGCATTTGCTGTCAAAATTTGAAAATAAACAAACCGCGTGGTAAACAAAGGTATAATTTCATAATGTTGAAATGATTTCCATGAAAAAATAACGACACGGGACGGATTTCCAAACACAAGTTCCCGAAGACCCCTACCCGCCAGAGACTATGGATAAATGCTCCGCGAAGTAGCGATGAAGATGGTTTTGCAAGTTCAAAGTTCAGATTTATTCGGACCACTTCGCGATGAACTTCTTGTGAGTCCACAAAAGGTCGGATTCTACACAAGCACGCGATTCCTTCGATTCCCTGTGCGAGTCGACAGCGGGAGTGGGCCAGTCCTCGGAGAAGGTTATTGAAGGATGCTCGGAAAGACCAGCTCCGCCACAATCACCGGAATCACGGATGTTTCTGCACTTGGTCGGTAACTCCCTGCCGGAGATTGTAGCGAGTTGTTCGGAAGGATCAACAGCGGGACTTGGCCAGTCTCCAGTCCAGTACTACTCAGCAAATCTTACCGGACATTCGGAAGCAACAGTTTTCATCTTTTTTCGTAACAGATTTGCACACACAAAAAGTGATGTTTCTTGAAGATTTGGTGTAAACAAACAGACAACACCAATACTGCTACACTCACAGAGCCCACGCAGTAGTATTAGTGAAGAGCCCACGATAAACAACGTGGGCTCTTCACTAATATTACTACGTGGGCTCTTCGAGGTTTTGGTGACTGTCAAACGTTCTAGCCATTTACAGTGGTGCCAGAGGGTTGAACATTTAGGTTTCATAAACATGGCCGTCGTGACAGAGGGCTGGGCTGAACGAAAAATTATGATGGGACCACCGATGCATAATAATATCCTGATAATATATAATAATAATAATAGTTACTCAAATTTATTTACAATACATACTTTTCAATTTATGGAATGAAACACAAACATCAATATCACTCAGTCGCAAGCCAGCGGCAAGTTAAGAAGTGTTTTGCTCGTGTTGTCATCTCGCGTGCTTGGAAGTTTTTGACGGATGGAGGTGGAGGAATCCTCCGAGGAGGAAGATTTTCGTCCCGTCCGCGGGAATCGGAAGCGGAAGAAGTCCAGCGAGGTCACTGAAATCGGCATCGAAGGAGAAAAAGTTTAGAAGACCCTGCTCAACAACAACAAGTTCAGCCCGCTAGCGGATAACAAAAACAACAACAATGCCAGCCCAGCAGGAGGAGGGGACGCCCCGGCGGTTCCACCACCCGGCCAGTCGGCAGGTAAACAAAAGCAACCACCTTTGGTGGTGAAGAACACCACGGATTTTTACAAGCTCGTGGCGATAGTGGAAAGTTGTAAATTTGGTTTCAATCCGATTTACAAACTAACCCGATTTGGAACCAAGGTGACCTGCTTCTCTGTCAAAGATTTTGACAAGTTGCAGGAGCTCCTCAAGAGGAAGAAAGTGGAATTCTACACCCACGAACGGCGGAGCGAACGAAATCATCGGGTGGTTCTTCGTGGTTTACCTGATGAACTGAAACCGGACGAGGTCAAGTACCTGCTGAAGAGGGATCTCAAGCTAGACGCGCTGGAGGTGCATGCCATCATGGGTATGAGTCTTCAAGCAATTTCAATATGGCGACTTGCATCAGTAGACAGTGAGGCATTTTCGCTGGTTCTCACTGTTCTGTGTTCTGCGAGCACGTCCGCAAACATCGACCACACACATACTAACACAAAGCGCCACCAAGAGGCAAAAGGTGATTACGAATATTTTTGGCACTTTCGTTAAAAATATGCGGTTTTGCAAAAACAAATAACAAAACCAACTTTTAAGTGTAGTTCGACTGTCAAACTTGTAATTAGTTGCTGATTTGTTCGAAAATTTGTTAAAAATAATAACTTTTTTTGCAGCACCCCTTTTGGACGGACATTTCGTTGTCACCTGGATTGGCCATGGATAATTTCACAGTGTAATAAACAGGGCAGCTACCACCACGTGGCGCCACTGTTTCCAATGAGAAAATGATACAGGTTTTTCAGACGAGTTTCAATCCCGTGATGCCATCGAGCGGAAGAAAAAGTCCACCGTGGACGAAATTCCGTACATTGTGGTCTTCCCCAAGGGATACACCAATCTGAAGAAGCTCTCTGCAATGAAAGTTGTGGCAAAAACTATCATCCGGTGGGATGCCTACCGGAACAAGCGGCCGAACGTGACCCAGTGCAGGAACTGCTTGCAGCTGGGTCATGGAACCAGGAACTGTCACCTGAAAGGGAGGTGCAACAACTGATGGGATCCCCACAAGACGGACGAGTGCAGAGTCCAAGAAGCCGAGCCGAAGCGGTGTGCCAACTGCTCTGGAGTTCACGAAGCCACGGACCGCAGCTGCCCTAAGCGTGCGGACTTCATCCGGTGGCGCCAGCAGGCGTCGAAACCGAAACCGCCGGCAAGGAAGGCCGAGAAGCAGAGTCCAGCAGTTCCGGCGTTCACGCCGACGGAGTTCCCTCCATTGCCGGGTGCAGTCCCGGACGGAACATCGAAGGATCGCCCTCGCTCCGCAGGAAAAAGCCAAGGAAGCAGTGGCTCTCGAGACGGTGGAGCCACGAAGGAGGAAGCCGGGGAGGTGCTCTACAGTTCGGCTGAGCTGTGGGGCATTTTCTCCGAGTACATCGGCAGGTTCAAGACCTGCAAGACCCGCTTGGACCAAGTAACGCTCATCAGTTACATCATCTCCAAGTATGGAATTTAAGAAGTTTTTTTTTTATTATACATTGCTTTACTGATCCTCGGTCCCAATCTGGTCACAGCACCTAAAAGGACCTAATAAAAATAAGTTAAGAAAAAAAAAAACAACACCCAGTCACCGAACAAGTGCCGTACCTGTTTCACAAAACTCAACGATTTTAAAAATTGATTGATTTATCTTGTCGCACGTCGATTTTCAATCACATTTAGTTAAGAACGCCATTAGGCTGGTACCAAATTTCAAGTTTTTAAAGTTTTTGTCTCTCCCTTTCAATGTTGGCCCGAAAAATCAGAAAACTTCAAAATTTTAATGGAAATTTAAATGCTGAAATCAATTTAAAATGCATTTTTTGGTAAAATTTTTGTTTTCGTCAAATCATACATTTTTTAAAACTATTAATTGCAAATAGCTGATTCAGAACAAGTATAAATTGCATTTTAAAACATTTTTCCCAGGCAAATGTTGAAAGTATGGCTTGTTATTTCAATATTTATATATATTTATATTTATATTATTACTCCCTGAAATGTTGCCACTTTCATATGAAATTTAGTTCTGAACTGACCGTGCTATCTTGACACACCCTGCAAGTGCGACAATCCAAATATGTTTGTTTATTGAAGGTCAACAATTAAAACGCGTTTTTCTTAGAACGTTAATACGACACGAAAAAAAAAACTTTCAGCGTTCTTCACTGAATTTCAACAGTCAACTTACCCTGAGTCATCCCTGCAAACCATATTTTCTTTCGGATTTCCAGAATAAAAACACCGTTTCTGCAGCTGAAAGTTCATTTCAACGAAGGTTGGGTTTCAACACTCAGTCGGGTGACTCGCGAAACGTAAAGAGTAACAAACTTTGGGTGTGTTTTGTTTTCCAACCAAGGGATTTTATTACGTGAAAACTCTATCCTCCCTCTGTACTCTCTCTCTCTCCGTCTCCCCAGCGCGGCGTGCGTGCGAGATCACGGGTCGCAGTCGTCTCACAGTTCTCTGTTGTGCGTTTGTGCGATCGCGCACGACCGCGACCACGTGTTGGCATAACGATGTTTTGTAGTTTGAACTTAGGGATAACGTTGTTTGATTTGTGAAAAGTAAACGCTCGCGACTTTGTTCTTCTTTCTGCAACTTTTAGGCGTTGTTTTTGTTGTTTTCATGATGTGCAAAGTAACACCGTCTGGTTTAATAATGTTTATTGTGGATTTTGAACGATCAGTGTGATAAATATTTATTTTTTTTACTTTTTCTTTGAAATTTCATTTAAGGATATATAGAATGTGTTTTTTTTTGTTTGATCCTAGCACTAAAACTTTTTTACCTCTGAACCGTAATTTATAGCATTTGGCATTGTGATGTTTATATTTAACTACTAATAGCCATCTTACACTTATTCCTTTAAATAGAGCCCCGATCATAAGAGATTGTTCTCTCCTATGCAATAAAATGTCTGATATTTCGATTATTCGCAATGGTAGCCGTAATTTGAGTAATTCTGAACAACATTTAAACAAGAAGATATCTGTATTCGAATTTGATTAAGTATGTTATGCTTGAGTAATTAATGATTAAATTTCATTTTATTTCGACAATGTAATGTTTTTATTCCATTCCCAATTATCTCTTTTTTGTTTGAGTCATATGCTCTAACGAAAATACGGAGAAATATTTTAGCTATTCAATCTTTCACAATAATAATGATATTGATAAATTCAAGTTCCAGTTTTCAGTTCCGATTGATCCGTTTGGTCGGTAGCCGTTGGTTGCCAAGTGTCCCGTTCTAGTCGCCTGGGGCCATCTGGGGTGAGGTTCAGCTTCTAGCCGTCCTGCCGATTGTCTCTCCTCCACCTCCTCCGTGACGATTTTGCACAGTTTGCTACTTAACATGTTGTGTTTATTTTCCTTATCTAGACATCTAGTAAAATCGGGTCGCAATGTCGGTTGTCCGGGTGTGCGGTGCTGGGGTCGTGTTCCGTCCTAGGCCGAGGCCTCCACTTTGGGCCGGGAGCCGGCAAGTTGGCCGTACTTTCGCAACAGACAGCCCTTCTGGTCGCTTTTGCAGTCGACGTCCTGCTCCTGCTTCTCGTGGTGTTCATCAGTGTCGTTGTCCTCCTGCTGGCTACCCACGCTGCGTTTTCGCTTTGAAACCATGAATCGCTTTTGGGGAGTGAAACCTGGGAAGAAAGGGGAATTAATGTAACAAGAACTACGGAAATAATGCTTAAAACGTTAAGGGGTCAATCTAAACTTCTAGGCCGTTTTCTTAGGCCGTTGCAAATATTTTTCATAATTTATGGTTCGAAAAATCAGGCGGCGAAAATTTGTTTTTTCATAAAACTGAAAAATTTCAATGAAAATGTGTTCGTCGTCGGTGTGTTTTTCGTTTTTCGTCTTTCCATCAGTGGAAAATCAAGATATAAAAAAAATCCTTAAGATGTACCGTCCTCTTGACCGAATTGGTTTAAATTTAAATTGGTATCAGTAAACATTGACAATTTCATGTTTAATTGACAAGCTTTTAGGCCGTTGCAAATATTTTTCAAAGTTTATATCTCCACCACCCCCCCTACTTCTTCAAAATCGGACCGAAAGGGGGGGGGGAATATTTGAAGGTGATGTCACGATTTTTTTTCGTTCAAAATTTTTGAGGAAATAGCCTAAGATGTTCCAAAAGACTGACGAAAAATGCAGGATGGTATGTCTCTCCTAAAAAAATACAAAAATCATTTACTAAATCTGTGTTTTTGAAAAGTGGTCTAAACGTCTAAATTTAAAAAAAAACCGATAGTGGGAATAGATTTGCCAGACAATTTTACATAGAAGTCTACATATTGACCATTGTCCTTTGTCCAATCCTTGCAAAGTTACAGCGGTTTTAAAAATAAAAATGTTGAAAAAACAGCTTTTTTGGTGGTTTTTGGCAATTCTTATAAGACAGACTTGATTTTTCATTCTCGAAAATATATTTACCGGAAAGTTCTTCCAATTTTCCATAAGTTATTTTTCATTCACTGAGAATAACCTCGACAATTTTAAAAACTAAAAAAACAATTAAATTTAAGAAAAATGAGTAGGGCGTCCGATTTTCCCGGGTTTTGAATTTCCCGGGAAACGGGAAAAATATTTTTCAAATCCCGGGAATTCCCGGGATCCCGGTAATTTTTTTAAACAGTCATAAAATCAATGTTTTAATCCGTTGCAAAGTAACCGCCGACCTTACAAGTCGCATTATCAACGCCAGTCCGCAGTTTGTGTGCGCGTCGCCGCTTTTTTTAAAATGTGCACCGTAGACAAAAACAGTGTGGTTCTGGATTTTTGTCAACTCCAAACTCAACTAGGCCCGAAGCTAGTAAAAAAATTCCTCGCAGACCTTCAAGTAAACCAAGAAAACTTGCGAGCATTGCAATTATGCAATAGAAGAAGAATAGTCGTGTTGCAGTTCGCCGACTCAGCAGTGGCCTCGTCCATCATCGACAAACCTCTGGTATATCAGGGTTGCAAAATCCCGATTTACCTGGACAACAACGCTACGGAAGTTCGTGTGCTTGACCTACCTCTAGGCATAAGCAATGACGACGTAGTAAAAGTGATGAGTAAATACGGCGAAATTTTGACCATCACCAACGACCGCTGGATTAACTTCTTCCCAGGGATCCCAAATGGAGTTCGGACCCTGCGGATGTTGCTGAAACAGCCAACGCCGAAATCAATCACTGTAAACAATGCTGCTGCAACAGTGACGATTATAGGCAAAAATCGCTTTGCAAACTCAAAGCAAAGAACAAAAAATGTGCGGATTCAACTAAAAAGGTGAACCAAAAAAGCAGTACACCACCGATTGAACCTGAGCCAAGTAGCAGCAGCAGCAGTAAAAGCAACAACAGTAAACCAGAACAAAATGCAATGGAAACAAGTGAAATTGACGAAGAAGACAAAGATGGATTCGAGACAGTGCTTTCTAAGCACACTCGCAAAACCCGGAAGCGCCTACAAGCATATTTGGACGCGGATGACGAATTGACAACAAAACGAAGAGAGATGGCTGAAGAAGAAACAACAGATGAAGAAGACGAAGATGTCATAAAAGCAAAATATTATAGGAATAAGTGTTATGAGATAACTGTTAAATCCCTGGAGGAAGAGGACGAAGATAAAATTGAAGATCTTGATAATTTAAAATCAAAATTTTCCGCTATATATTTGAAACATAGACAGAAATATTTAGAAAAAAGGCATGGTAACAATTATTGAAATATAGCCAGACAAGTGATTTAAAACTCTGTAACCTTTCCTCTTCCACTATCCACCTTGAAGAGATGAATGCACAATGGTGTAAAGTCTCTATAATAAAACAAAAAAAAAAATGTTTTTATTAATTTTGTTACGTTTTTCAAGCTTACAATCGTAAAATTAGCTCAATACTGTTAATTGGTGATAATCTTCACTTCAATCTGAACAAGAACAGCAGTTTTTAGTTAGTTTAAAAAATAATTTAAAAAAGTTTTTTGTTTTTTTGGATTTTAAATGCATCATAATTTTTAGTACAATGTGATTCAAATTATTTCATATTAATAATCATAAAATTCTAAATATATTCTAAATATATTTCCTTAATTTTTTTAATGAAATGACTGCAAAAGATAAAAAAATCAGTTAAACTGTAAAAAAAACAAGAAACGAAAACAAATAAAACGAAATCACCCAACGTAAAATTTTAAAAAAGTTTAGAATTTCATGTATTACATAAAACATATTATACAAACTATCTTTATGTCACTACCGCCAACTGGGGGAAATCGAGACTGCAGTCTGCATAGGTACAGGATATTTTAGAGCAATAAATTTAATCACTGGAGTACTAATTGTTTTGTTAATTAAAAAAAAATCAGAACATTATGCTGTCTCAATTCGTTACTTTTGTCCTAATTTGCTTCAGATGCCGATGTTTGATGAAAAATAATTAAATATTATTATTTTTCAAGTTTAAAATCATCAGTAAATGTAAACATTTGAAAAATAAATAAAATGTAATGAAACATATTTAAAGCGCTAGGTATTTTGCGGATCACTAAACTATTTTTTTTAAAATAATTTTCCCTTATAAGCCATGTAAATGTTGATATATGCTGAATACAAATTTGCTAATGAGTAGGGTTAGTGAAATTTCACGATTTCGCGGACAGCGTGAAATCCGCGAAATTTGTCTTTTTCCGCGAAATTCCGTGACATTTTATGTTTGCGTGAAAATACAACGATTTTTCTCAAAATATTGTATCAAACTCAAATAGGTATAACAATAATCGTAAAAACTACTGTAGAATCAAGCGAGTGAATAACCTTGTTCAATTACTAATATAGGGTTAGTGAATTTGACGATTTATGTTCGCCGACGGTATAAAACTCTTGAAATTTATCAATTTTCTCAATTTTTTTTTTCAAATAGCATTATAATAAATATTTCAACAATAAAGACTATTTCAGTAAATTTTATTAGTTTCCGATTGAAAAGCTTGATTTGAACCATTTGAAGAATTGTTCAGGTTTTTCAGTATTTTAGAAACTAACTAAATTAATTAAAATACTACTGTTTTACTTGAAAGGTAAAACTTCAAAAGAAATTAAAATAAATCAGCTTTGTTTTATTCAAAATGAAATAAAGAGTATTTTTTATCTTTGAACCTTTAAAAAAAATTCTGATTCCCGTTAAAATAATTTTAACGATATTTGATTATTTATTAGGGTGGATGATTCTCTAGAAAGTTAAAAATAGCACCTTTTTTGTTTTCTGTTCTAATTTTGAATTAAAATTTCTATTTCGTTATCAATTATATTATTTTTACCTATTGATTTTAAATTAAGCTTTTGAAAAAGGAGATGAAAACCTTAATAAATATTTTGAATTGACTAATTGTCGCGGAAAATTGAAACTATTTTACTCATTTTGGCTGGACAAGATTGTTAAATCTGATATGATAGATATGAAATTCAATGAAATGAAACCTGATAAAACAGAAGCAAATCAGCGAAAACTTTTTAGCTTTATAAGTCGAATATTAAAAAAACGCAGTTCAACAAATGATAATACGCATGCTTACATTTAGTTTCAAAATGTAAATAGAGCCAATCCATTAACCAGATGGAAACTTTTTTGAAAATAAGGAGATTTTTTGTTGTGTCAAGTCAAGTAAAATTTAGTTAGGATTTTTTTAAGTTTATTGAAGAATAGTATTTAATGAAGCTAAAAAGTAGTTTTTGTGATTTAAACATAACATTTTCAGAGTTACTTTAACATTTTTCACGTTCCGTGAAATTTGCGTGAAATTTGGTGTTTTGAAATTGAGGTCCCCGTGAAATTTTCTATTTTCGAGCGTGAAAAATCACTAAGCCTACTAATGAGCAATTCTCTGAGATTTCGGTCATTAGATTTTTTTTGTATTTTTTAATCCGGCTGAAACTTTTTTGGTGCCTTCGGTATGCCCAAAGAAGCCATTTTGTATCATTAGTTTGTCCATATAATTTTCCATACAAATTTGGCGGCTGTCCATACAAAAATGGTGTATGAAAATTTAAAAATCTGTATCTTTTGAAGTAATTTTTTGATCGATTTGGTGTCTTCGGGAAAGTTGTAGGTATTGATAAGGACTACACTGAAAAAATGATACACGGTAAAAAAAATTGGTGATTTATAATTTAACTTTTTCACTAAAGCACTTCTTGATTGGAAATTTGATTTTACATCGAAAAATGAAGTTGAAAAATTTTTGCGACCAATATTACGATTTTATAAAAAAATTAGTGTTGATTCGAAAATTCAAAGATTTTTTGCACAACCTGGAAATTTCTGAAAAGTTGGCATTCTATGTCCCCTAAAACATATAAAAAAAATAAAAAAATAAAAATAGTGTTTTTTTGCAAATCAAGTTTTAGTGACAAAAAGTGATATTAAAAATTACCAATTTTTTTTACCGTTTATCATTTTTGTTTCAGTGTAGTACTTATCCATACCTACAACTTTGCCCAAGACACCAAATCGATCAAAAAATTCCTTCAAAAGATACAGATTTTTTAATTTACATATATCATTTTTGTATGGACAACTGCCAAATTTGTATGGAAAATTAATAACAAACAAACTAATGATGCAAAATGGCTTCTTTGGGAATACCGAAGGCACCAAAAAGTTTCAGCCGGATTAAAAAAACACAAAAATTAAAATTAAAAAAAAAACCCGATTTAATCCCACCAGGGGTGAGATAGAGCCTTTCTTACTAAAGAATATAACTTCTCTCAATTCACAACATCGACTTGATACAAAAAATCTAATGATGAAAGCAAGGTATTATTAATGATGTGTTTTCTAAAAAAAATTTAAAACACAATTTTCACCTATCGAATATTTTTAATCGTACAAATTCTTAGCTTCCAATGCGCAAGTGACGACACACACCGCGGTTTTGGTTTTCTAGTTTTGGTACGAGCCCAAAAACCGAACAAAGCAGGCGCAAAGCAAAACCGAGTTAACCGCACAGTGGGAAGCTTGCCATTCAGCGTCTACGAAAGTGAGAGAGTCGAAGATAGATATTTTTACAACCGCACCACTACACACTCAATCGCAATACCTTAGGTAGATAGCCATTGGCGTCGCGAGCATTGAAAACTTTGAAAACGATATAAAGCTTAGAAGCTTCGAAAGCTCCTATTGGAATCCAATGAACTCTGTTTAATAAAACGACACGACAAATGAAGCCTACTTAAAGGCGATTTTAGGAGCACAAGGGAAACAAATTGATTGTACCCGGATGAATGTCCTATGTCAAAAAAGTTTTTGCATTAACATTGGACAGTTATGCAAAAACTGACAGAGCAAAAGAAACCGAAAAGCTACGATATCTTACATGTTGAAGGAAACATCGGTAGACAAGCTACTACGAACGAGTATAAGTCGAGCCGAAACATATGCGCCAGCATTCTCGCGGCAGTATTCGAAGCTCAACTTGACAACTTGTCGACTTGGCGACGAAGCGTCGATGCAGTGTGATTTTTTAGCGATTTTTCGGTTTAAAATTCATGCTGAATCGACATATTTACGAAGCTGGAAATGACGTCCTGGCTTAAAGTAAAACCTATACCTTTCTTTAGTAAGAAAGGCAAAAAGATCGATTTCGTAGAGAACTGGTCTAATGCTTTAAAATTGTTATCGATTACTAAGTATTCAACTGTTCATCTATTTTCACAACCAAATCTGAATTTCTAGAACAAATTTTTTTTTTCAATTTCGGGAATTCCCGGGACAAAATATCAAAAATCAAGGAAATCCGGGAATTCCCGGTTTAGGGAAAATCCCGGGATTTTTGTCCCGGGAATTCCCGGGATGGACGCACTAAAAATGAGTTTTTCTGAGTGTTGTTTAATTACTTAATTTTTCGTACGATATCTTGGCAACTATTGCAACGGTTTTCCATGTTAAAAATAAAAATATTTGAAAATTTGCCGATCTTTCCAAGAAAAATGTTTTGAATGTTTAAAATCAACAACTATATTTGCAATATCTGTGTTTTGTGACCTTCGGGATTGAGGGAGTAGTTTTTAACATTTTAAAATATTTTTTGTAAAGAGACCGGAAAATTTTACAATATTTTTATTTTTTAACATTTAAATTCAAACCGCTAGTTGCCAAGATATCGTCAGTTGAAAAATGAAGTCTTATTTAAAACATTTAGAATCACTTAGAAAAACCTTTTTTCCTGTTTTACCATTTATAAGGGTTTTCATATCAAAACTTCATTAATCATAATTTCGTCAGTTTGAATCTCGGCGTGGATGGGACTTCAGGTGTAAAACGAGGTTTGGATTGCCTCACCGTTTCAAGCCTTCGCACACATAGTTTCGAGTAGGAATTCCGCAATAGAGAACGCCAAGGTAATGCTGCCGAGCGAAATTTCTGATTTTTTTATTTGAAAAATCAAAATCAAATCTTTGTCTTAGCAGTTTCTATTAGATTTGGGAGCGTTTGGTTTTGTTTTGTATTGATTGCATAAATTATCATTACAAAAGATTGTCAGTAATTGCTTTTTTCGCTGAGCAACAATATAAAGTTAACAATCTAGATCCCCCTAACCCAAACTCACCAATCTTGGACGGCTTTCCAATGCCGTAGCCCCCGTTCAATCGTCCCGCTCCGACGTCCATCGGGAAGCCCATGTAGTCTACGCCGGGTTCGGTCCACGAGTTCATCCACTGGCCGTCACCGCCGTCGTCGTCGCCATTCCCGAGGTCACCATACGGGGACAGCAGGGGTCCTCCGCCGCCGCCAAGACTGTTCCGTTCGGCCAGCAGTTGGGCCAGGGCCAACGAGAGGGGAATGTCCTGGGTGGCCTGGTTCGCCATCGCCATCGAAGAACTCGGTGAGTAGGGCAGCACGTCGTTGGGACCGTACTCGGACAGGGGACCTCCGGCGGCGGCCGAGTACGGATCGCGGGAGTCCAGGATAGCGAGCAGCGAGAGGGCGTCGGCCGCCGACAGTTTTCCCGGGCTACGCTTCAACCGGGATGCGCTGGAAAACGGGATGAGGGGGAGGAAAACGAAAGAGTTAAATAGTGGCAAACAGCAGTTGATGGATTAAACCGGTCACATGCCAACAGTCATCAGTAGTAGTGGGTGTGCAACCTGAGGTGGTTGAGCAAGAGTGATGGGCGGTGTAATTAACACTGCTTTTTATTCGGATCCTTTGGGATTCATTGTTCTAGCACGTGGTTTAAACTGTCTGCTCTAGGATACTGATTTGTTCACCGTAATTTTTAATTAACTTTTAAGTTTTTCACGACCAAATATTTCAAATCTGCTCAACGAAAATCAGCCTGAATTGAAAAATTTATTCACATCAACTAGATAAAAAATAAAGAATTGTGCTACATAATTTGAGTCCCAATAAAGGACACAACAAATTTACATTTTAATTAGATTGACCATCCCAATATCAGGGTGGCCACTCAAGTCGGGAAATCGGGAAAGTCGGGAAAAAGTCGTGAATTCGCCAAAATCCGCAAAAAATCGGGAAAAAGTCGGGAATTTGTGATTTTGTGTCAAAAAGTCGGGAAAAGTCGGGAATTCTGAGCATACTTGTTTGAAAATTATTTTTCAACTTTTGAACAATTTTAAAATTGAAGTCACTCATTTCTGCTTAAGTAACTTTCTTTAAATTTAAGGTTCTTTTGACAATTTCAATATATTTGAGTATTGAAAAGCTGTTTAAGACATTCAAAATCTTAATGAATATTGGGGTCATTGACACAGATTTTCATAATATTTTTCTATGAATCAAATGATCGCTATTTTTTTTTGTTCATTAAACAAGAGGTAAAGACAATGAAAAACTAATATAAAAATAAATCCTAATAGATTCTATATAATTTTGTCACATAAATTGAATATTTGAAAACAGATTCCAAATTGAATGTGGCAATGTTTTTTTTATAAATATTATTAATTGTTTAACTAAATTCATTAAGTAATTTAAAATATGTTTTTTTTCCAAATGTTACCCTTGAACTTTTTTTTGTGAGTATGGGTAAATTACATACCATAAATAAAGCTTTATTTTCAGTTTTCGGAAAACTTAATTATCGCATAAAATCCAAAATTGAAAAAAAAAATTACGTTTTTAAAACATAAAGAAAATTTTGAAATTGCAAAAAAAATCAAGGAAATTTTGAGTTTTTTGCAATAAAATTGTTTAAAAAAATAGTCTCATCAAACATTTTGCTTAAAAAAAGTGGGAAAGCATAAAATCATATCAAACTGAATTTTAATTGAAAAAACAAACAGTTAAATACTGACCTTTAGCATTGATTAGAAAATTCAATATCAAAAATTACAAAATTAAAAAGGGAATTTGGCAAAAACATTTTGTTATGTTATAGGCAGTGCGTGGCCGAATGGTAACGCTGTCCGCTTTGTAAGCGGGTGATTCTGGGTTCGATTCCCGTCTGCTGCAACCTTCCATCGGATGAGGAAGTAAAATGTCGGTCCCGGCCTTGGTTGTTAGGCCGTTAAGTCATTCCAGGTGTAGGAGTTGTCTCCATGCCATAAGTACAAACAACACACCAAACCAAGCCTACTCCGGTGGAATCGCTGGCGGCGGTTGGACTCGCAATCCAAAGGTCGTCAGTTCAAACACTGGGGTGGAAGGTTCCTTGGAGTAAAAAGAGGTTTGGGTGCTCTCCCCATTCAAGCCTTCGGACTCCTAGGTTCGAGCAGAAACTTGCAATAGAGACCACAAAAGACCCGGGGGTCGTTAATGTGGATGGTTTGATTTTTTTTTTATTTTGTTATGAATTAATTGACATTTTTCTAAATCCTTTAAATGAATAATAACAGCAATTATGTTTGAATCCTTCTTTGATTTAAAATGATGATGAAGTTTAAAAAAAATAGGATCGAGATTTTAAGTTCAGTTATCTTTAACTTTTTGTCATTTCCAGTTGAAACGAAGTATCAAAAACTATACGTTTGCCAATTTGAAAAATATCATGGAAGTTTTAAGTATTGTTGAACTTTCGATTATTTTTTCAATGACTAATTGTTTGTGTTTCTACTCTGAATCATAATAATGAAATTCAATTTTTGAAGTTTTTTATTTGTTGTTTAATTTCTGTAATTACAAAAAATGCCTATATTTGGATTTTTTTTTTAATTCATTGAGATTTTTTTTTCGGTGGTTAATATTGACTTTTTTATAGAAAGTTTTTTGTTTGAAATCATGATTTAGATAACAAATGCCTATTATTTGAGCATTCTGGAAAAGTCTGGAAAAAAGTCGGGAATTTGAAAATGGAATTTGAGTGGTCACCCTGCAATATTAATACCGGCCTAGCATCCCCGCCCACACTAAATTTACCGATATTTCCCTGTGTAGGAACACCAAGGAAGGACACAACACTAACCCCCGCGAGTGAGTCACTCTCCGCGGCGGGAGGTCAGGTGCAACTTCCAGGGCACTTGGCACTTTTTCTTCTCGGGTGGCCACAGCAGCAACGCTAAGAGCACTTACCTCCAACAAAGAAAACTTGGAAAAGACCCCCATTTATAGAAGCGCGACTTGCAGCAGTCCTCCTCTAATATCAGATTACAAATTTACTGTCCTTCCACCCGGTACTGCGCGCTGGTCGCTGGATCCAGGAGCGAAGATAAACCACGTACCTGATCCGGCGAGATAATGCAGTTGGATTACGTTTCCCCACCCGTAATCATAAACATTCGCTTTGGTTTCGATGTCACTGAAGGTTGATTTGTTTTGCCAAGCGAACCCTTGCCAGACGGGATGAGCTAGTAAAATTGCAAATTGACTTTTATTAGTTGGTTTGTCTGTGGGACTTTTTAAACCAGTTTGACAACTTGACCATTGAGTTGATGGCATTGACCAAGGGGCAGAGGTGTAAACTCTGAAAACAAACGGTCAAATATATTTTTGGGGGTTGTTCCGGTGAGCGTATAAATGAGCCCAAAACTCAAATTAAAAAAAAAAGCCCACTGCCATAATCCAATCGCCCGTGATCAGACAGCTCCTAAATAGGGTGATAAAGACACTTTTCGAGCACCAATCTGTAGCTGTATCGGATACACGTGTTTCACTCCTGTCGAGGTCATCAATCAAATAATTTTGCGCGATAATGATTTTTCCTTGCAATGAATATTGATAGCTGTTGAAGGGCGATATGACGTGCTACTTGGAAGGTATCGATTTTTGCGCCAAGTATAGGGCTTTTATCTTTTATTATTAATTTAATTTGCCCAGCCCCGTTAATGGAAACCCACTTCACGCCGGGGTGTGTGCCTGCCAGGTGTCACGAACACGGTGTGAATTTGGGACACGGTAATGACATGCTTCTGAAATGTTTCTTTGATTGTTTTATGGCTTATGGAGCGAGATTGAGTGCAACAGGTTGTTTTCACTCGCGCAGGTTGCCGTTGTCCATTCCTTTTGTCCATTTATTTAAACAAAGCTTAGTACCGTCATCTGGGGCAAAACGGGACACATGGGACAAATTGAGACAACTGTTTTAGCCTGCACAATATCTGGATATGTTTTATTTGTTTCGGATAGAATAGTGGCAAAACAACAAAAAATGTGCATCGTTCTGTCTCTTTTCAGACTGTAGTCCCTAGAGCGTCCAATTTCCCGTCCCGGGAAAAAATTCCCGGAAAAAAATCACGGATTTCCCGGAAAAAAATATTTCCCGTTTCCCGGGAAATTTGTAAATTTCCCGGGAATTCCCGAAATACAAGCAGAAGTATACATTTTCCTACCTTTTTGGCACCAATGTTTTGAAATTTTGCAAAAAAAATAATAATTGGAGATATGATTTTTTTATTTCCATCTACTGTTCATATTAACTAATCAGCTTGTCTGTAAATTTCATGTCAAGGTTTAATTCAGATAATATTTATTTCTGAAGCATTCACCACTAGGAATACTGTTTGCTTATATGTTGGACAACAAAACTTACGCTGTTATGGAATGAATATAAACTATTTTATTTTTGACAACCTTTTTTTAATGTTTTTTTTGTAATATCATTTGAAAATAAGATATTTACATCTTCCGGCCAAGATCAACAGATTGAAGTTATAAATTTATGAAGCACGTGAGCTACCAAGGGCTTAAGAGGGTTATATATGAAAAAATATTGTTGAATTTCAACCACTTTTAAAGGCTCAAAATTATTTTAATCTAATTGATTTATTAGGCTGAACCATATAACTAAAGTCATATCATAAAACCATTAAAAAACAATTTCGTATCAAATTTTCAAGTTAAAAAATTGTGTTTCAAGTTAAAAAGCGCTAGAAATTAGATTTTTAAGGTAAATTCAATGATTATTTATTTATTCACAAGTTGAATTTTTTGGTTTTTTTTTTAATTTTAACTTTATGGTCCTTGAGACAAATTTAAAAGCAATTTTATGGTTGTGGAGCATAGATTTTCACTGTCCAAACACTTTGATTTAAAAAAATCCTTCTCAACAAAAATACTAATAATATTTTCTTTCATTTGGGTCGATTTGAAAGATTTCAAAATTAACCATTAAAGTTGCTGTTCTATACAATTTCGTTGCAAAAGATTAATCAGAAACAGGATTAGAATAATTTCCGCTAAATTTCAAATTTCAAATTTGTTGAAAATTTCCCGTTTCCCGGGAATTTTGTAACCCCGGGAAATTGGACGCTCTAGTAGTACGGTACTAAAGTTTTGGATATTTCTTTTTCTACAATAGAGCAATTCTCTACCAAAACCGGAAATGGATTTTATTTGTATTTTTTTCTTTTACTCAAACTTTGTGAGGGCCTTCCCTATGACCTAAGAAGCTTTTTTGTGTCATTGGTTCACCCATATAAATCTCCATACAATTTCGGCAGCTGTCCATACAAAAATGGTACGTACATATTCAAACAGCTGTAACTTTTGAGTGAATTTTCTGATCAATTTGGTGTCTTCGGCAAAGTTGTAGGTATTGTTGAGGACTATTGAGAAAAAATAGGTACACGGAAAAAATTGTGGACTTTTTAATCAACCTTTTTTCACAAATGCTCAATTTCTCAAAATACGTATTTTTTGATTTTCGAGATTTTTTGATATGTTTTAGGGGACAAAAACCCGCAACTTTTAAGCCATAGAGAAACATGGTCAAAAAATCTGCCGCCGAGTCGGGAAAGTCGGGAAAAAGTCGGGAATTCGTCAAAATCCGCCAAAAATCGGGAAAAAGTCGGGAATTCGTCAAAATCCGTCAAAAATCGAAAAAAAGTCGGGAATTTATGATTTTATCCCGAGCATGGGTAAATAACAAGGGAAATGCGTAATAATACCTTTCTCTGGTATCAATACCAAATTTTGGTATTCTTGGACCCTTTAAAATTTGTCTTAAGGATTATGCAAGAGCAAAATGTGGTATCATACCAATTTAAGGTATTGTTTTGATATTGCAAAATTGCAGAATTTGTCAATGATCGAACACCACATTTTGGTATTCTTTTGGTATTACAGTATTTTATCAAATTCCTCTGCAACTATGGAAAAATTTTGACCAATTTTGACAAAATAATTAATTTTGCGCTATAATGATGTCTCAAAGCGAATGCTTTCATTCAAAACCGGAAATTTCAAACTAGATTTTAAAAATTTTTATATACCCCTTACAGAAATGACTTGAAATTGTGGAAAATTTTCTAAGTCAGGATGGCATATTTTGGTATTATTTTGGTATTACAGTGTTTTATCAAATTCCTCTGAAACTATGGGAAAATTTTGACCAATTTTGACAAAATAATTAATTTTGCGCTAAAATGATGTCTCAAAGCGAATGCTTTCATTCAAAACCGGAAATTTCAAACTTGATTTTAAACATTTTTGATATACCCCTTACAGAAATGTCTTGAAATTGTGGAAAATTTTCTAAGTCAGGATGGCACATTTTGGTATTATTTTGGTATTTAAGTGTTTTATCAAATTCCTCTGAAACTATGGGAAAATTTTGACCAATTTTGACAAAATAATTAATTTTGCGCTAAAATGATGTCTCAAAGCGAATGCTTTCATTCAAAACCGGAAATTTCAAACTTGATTTTAAACATTTTTGATATACCCCCTATAGAAATGACTTGAAATTGTGGAAAATTTTCTAAGTCAGGATGGCATATTTTGGTATTATTTTGGTATTACAGTGTTTTATCAAATTCCTCTGAAACTATGGGAAAATTTTGACCAATTTTGACAAAATAATTAATTTTGCGCTAAAATGATGTCTCAAAGCGAATGCTTTCATTCAAAACCGGAAATTTCAAATTTGATTTTAAACATTTTTGATATACCCCCTACAGAAATGACTTGAAATTGTGGAAAATTTTCTAAGTCAGGATGGCACATTTTGGTATTACTTGAATATTGAAAGGTTTCATCAATTTTCTCTGTAACTATGGGAAATTTGTTAAAAAAATTTTACGAGTTAAATAATTTTGCGCTAAAATGACTTGAAACCCAAAAATGTTAACGATGATTTTAAAAATTAATGTGATATACCCACTAATATTTTTTTCAAAAACGTTGAAATATCTCTAAGTCGGGATAACCAAATACTTTGAAAAACGAGTCAATCGACAGATTAATGAATTTTGGTGAATATCAATTCAGTTTCATTTTAATAATACTTATTTTTCAATCTTGTTATTTTTCAGAAGCTTCAAGAACTTCAAGCACAGGCCGTTCATCAATGACAAATGCATTCGGTGTGGTGAAGAATATCACTAATAACAACATGGAATCATCAGGTGAGTAGATTTGGCTGTTTCATATGAATAATTTTTTTCACTAACTGCAACTGCTGCACTAAAAATGGTATGAAAATACCAAATTTTGGTATTACTTGTTCAAATACCAGCGACCATAATGTCTTAGTTGCCCAGTAATAGATGGTAAAATACCATGAAATCATACCAAAATCATGTATGTGAAAGACCACAGAAATACAAAATATGATTTTCCAAGGGCGGGAATACCTCAAAATAAAACCATGGCAATACCAAGTTTTGGTATTCAAGCAATGTTCAAAAATCCAGAAGACCTCAGCTTGGTATTGAAATGGTTTTATTTTGAGGTATTATTTTACCCTTGGAATAACATGGTTTGGTATTGTTGTGCCCTTACACATACAAGATTTTGGTATGATTTCATGGTATTTTACCATCTATTACTGGGCAACCAAGGGCACATTTTGGTCGCTGTTATTTGCCCAAGTAATACCAAAATTTGGTATTCCCGTGTTATTTACCCCTGCTCGGGATGTCAAAAAGTCGGGAAAAGTCGTGAATTCTGAGCTTTTTTAACTCTTGAATAAATTTTGTGATATTTTGTACAATTTACAATTTGTTTTAGTAACTTACTTTAAATTTAAGGTTATTTTCACTATTTCAATATATTTGAGTATGGAAAAGCTGTTTAAGACCTTTAAAATCTTTATGAATATTGGAGTCTTTGACACAGATTTTCATAATATTTTTTTATGAATCAAATGATTGCTATTAATTTTTGTTCACAAAACAAGAGATATAGTTGATGAAAAACTAATATAAAAATAGAGCGTAATGGCCAGCTTAGAATTATGATTCTATTCCATTTTGTCACATAATTGAATATTTGAAACAGGATTCGAACTTGCGGTTTGGCAATAGTTTTTTTTGGGTAAATATTTGTAATTGTTTAACTAAATTCATTAAGTAATTGATTTTTTTTTTCCAAATGTTGCCCTTGAACTTTTTTTGTCAGTATGGGTAAATTACCTACCATAGATAAAGCTTGATTTTCAGTTTGCGGAAAACTTAGATATAAAATAAAATCCAAAATTGAAAAAGATTTTTACGTTTTGAAAACATAAAGAAAATATTGAAATTGCAAAAAAAATAATCAAAGAAATTTTGAGTTCTTGCATAATTATTTAAAAAAATTGTCTCTTCAAACAGTCGCTTAAAATAAGTTAATATTGACTTTTCTTATAGAAAGTTTTTTGTTTAAAATCATTCTTTAGATATGAAATGCATATTATTTAAGCATTCTGAAAAAGTCTGGAAAAAAGTCGGGAAAAAGTCGGGAATTTGAAAATGGAATTTGAGTGGTCATCCTGTAAATAGTGATTTTTGGGAAAAATCGAAATTTTATGCAAAAACAAATTTGACGTATTTTTTTTTTTATTCAAAATTTAATTTGCAATCGAAAAGTACTTTTTTGATAAAGGGCTCTGTTTTCAAGATATAGGGGAACTATGCCCTTTCTCAGCCTATTTCTATTATCGGCCTATCAGCACTTTGATCATGAATTACAGCTTTTATAAAGTGTTTTTGACAATTCTGAAGTAATAAATAGCTCAAATAAAAGTGAGCAAGCAACTCTCCATTGTTGATACATCTGAAAATGTTGATTTAATAGCGGAAAATGGCAAAAGTGATGAGAATGGGTCGAACGGCTTAATGTGATTAAAATGGGTATATTTCCCCTAGCCACCGAAAGTTTAATTTTAGCGAAATATCTGCAGTTTTTCAATTTGAGACCATGAGTGACCATTTCTAGAAATATTTTTTTTAAGGTTCAGAAAATTTGCTATAAAATTGTCTAAGAGACATTGCAGATTGGACCTCTGGTTGCTGAGATACAGCGGCTTAAAGAAAAAGAAACATGAAATTTGAAGTTTTCTAAGTCTCACCCAAACAACTCACCATTTTCTAATGTCGATATCTCAGAAACTAATTGTCCGATTTTCATTGTTAAAACATGAAACATTTGTGAAATTTTCCGATCTTTTCGAGGAAAAATATTTTGTAAATTTTTAAATCAAGACTAACAAGGGCGTAATATTGAATATTACGAGAAAACTTTAAATTTCATGTTTCTTTTTCTTCAAGCCGCTGTATCTCAGCAACCAGAGGTCCAATCTTCAATGTCTCTTACACAATTTTATATCAAATTTTCTGAACTTTTCAAAAAAATGTTTTTTTTTGACTGGTCACTCATGGTCACTATTTTTAAAAATCGAAAAACTGCAAATATTTCGCTAAAATCAAACTTTCGGTGTCTATATTTTGAAAACAGAGCCCTTTATCAAAAAATATGTAGAGTACTTTTCGATTGCAAAATAAATTTTCGATAATAAATTACAACAAATTTGTTTTTGCACAAAATTTCGATTTTTTTTCCAAAAATCACTATTTTTTCAAAAATTCTTAACTCGGCGGCAGATTTTGACCATGTTTCTCTATGGCTCAAAAGTTGCGGATTTTGTCCCCTAAAACATATCAAAAAATCTCGAAAATCAAAAAATACGTATTTAGGGAAATTTAGTTTCTGTGATAAAAAGTTGATTTAAAAATCTGATTTTTGTTTCCGTGTGCCTATTTTTTCTCAATATTCTAATACCTACAACTTTGCCGAAGACACCAAATTGATCAGAAAATTCACTCAAAAGTTATAGCTATTTGAATATGTACGTACCATTTTTGTATGGACAGCAGCCAAAATTGTATGGAGACTTGTAAAATAGCTTATTTGGTCATAGGGAAGGCCCCCACAAAGTTTGAGCCAAATAAAAAAATACTAAAAATAATCGGTCGAAATTGGCCGATTTCTGTCTTATTCCTGTGCATCTTGATTTTTTTGTAAACCATGCCTCAGCTAAGGCTAAGATTTTTTTTGGCACTTCGGTTGTGAAACTCCGTATTTTTCTGTCGTTCTTGAATGACGAAACGACATACTATTCGTCGTCAAAAATAATATTATTCAAAGCTACTTTTCTGCATTCCAGATTCAATTATCCAAAGCCTCGATTATCCGAAGTTTCGATTATTCGAAGTTCGTTTATCCAAAGGCTTGTATGGGCCTTCGGATAATCAAATCACGAATATTTTTTTGTATTTTTTATTTTCTTATTTAAACATCAAATTCGAGTTCTGCGATTTTAATCAAATTTGAATGACTGATTGCCTGTTAAATAAAAAAATGCATTTTTCAATATTCCATCATCGCCATTTTGGCCGCCATCTTGGATTGAAAATTCTAAATCATTTCAGAATAGTTTAAGAGCCATAGTAAAGCTCATAAAAAATAGCGAAAACTTTTTTTTTCCGTGATTCGATTATCCGAAGTTTCGATTTTTGCCGAATTTTTCCGAAGTAAAATTTTTCCAAGGCTTCCGGATAATCGAGTCTGGATTGTATATTTAAAAATACTTTTAAATCCACCATACATTGCAAAACTATTTTAACGTGAAGACTTCCATCATTGCCATGATTTTTCGTTCAAAGATATAAATGTTGCGTCGCTATCAATATTTTGACAAAATTCCTTCCACAAGTTGTTTAGAATAGTGCCTTACACATGCTGATTCCTTTTGGTAACGATTATCTCATTCCTTGCAAAGTTATGGAAATCGTACTTAATCAATGATTGCCAACTAGGACGTCAATGATCGTACCACAAAATTTTATAAATTTTGAAACACATTTGATTTAGACCGAAAATTCTTTCAGTGGCTTCAAGAAGGCAACAACCTGCACATGTTGATTCATTTTGGTGCAGAAATTCGTCAAATTGAATTCAATACAGAGAATTTTAGAGTGATGATCAGTTTTCTTCGAAAATGCTCAACGGCTTCAACTTAAAGAAACTAGTCATACCGCTAGAATCGAAAAATGTATTCCAAAAAAATTCAAAGGCTGCACCTGTTAATTGGATTTTACCGCTCGGGACGCTTAAGTTGTAGCTAAGGTAAGGGTATTCCATCCAGTAGCAGCCATGGAAGCAAAACATCCGCAACATCTTCCTGAACGTGTACGAGCCTGGGGTGATTCCGGGTCGACATTAGAGCATGTGGGAAGGTTGATATTTTTGGGATAAAAATAAGAGCAACATCTTCGGCTTCAAGCTTCGAAAATCAAAGGGTTCAGGCAGATCGATAAATTATTTTCGTTGTAAAGAAAACATTTTTGGTTTTAAAACTAAGTCACTAAACAGTGATAGACATTCGAATAGGATTTCAATTCACTAAAATGTTCTATTGATGTAAACAAAAGTCTCACATAACTAAACTGCTTGTATCACATTAATTATCTCCTTACAATTAACTCGTCTTTGTAAATGACAGATGACAAGAACGAGAAATCCTTTTAGTTGCCATGTGAAGTCTATAGAAATTGAAGATTCCCTCCTTTAAAACAAGGAAACTTTATACAAAAAGATGCTCCTCGTGATGCTGGTGCATGCTTTCGACTTCATCGTGTAATCTCTGCGCGCCACATAATTACAAAGTTAAATTAAACTTTTCTAATGTATCCTCGTCGTGCTACTCGCATGATCTACGACGTACTGCGGATGCAGTGCGATATGTGGTATCAACGAAACTAAACCTCCTTCCCATTTTCCAAACCGGGAATCCCCCGGCGTGGCAATATCATTAGCGGGTTTCGCTGCGGTTGGAAGCTATTACCTCATTAAACGCTTCGGATGGTTAATAAATCTACTTATTTCCACTGCGCGTTTGATGGTTGGCCTCTCGTCACAGAAGCTTAAGTCACAGTCATGACGCCGTGCACTGTGGTTCAAGGTGGAATGAAAATGTGTTAAGAACATATTTTTGAATAGTAAAAAGTGCTAAACTGTTAGAAAAAGATTTTTTTGAAGTTTTTGTCTTCATTCAGTTATTCTTAGAAATATTGATATTCTTCATGGTTGATGTTTTATCCATTCTTACATTTTTTTATATTCTTTGATGATTTTTTTTTATAAAAATTTAGTTGGCAACACATTTATTTAAACATTGTCATATCCTTAAAAGATAGAACAAAAGTATTGAAAACAATGTTTTGACCATATTTCGCTGGTCATTCGATGTTTCAATGCGTCCAGCAGCATCATCCATAAAGCTGTTCGGGATCCGGCTATGACGAACTGACACATGTACACATGTTCCCTAAGCGATGGTATACGGACGGATTGACCGTTGGGGCTTAGGTAAAGGGGCACGCATGGCAGAGCAAGGCCGAACCTCGGCAACAAGTCACGTCGGATGGGTCAACAAAGGATTAACGCAAAAAGAGCGCCCTCCCGTTAAAGGCGCTCGGGACCGATCCCAGGATGAAGGATGATGGCAATAAGGCAGGGCAGACAGAGCGTAGACTTGGACTTGGTCTCGGAGGATTACAGAAAAGGCCAGCCACGTGTTCCGGGAGGGGGAGGTTGGTGTTAACGCCGTTTTCGCATACATGTGTGTATGGTCGTATTCATAAATCAAGTACGAAATGCAACAACAACAAAAAAATAGTAAACCCAAGAAGCTTTAAACGAATGTCATAACTCTTGACTGGCTTCATCGTTCATTTTCATGCGCGCTGGGAACACTACTGGAAGGAGAGAGTTGGGGTTTTACTATAAAATGTAGTCGTCGCCGAGAAGGACCAGCTGGTCGGGGAGAGTTCCCACACTTAAGGAGTAAAGGAGCACATTTGCACGACGGCTATGTTTGTCTCGATGCATGGAAAGTATGTTTTAATTTCTTTGGTGAGCACGAAACTTAGAGGTTGGGACTGAATCCCGTTGTGAATGGTCCCCAATGGGAAATGTAGGAGAGATTTCGTCTACGGTGATGGGTTGTATTGTTAACACTTAAACTACCATCCTCAATATTATCCCGCGAACTACCAAGCTAGCGAAAAAAGGCGAAGTCCAACTTCAAACAGCTGTATCTCGGCTCCCTGTGGACGGATTTTCAAAATTCAAGAAGCAAAAGATGCGGACAGATCTCTAGATTATTTTGCTTTTTGAAAAGTCAAAAACAGAGGCACTTACCCTAAATTATTCCCAAAACCAACCAGGTAACTTTTTTTTAGCCCTCTATTTTCTAGTTGTTTTGCATGTTGGATCGAATGTTGAATGACAATTTGTTTAAAATTTTATCATAATGCAAGTTACAGTACAATTATAATACCCAATACCATATTGGACCGATCTGGCCACATTGGGACCGGTTCCAGGTTCTCCGGTGAAACCCGGAATATCCCCAATTCCAGAGTATTTTCAAGAATTTTATTAGAATGGCAATATGGGTATCAAAATTCAACATTTTCAAAATCAAGCTCACTGATGACGCTGAAAACCATTTTGGACATATCTGGCCACTTAGGGACCGGTTCCAGGTTCTCCGGTGGAACCCGGAATATCCCCAATTCCAGAGTATTTTCAAGAATTTTATTAGAGTGGCAATATGGGTATCAAAATTCAGCATTTTCAAAATCAAGCTCATTGATGACGCTGAAAACCATTTTGGACATATCTGGCCACTTTAGGACCGGTTCCAGGTTCTCCGGTGAAACCCGGAATATCCCCAATTCCAGAGTATTTTCAAGAATTTTATTAGAATGGCAATATGGGTATCAAAATTCAGCATTTTCAAAATCAAGCTCACTGATGACGCTGAAAACCATTTTGGACATATCTGGCCACTTTGGGACCGATTCCAGGTTCTCCGGTGAAACCCGGAATATCTCCAATTCCAGAGTATTTTCAAGAATTTTATTAGAGTGGCAATATGGGTATCAAAATTCAGCATTTTCAAAATCAAGCTCATTGATGACGCTGTAAACCATTTTGGACATATCTGGCCACTTTAGGACCGGTTCCAGGTTCTCCGGTGAAACCCGGAATATCCCCAATTCCAGAGTATTTTCAAGAATTTTATTAGAATGGCAATATGGGTATCAAAATTCAGCATTTTCAAAATCAAGCTCACTGATGACGCTGAAAACCATTTTGGACATATCTGGCCACTTTAGGACCGGTTCCAGGTTCTCCGGTGAAACCCGGAATATCCCCAATTCCAGAGTATTTTCAAGAATTTTATTAGAGTGGCAATATGGGTATCAAAATTCAGCATTTTCAAAATCAAGCTCATTGATGACGCTGAAAACCATTTTGGACATATCTGGCCACTTTGGGACCGGTTCCAGGTTCTCCGGTGAAACCCGGAATATCCCCAATTCCAGAGTATTTTCAAGAATTTTATTAGAGTGGCAATATGAGTATCAAAATTCAGCATTTTCAAAATCAAGCTCATTGAAGACGCTGAAAACCATTTTGGACATATCTGGCCACTTTAGGACCGGTTCCAGGTTCTCCGGTGAAACCCGGAATATCCCCAATTCCAGAGTATTTTCAAGAATTTTATTAGAGTGGCAATATGGGTATCAAAATTCAGCATTTTCAAAATCAAGCTCATTGATGACGCTGAAAACCATTTTGGACATATCTGGCCACTTTGGGACCGGTTCCAGGTTCTCCGGTGAAACCCGGAATATCCCCAATTCCAGAGTATTTTCAAGAATTTTATTAGAGTGGCAATATGAGTATCAAAATTCAGCATTTTCAAAATCAAGCTCATTGAAGACGCTGAAAACCATTTTGGACATATCTGGCCACTTTAGGACCGGTTCCAGGTTCTCCGGTGAAACCCGGAATATCCCCAATTCCAGAGTATTTTCAAGAATTTTATTAGAGTGGCAATATGTGTATCAAAATTCAGCATTTTCAAAATCAAGCTCACTGATGACGCTGAAAACCATTTTGGTCATATCTGGCCACTTTAGGACCGGTTCCAGGTTCTCCGGTGAAACCCGGAATATCCCCAATTCCAGAGAATTTTGAAGAATTTTATCAGAGTGGCAATATGTGTATCAAAATTCAGCATTTCCAAAATCAAGCTCACTGATGACGCTGAAAACCATTTTGGACATATTTGGCCACTTTAGGACCGGTTCCAGGTTCTCCGGTTAAACCCGGAATATCCCCAATTCCAGAGTATTTTCAAGAATTTTATTAGAGTGGCAATATGGGTATCAAAATTCAGCATTTTCAAAATCAAGCTTATTGATGACGCTGAGAACCATTTTGGACATATCTGGTCATTTTGGGATCGGTTCCAGGTTCTCCGGTGAAACCCGGAATATCCCAACTACGGAGTATTTTCAAGAAATTTATTGGGGGAGCATTATGGGTATCCAAATTCAGCATTTATTGATGACGCTAAAGACCATTTTGGACATATCTGGCCACTTTGGGACCGGTTCCAGGTTCTCCAGTAGAACCCGGAATACCCCAATGCCAGAGTATTTTCAAGAATTTTATTGGATTGGCAATATTGGTATCAAAATTCAGCATTTCCAAATCAAGCTCATTGATTAAAATAAAAACTAAAAACTATTTTGGACATATCTGGCCACTTTGGGACCGGTTCCAGGTTCTCCAGTGGAACCCGGAACAACCCCAATTACGGAGCTTTTCCTAGATGGCAATATGGGTATCAAAATTCAGCATTTTCAAAATAAAGTTTTTTGTTGACACTCAAATTATTTTTTTGGAATGATTTTGAAAATGCTAAATTTTGTTATGCGTATTGCCACTCCAATAAAATTCTTGAAATTGCTCTGTAATTGGGGATATTCCGGGTTTCACCGGAAAACCTGGAACCGGTCCCAAAATGGCCAGATATGTCCAAAATGGGTATTAGCGTCATCAATGAGTTTTATTTTGAAAATGCTGAATTTTGATACCCATATTGCCACTCTAATAAATTTCTTGAAAATACCCGTAGTTCCACCGGAGAACCTGGAACCGGTTCCAAAGTGGCCAGATATGTTCAAAATAGTTTTTTGCGTCATCAATGAGCTTGATTTTGAAAATGCTGAATTTTGACACCCATATTGCCACTCTGATAAAATTCTTGAAAATACTGTAGAATTGGGGATATTCCGGGTTCCACCGGAGAATCTGGAACCGGTCCCAAAGTGGCCAGATATGTCCAAAATGGTTTTCAGCGTCATCAGTGAGCTTGATTTTGGAAATGTTGAATTTTGATACCCATATTGCCACTCCAATAAAATTCTTGAAAATACTCTGGAATTGGGGATATTCCGGGTTCCACCGGAGAATCTGGAACCGGTCCCAAAGTGGCCAGATATGTCCAAAATGGTTTTCAGCGTCATCAATGAGCTTGATTTTGAAAATGCTGAATTTTGATACCCATATTGCCACTCTAATAAAATTCTTGAAATTGCTCTGTAATTGGGGATATTCCGGGTTCCACCGGAAAACCTGGAACCGGTCCCGAAATGGCCAGATATGTCCAAAATGGTTTTCAGCGTCATCAATGAGTTTTATTTTGAAAATGCTGAATTTTGATACCCATATTGCCACTCTAATAAAATTCATTAAAATACTGTAGATTCGGGGATATTCCGGATTCCACCGGAGAACCTGGAACCGGTCCCAAAGTGGCCAGATATGTCCAAAATGGTTTTCAGCGTCATCAGTGAGCTTGATTTTGAAAATGCTGAATTTTGATACCCATATTGCCACCCTAATAAAATTTTTGAAAATACTCTGGAATTGAGGATATTCCGGGTTTCACCGGAGAACCTGGAACCGGTCCCAATGTGTCCAGATCGGTCCAATATGGTATTGGATATTATAATTGTACTGTAACTTGCATTATGATAAAATTTTAAACAAATTGTCATTCAACATTCGATCCAACATGCAAAACAACTAGAAAATAGAGGGCTAAAAAAAAGTTACCTGGTTGGTTTTGGGAATAACTTAGGTAAGTGCCTCTGTTTTTGACTTTTCAAAAAGCAAAATAATCTAGAGATCTGTCCGCATCTTTTGCTTCTTGAATTTTGAAAATCCGTCCACAGGGAGCCGAGATACAGCTGTTTGAAGTTGGACTTCGCCTTTTTTCGCTTGCATGGTAGTTTAGGTGTTAAGGTTGTCTAGAAAATGGACTTGGATGTATACATCATTTCTGTACTTTAATCATTTTTTAGGCAAACACGTTTTTCGTCGTATAAAAGTTGTTAGAATTTCTAAAAAATGTGTCCACGTGGTTTATGGAAAGCCCCTAAGCTGATTTACGAAGAAATAGGGAATTGTTCTAACTCGAATTTATCATGCATCGCATTCAATTCCCTAATTGAATGGCGTGTTGTGTTTGCCACAATATTTCGATATTTGGTCTGTTGCACTGGTGGCTCGTGGAATGCAATTGATAGCGATGCAATTGCAACGGTCTTCAGGGAATATTTTGACTCGAATTATACACCGACTAGCGGGTATTGAAATATTGAACTATTACACTCAACCCCCGGTGGTTAGTCACTTTTTCGTTTGATACTTTTTAGTTTGTACCCCGTTGGTTGGTCAAAGTCAAACTAAAAAGTGACGAACTGTCACTTTTTACATGGCGCTCACGCACACTATCAAAACAAACGTTTGGTAGTGAGTGTGAACTCCGCGTAGAAAGGGTGTCAAACTAAAAAGTGACCCCGTTCGTTTGACAACAGTTGGTGTCAAACCATCGGGGTTTGAGTGTATTGTTATTGTGCGGTTGCATTTACTTTTTAAAACATATTAAGCATGTTTTTTTGTGAGAATTTGTTTTGAATATGCTAAGATCATGTTGGCACCATCTTAAGGCAAATAGTAATATAAATTTAATTCTTCGTTACTTGAACATTCCTCTGACCGTTATTGTTTTTATAGTAGAGCAATTCTCTAAGATTTCGGTCATTCGGTTTTTTTTATCCGGCTGAAACTTTTTTGGTACCTTCGGTGTGCCCAAAGAAGCCATTTTGCATCATTAGTTCGTTCATATAATTTTCCATACAAATTTGGCAGCTGTCCATACAAAAGTGATATCAAAAATCTGTATCTTTTGAAGGAATTTTTTGATCGATTTGGTGACTTCGGCAAAGTTGTAGGTATGGATATGGACTACACTGAAAAAAATTATACACGGTAAAAAAAATTGATGATTTTTAATTTCACTTTTGTCACTTAAACTTAGTTTGCGAAAAAAAAACACAATTTTTAATTTCAAGCGAGCCAAACATTCAATGTTACGCCCTTTTGAAATGTTAGTCTTGATTTAAAATTTTTGAAAATTAGTTGATCATTAGTTGCTGAGATATCGACATTAGAAAATGGTGGGTTGTTTGGGTGAGACTTAGAAAACATCAATTTTCCTGTTTTTTAACCATTGCATGGCAATATCTCAGCAACTTACTAAGGGTCGTATCAACAAAATTCAAAAAAGCAAAATAGAGAGAATTTTTCCAGCTTTTCAAAAAAAAAAAAAAAAAAAAAATCAAATGTGGGCAAACATGGGCACTAATTCTGAAAAATGAAAAACCTCGACGTTTTTTTTCAAAAAATTTACCTAAAAATGGCTTTAATTTGAAAACGGTGCACTTTATCAAAAATTTACTAAAGTACTTTTTGATTACAAATTCAATTTTACATCGAAAAATGAAGTTGAAAATTTTCGTTTTTTTTTTTGAAAAAATGTGTATTGATGCAAAAAAATCATAACTCGGTCAAATATTTTATGCCCATGCTGGCAATTTCTGAAAAGTTGGCATTTGATGTCCTCTAAAACTTATAAAAAATAAAATAAAAATAGTGTTATTTTTTTTGCAAATCAAGTTTTAGTGACAAAAAGTGGTATTAAAACCAATTTTTTATTACTGTGTATCTTTTTTTCAGTGTAGTCCATATCCATACCAACACCTTTGCCCAAGACACCAAATGGATCAAAAAATTCCTTCAGAAGATACAGATTTTTGAATTTTCATACATCATTTTTGTATGGACAGCTGCAAAATGTGTATGGAAAATTATATGGACAAACTAGGCCAAAGGCACCCAAAAAATTTCAGCCGGATAAAAAAATACAAAAAATTAAAATTAAAGAAAAAAGACCGATTTCGTAGAGAACTGCTCAGTAACCCTAATCGGCAAACATTTTTGTCGTCTATGGTTGTACGGGGGTGAAAATATTTGTTTTTTGTCCGACGTGTAACTTTTAGTTTCAGCATACCTGAAAATTCCACTCTGCAGGAGAGCAGTTTTTTTTAGACAAAATATGATAAACTTTGTGGATTGTAAAGCATGGTTTTGGAATGTGTGGAATTTAAAGTAAATTTCACTGGTTCTAGTAGTTGCCAAATGTTAACGCAAATTACAAAATATTTCAAGCTTTGAGCAAAAAAAAAAAAAAAAGAATCTAAAAATCATCTGATCGATGTTCTGTATTAACCCACATCATAATTGGCAGCTTTCCAGTCATATTGATGTGGTTCAATTCAACCGGAAGATTACCCAAAATGAACAATCATTGTGGTTTTTCGCCTGGTTGTGTGGCGATGTCTGCCATCTAAAGTCGTACTAGCTTTGATGTGTGGCTTTTTTCAACTTGTTTGGGTTTGGGAAATCTATTTCGGTGTGGTTTCGTTGGCTTGTATACTCTATTAGATTGGCTCATCGTTCCCTGTATGAAAACATATTCGTGTTACTTTAAAGCCGATAGAACATTTAATTTATTGTAAAAGGGAACATAATGGGAAAAGAATGCATTTTTACCTTAATTTTATACAAGAGAAAAATATTCAGTCATTTCAATTCACAGTTTTGATACCCTAACATTAGTCACAGTTCTACTTGACAACGAGCTGTTGCCCTCAAGCCACGACGCTAGTCATCAAAATGTGGTCAGTTTACTCGCGTCTTCCGGGTCCTTCGTGTCACCGATGCCAAGCACGGATGAATTTATTTCCGAATCACTCAACTGTTGTCCCGTGTCATACCATGACACGTATCCGTTGGCAATTTGTGGGATGGGAGAATGTTTAAAAAAAGAAACATTCCTTTTTCGCAATATTCGACGTGTTTTAGGTGATTTATGGCCATTCAAGTGTGGGTGGGCATGTCGTTAAAAATGGTAGTGAATTTAAACTTACAGTTTATAATGCTTCTTCTGGAAAATAAACCACTGGCTTAAGTTAAAGCTTAGGTTGTATAACAAATAAATTTGAATATTTTTTTAACGTGGTAACTTTTGCCAAGATTTTTGTTATTTTTTGGAAAAAATAACTTGAATATGCTGGAAAAGACAAAAAATCTCAAATTCTCATAAAAGGGTTATTCTCCATCAAAAAAATAAAACAAATTACAATACCTACGCGTTAAATAGTATTCATTTTTCATTGTAAATTCCCATTGAAAATTTTGTAAAATATCTTCAAAAGTACCGAAGAAAAGTATGCAACAAAAAAGAGGCCAACTTTTCCAAATACTTTTCGCAAGAATTAAATATTCAACTTTTTTCCGCATGTTTGCCTCCCCCCGTGGCAATCCCAATAAATATTAATACCAACTATGCAAATCATGCTCGTCTGCATTCTGTTCAAACCCATTTACACACAATACATTGAGTTTGATGAATAAATATTATCTCCGCCCGTGCACGTCAAACTGCGGGCCACAGGAAAATGTCTCACTCGAAAGGACCCCCCTCTTCACCAACTCTCCAAACTGTTTGTCATTTTCACTTTCCCATTCATGGGCCGGATCAACACGTGGTGGCCCCGTCTGAATCCGTTGGAAAAAGGACACAAATTTCAAATCCATCTGGTGGCGCTCAAGATAGCAACACAGCACATTTTCCTCCTCCCGAAGGATGATGATTATGTTGCAAAGTTGCTGTGTTTGTGTGTCACAGCCAAAGAAGATGATTGACGTCAACTTGACAATCTGTTGCTCAATTCAGAGCCCTCCCGGTTGGTTGCTGGTTGTTGTTGAGTCACAATCACAGCCCACAACCCTGTACTTTGGCTGCTACTTTGGTTGCATGGAAACATGGAATTATTGGCAAAAATGATAATCTTTATTTTTTCATGTGCACTTTTTGCGCTGACGATGGGGGTTGGACTGGACAACCCAGAAGGGAGATTTTTTGCCCTTCGGCAAACTCTTGGCAGACTTGGCGCCACAAGTATTGGTGCCCTGCCCCTTTTGGTCCGGTATTTTCCACGAAGGCAGTTCGAATGTTTCTGTTGTTTTATTCCTGGAATCTCTGGAGAAGTGAAGGTAGGGGATAGTGGAGTTTTGTTTTTACTTGGAACACTCGATTTTTAAAACCATAGAGCAAACCTCTACGAAATCAGCAGAAAAAAAAAACAAAAGTGTTCGGATCAAACTCAAAATTGGACTGGAGATTTCCTGGGAGCAATTCTCTCTGAAATCGGTCGATTTCATGAGATTTTTTAAAAAATGGTTGAAACTTTGTGGTGGGCTTTCCAGTGGTTCTTCCATACTAGTCTGAAAAACAATGTTTTCAACTAACCATACAAAAAATATTTAAATATTCCAAAAAGCTGTATATTGAGAAGAAGTATTCTGATTGTTTGATATTTTCGACTAATGTTGTATTTTGTGTAAAAGAACAGTCCAGAAAAACTGACTTTTTTTATTATTTTTTTTACAAAAGGTGTTAATCTAATGTTAATCTGTATTTTTATTTTTAAATATGTTTTTCATGTTTCGACTATGACGTTTGAACAAATACTTGCTGAGACATAGCAAAGCAAAGAGTTGAAATTGAGATTTGTTTTTCATATGTTTTATTATTTCCTTTATTATTCAACTGAAAATAGGTTGGCAAAGAAATGGTCTGAAATTCAATTAGAAAAAGTATGATTCTGAGCTGAGATATTGCCATCTAAGTGTTTAAAAACAGGAAAATTGATGTTCTCTAAGTCTCACCCAAACAACCCACAATTTTCTAATGTCGATATCTCAGCAACTAATGGTCCGATTTACAATGTTAAAACATGAAACATTTGTGAAATTTTCCGATCTTTTCGAAAAAAATATCTTCAAATTTTTAAACCAAGACTAACATTTTAAAAGAACGTAATATTGAATGTTTGGCCCTTTTGAAATGTTAGTCTTGATTTAATTTTTTTATAATATTGTTTCATGAATTTTTCATATTTTAACATTGTAGATCGAACCATTAGTTGCTGAGATATCGACGTTAGAAAATGGTGGGTTGTTTGGGTGAGACTTGAAAAACATCAAATTTTCATGTTTTTAAATCTTTGCATGGCAATATCTCAGCAACTAAGGGTCGTATCAACGAAGCAAAATATAGATAATTTTCTCAGCGTTTCAAAAATATTGTTTTCAAAAGTGGGCAAACATGTGCACTTATTTAAAAAAAAATTAAAAAGTGCGACTATTTTCAAAAAAGTTACCTAAATATTGCCTCAACTTGAAAACGGTGCCTCTTATCAAAATTTCACTAAAGTACTTTTTTAATTGCAAATTCGATTTTACATCGAAAAATTAAGTTGAAATTTTTTTTGCGACCAACACAGTGGGAATCAAGAAGTTGGATACGTCGCATGTTTCCTAATGCGGTTCCGGATGTGGCCACCGGAGATCGGTGGAACCGGTTCCGATGAGCCCTATGGTATTTAATATTTTTATAGGATTGTTTTGCATGACTATTCATGGCAGAAGAGCAGTTCTCTACGGAATCGGTCTTTTTTCTTTAATTTTATTTTTTGTATTTTTTAATCCGTCTGAAACTTTTTTGGTGCCTTCGGTATGCCTAAAGAAGCCATTTTGCATCATTAGTTTGTCCATATTATTTTCCATACAAATTTGGCAGCTGTCCATACAAAAATGATATGTGAAAATTCAAAAATCTGTATCTTTTTAAGGAATTTTTTGATCGATTTGGTGTCTTCGGCAAAGTTGTAGGTGTGGATATGGACTACACTAGTCTTGATTTTAAATTTTTGAAAATATTTTTTTCGATAAGATCGGAAAATTTTACGAATGTTTCATGTTTTGACATTGTAAATCGGATTTATAGTTGCTGAGATATCGACATTAGAAAATGGCGGGTTGTTTGGGTGAGACTTAGAAAACATCAATTTTCCTGTTTTTTAGCCTTTGCATGGCAATATCTCAGCAACTATGGGTCGTATCAACAAAGTTAAATAAAGCAAAATATAGAGAATTTTCTCAGCTTTTTAAAAATATTTTTTTCAAGGGTGGGCAAACATGGGCACTAATTTTGAAAAATGAAAAACTGAGACTATTTTCAAAATAGTTACATAAAAATGGTTATAACTTGAAAACGGTGCACTTTATCAAAAATTCACTAAAGTACTATAACTATATACTATATATAACTTGAAAACGGTGCACTTTATCAAAAATTCACTAAAGTACTTTTTGGTTGAAAATTCGATTTTACATCGAAAAATGAAGTTGAAAAATTTTTGCGACCAATATTTCGATTTTTTGAAAAAATCAGTATTGATTCAAAAAATCCTAACTCCGTCAAAGATTTTTTGCCCATTCTGGAAATTTCTGAAAAGTTGGCATTTTATGTCCTCTAAAACATATCAAAAAAATAAAAAAAATAAAAATAGTGTTTTTTTGCAAATCAAATTTTAGCGACAAAAAGTTAAATAAAAAATCACCAGATTTTTTTACCGTGTATCATTTTTTTCCAGTGTAGTCCATATCCATACCTACAACTTTGCCGAAGACACCAAATCGATCAAAAAATTCCTTCAAAAAATACAGATTTTTGAATTTTCACATATCATTTTTGTATGGACAGCTGCCAAATTTGTATGGAAAATTATATGGACAAACTAATGATGCAAAATGGCTTCTTTGGGCATACTGAAGGCACCAAAAAAGTTTCAGACGGATTAAAAAATACAAAAAAATCGAATGACCGAAATCTCAGAGAATTGCTATGAAGAAAGCTTATCAGTTCACAATTGGAATAATCTGACACTTTTTCCTAAAATCATGATCTTCCGGTGGCCTGTACTCCGGTCACCGGTCCGTGCAGTGCGATTTTTCATCGGATTATTGTTCCAGGTGCAAAAACGAAGCTTTTGGTGTTTAGCAATCGATGGTTTGCGCGAAATCATGTTGCGGTAATTTTTTGGGTCCTTTTTTCCCACTGTGCAATGTTTTGATTTTTAGAAAAAAAATCAGTATTGATTAAAAAAATCATAACTCGGTCTAAGATTTTTGCAAAAAAAATCAAACCATCCACATTAACGACCCCCGGGTCTTTTGTGGTCTCTATTGCAAGTTTCTGCTCGAACCTAGGAGTCCGAAGGCTTGAATGGGGGGAACACCCAAACCTCTTTTTACTCCAAGGAACCTTCCACCCCAGTGTTTGAACTGACGACCTTTGGATTGCGAGTCCAACCGCCGCCAGCGATTCCACCGGAGTAGGCTTGGTTTGGTGTGTTGTTTGTACTTATGGCATGGAGACGACTCCTACACCTGGAATGACTTAACGGCTTAACAACCAAGGCCGGGACCGACATTTTACTTCCTCATCCGATGGAAGGTTGCAGCAGATGGGAATCGAACCCAGAATCATCCGCTTACAAAGCGGACAGCGTAACCATTCGGCCACGCACTGCCACTGATTTTTGCACAACCTGGAAATATCTAAAAAGTTGGCATTTGATGTCCTATTAAACATATAAAAAAAAAGTATTTTTTTGCAAATCAAGTTTTAATGACAAAAACTAAAAAAAAAAAAAAATTACCGTGTAGTCAGTATCCATACCTACAACTTTGCCGAAGACACCAAATCGATCAAAAAAATCCTTTAAAAGATACAGATTTTTGAATTTTCATATATCGTTTTTGTATGGACAGCTGCCAAATTTTGCATTTATGCAAAATGGCTTCTTTGGGCATACCAAAGGCACCATAAAAGTTTCAACTGGATTAAAAAATACAAAAATTAAAATTAAAAAAAAAGACTGATTTCGTAGGGAATTGCTCATCGCCATAGTACTTTTTGCAATTCCGTCGTGAAACTTCTTACTTTTTCTGATATTCTCGAACGACGAAATAGCCTACCTTTCTGTACCAAAAATAACAGATGAAAATAAAAAAATAATAATGTTTTGAAAAGCAATTGCTGAAAAGTTCTACTTCTCAGCGCTGAAACGGATGCCGAAAAGTTGAACCTGTTTAGAAAAGTAATACTTAAAAAAAACATTGATTTAAATGATTCATTGACAAAATATATGGACATTTGACTTATAATTCTCGTCGTATTTATCCAACTCGGTGAACCTCGTTGAAAAAATGTACGACTCGTGCTAAAAAAAACTTCTTTTTGCAACTTGTTGCATAAACTACTATTTTAGCATCCATTTGAGTGCTGAAAAGTTAACCTTTTGGATATTGTTTTGCAGTTTGACACTTATCTTGACGGTAAACATCACTGAAGTGATTCCCCAAATAAATGAAAAATCTAATTGAAATGCGCTTTTTCAGGAATCATAAAAAAGTTTGATTTTGTTGCTATTTTTTCTGCTTTGAGCTTGCAGTTTTTTCCTATTTAAGGGCGAATGTATATAAGGGTCACAAAAAATCGACCTCTGGGATACTCCCTAATTCGATTCTTAGGCAAAAATAAGTAACTGTGAAAATTTTGAAATTTTCTCGGCACCTTACTGTATGTTCGTGTAAACTAGTGGTGGGCAAAACCGCTCATTTCTGTGAGCCGCTCATTTTCGTTCGCTCATTTAAATGAGCGGCTCTTTTGAACGGCTCATCCGCTCATTTCGCTCAAAGTCAGAAAATAGACTGGAATGAACTGAAACATGTGCTCAAGATATTCAGATTTTTTTTTTCAAACAACCAATGGAGTGATATAAAATATATGTTTTCATCGCACTTATTCTGAACAGATTGGAGATCGTCCATAAAACATAGAAAACCGTCGATTTGCTTTATCCTTTTTTGGAAAGCATTTCAAATATAAACGTTTTATATGAAAAAAAGAAAAACATTGATCTCTGAAATCCACAAATATCGAAAACTTTTTTCATAGAGAGGTAAACAACCTTGAGTTTTTTTTTCAGAAGTGAATATTTTCAACCAAATTTAATTGTAAAAAGTAAAAAGTAATGAAAAGCTAGCTGAATTATCGTTTTGATAATGGGACCATCCATAAACCACGTGGACACTTTAGGGGGGGGGGGGGGGGGTATGGCGATTGTCCACGATCCATACAAAAAAGATTTTATTTGTATGGACAATTGTCCACGAAGGGGGGGAAACAGATTCCCAAAAAAGTGTCCACGTGGTTTATGGATGGTCCCAATTATCTTCCCATTATTTTGTGAAACAAAAGATTTAATTTGGCGCTCATTAACATGCATATTTGAGGTAGCGTTTTGCTGCACTTAATAAATTAGTCTTGAAATGCAGTTTTTTGTTTAATAAGAACATCTTTTACTCATGACAGCAAATGAATGATCAAAACAAGCGTCAAAAAGAAGATCTGAAAAAATGCCTTAATAAATCTATTGAACAATTACCCGGTCGGAAAAAAATCTGGTAAATTTGAGTGTCTGGCGCAGGCGGACGTTTGTCGTGCAGTTCAGACACACTTGGCACATTTCTTTTAGCCAGGTTTTGCGTGACGCCCGACGAATCTGGCGAAAATCTGGCGGGATAACTCACAGCTGTCTGGCACAAAAACCAATCGGTTCAATCGGTTGAACCGTGCACGACCGGTTTGTTGCATATTCGCCAGAATTCTGGCAACACTCTTGGGCCAGTCGGGGGGAAAATCTGCCAGACGTCTTGCGCAGCTAAGTGCAGCGCCCAAGACAAAACGCCCGCCAGGCGCCCCCCTTTTCCGTCTGGGATGAAGTTTTTACATGCATTCGAACATAGTTCGTATGCTAGTTTGCGGTTTTAATCCATGTATTGGACCGTTTATGATTTAAAATGTAATTCACCACAGCACATCACACAAACTTGGCACTCTTTTGTGGTACCCAGACGGAAAAGGGGGGCGCCTGGCGGGCGTTTTGTCTTGGGCGCTGCACTTAGCTGCGCAAGACGTCTGGCAGATTTCCCCCCCGACTGGCCCAAGAGTGTTGCCAGAATTCTGGCGAATATGCAACAAACCGGTCGTGCACGGTTCAACCGATTGAACCGATTGGTTTTTGTGCCAGACAGCTGTGAGTTATCCCGCCAGATTTTCGTCAGATTCGTCGGGCGTCACGCAAAACCTGGCTAAAAGAAATGTGCCAAGTGTGTCTGAACTGCACGACAAACGTCCGCCTGCGCCAGACACTCAAATTTACCAGATTTTTTTCCGACCGGGATGTACATAACATTTGAGAAATGTATCGATATTTTCATAATGAGATCATGCAACATCGGGCGACAGTCAGCTAATTCAAAATCACAGGCGCTCCGACACGGGCTAGCAACAAGCATAAAGTGCGCCAAAATGTTGGAATATGAGGCGACCGGTGAGAACCTAGTTTCCACTCTTTTCTCCACAGCACCGTCACCACCAGCGCGTGGAAGAACGAACCGAACGAGAGCGAATGAGCGAGAGCGAAATAACGAAAGAGTGAGCGAAAACGACGCCGTTCGACGACGTCGACGACGGCGCGAGCGACGCTTATCAAGCGCTCCATTCATTCTTTCCGTTCATTCGCTCTCGCTCATTCGCTCTCGTTCGGTTCGTTCTTCGACTCGCTCTTAGATTTGACGGTTCTTTGAAAAGAACCGGTTCACAAAATGAACCGCCGCTCATTTTTTCTGAGCGGTCGCTCATTCGTTCTTTAGCTTGAGCCGGTTCATAAGAACGGTTCGCTCAAAAAAGCCCATCTCTAGTGTAAACGCATTCCAAATTTCCCAAAAAAGTCGCCATATTTAAATTTAGCATCGGAAAAGTCGCATGAAGTAACTTAAATTCATACCAAAATTAAAAATTGTTTGTTTTATGTTGTTGCTCATTACATTTGGGTGAATTGAGCCGAAATGTGGGCATTCGTCCATAGGTTTGTCTCTTAATGATTTTCAGCTAACTCAAACCTTTAGGCGCAGATGGTTTGTGACGAAAGATTTCTCTTCCAAATATAGGTCAGTATTCAAACACAAAATGATAAGTTAAAGTCGACTTTATCTGACGAAGAGTACCCAGACATTGTCCAAGTAATACCTCCAAAGATTGTCGCCACGTATCTGTCTGCATATTTTACGAATGACCGTTCAGTTGGGTACTAATTGCACAGGGAGTACGCACATAAACAGCCTGCGGGACTAAAATAAAGCGCGCTTTTTTTGCGAACACTACCGAGTCTGGCGACGCTGGGACTCTGACGATGTGATAATGTTATCAAATCGAAATCAAATATGCAAATGGGGTCCCACCGGAAGGGGATTTGCTGGGTCAATGAGGGGAGGGGAGGTCAAGCCCCAACAGGCGCTCACTGACTGACCATTTCGATTTGCATAAGTAAATCGAACGAAACAACAAAAATGAAAACATTGTTGTATTTATTCAGCCAAATGGCCCAAGGAGGAGGAAAAATCAATTGCTGGACACGGCGAGTGACGTCCGGAGTTGCCTCAGTAATGACTTTGTGTCTACTTCTAATGCTTATACGGGGGTTGAATCGTGCGTTTTTATCGCAGTGCAGATAGTCTTATGTGATGTCATAAGTTATAAATCATGTTATGTTGAGAGCTCATCGTTCAAGTGCTCAGTTTAAATGTTTAAACAGTTGATTAAACGTGATAAGGTTAAATGGCATAGACTGGTTATTTTTATTACTGCTGAATACGACCATTTCATAATAAATGTTGGCCAACAAATTAAGGATTTTAGAATCTGAAAAACACGTACGACCTGTACTTTAAGAAAAACACATAAAATCTGGTACTTTGTTCGGAAACTCATCAAAAACAACACCAAGTCTGTTTGTCCCATCGTTGAACTTCTACGCATAATTGTCCCACCAAGTATTTTCTTACACGGAATCATCAGTTTTACCAAGCATTATGTCTTGTTTACCTGATGTATAGCAAGCGAATCACAAATAAGGGTGATAAACTGCTAACTGGGGCGATTAGGGAGACATAGGGCGAATAGGAACCCACGGGACAATTATGCGTAGAAACACAGAAATCGGTCGAAAAATTTCAATCGCGTTTTTCTCAGTTGCACTTTTTTGAACATGGGACAATTATGCGTAGAACGGCAGAACAGTACCAGTGTCAACAAACTTGATAGTCCTTGAGGACTCCACTCTGGTGAAACGCAATCACACTTGAAATGCGACCTCTTATAAGGTACCAAATCAGCAGAGCAGCAGAGTTCAATATATGGGAAACCGCTCATTGCTCCCAAACACCCACAAACAGTGGAAATCAATATCGATCACTTTGGCCAACATTCCATCCTGGAGAGGAAAAACAGGATAAACTGGGAAAAGCGCAAGCAAAAAAAAACAGTATGCAACAGGCAGCAAAAGGCATCCTTCTCCCCAGAACAAACATCGGACCAACCCCGGAGAAGTCAGCCCTCCGAACTCCGACCCGTCGACGCCGTTGTAGTACTAGATGTTATGTTGAATCAGAAGCAGTGTTACAGGACGACCAATGAAGCTTCCTGTCTGTCGGTCCAGGACAAGGTTCGGTACTGAGCAGTTCTCTGGAAAAAATCTTTTTGCATTTTCAATTCTTTTTTTTTTAATTTTGGCAATAAACTTTTCAATCTACCTACTTTATGATTTCGACAAAATTGTTTGTTTTCAGCAAAAATAGTATGCCAAAAAAAAAATAATAATAAGGTGAAATTTTAAAGAATCAGAAAAATGGCCGAAAAGGCTGCCGTCTTCTGACCTTAATTTCAATCAATGATTACAAACACAACCTTAGCCTCGACTGCCTGAGAACAACCGTGGCCAGGATAATGGTTTTTTGAACACTTTTTTCCACACCTACCTTTACCAAATGATTACTCCAGGACCATATGTTCACCAATGATCGAATGCAGGATATTTTGTTGAGATTACTCACTTTAACACGTTGGAAAGTCCTGAAATATTGGGCCAGTACAAATTTTCAATCGCTGGCCTCTTCTTCCCAAAAAAATTGTAGTCTTCTTCACACAAATTGGGCTCTTCATTATTTTCACTGAAAACTCCGATAACTTCTCACTTAATGCACTTCATACCACTAAGCAACTCCTATTTTGATGAAAACTTGTAGGAACAGTACTTTTGGAAACGTAAAAAACTTTATTTTCCTCGTAATTTGCCGAAACTTCCGAAACCCGAGCCTCCGAACCGAGCAAATTTTCGTTTTCTTCTTCTCTGTTCTTGCACAGCAAGCTGAAAATCATCATTTCTTAACAAATATTTTGAAAAGGCGTACCTAAAACCTAGTCAACTGCTTCAATTTCCTTTGCACAAGCCATTCCCAAACGTTCTTTGATCACGGCATAAAGGGTTGCCAGCAGCATTTAGCTTTTAAATGTACAATAAAACGAAAATTATTAAATTTGTTCTGTTAAAATCCACTGAAAAGCAGCAGAATTTAATTATTCAATAAAACACAGAATATACCGAGTAAAAAAGTCACTTGGAGCAAAAATTTCAACCAAATTCAGAACAATCTAATTTGATATAGTTTTGTTCGCCCTTGAATTGGCATTACTGCTTATTTCAGCCAATCAGGAGCCGTGATCTTTCTGACAAGTTGTTGTTCACTCAAAAAAATATTCACGTCGAAGTTACGTGAAAAGCTATGTGGTATTTTTCCACTAGACTTTTCACGTAACTTCTACGAGGTGGTTCTAGTGGAAGCGGAATATGCTTGGCCAGATCATTTCACGTTGATTTTACGTGTTTCACACGTGAAAGCTAAATGTATCAGCTGATGAATTCTACATGAACGTTTTAGTGATTTTTATAGGAACCTTCTAGTACTTATGTAATCTTATTTCAGATTATTTTTTCTGTTTAAAATAACAAAATAATGCAATTTTCAATTCTAATTTAATGGTTTATTGAACTTTTCTTTTAATAACATTTTGTAAATTATTCAAATTCACGATTTTGTTGTGTTCCGTGTCGAAGTTGGGCATCCGTTTTGACTTCCGCTTGACGAATCGAAGTTGGCCACAGGGCGATCGTTCCGACGAAGTGACCTGACAGCTGGTCTAACTGGTCATCTTTGTTACGAGTGATGGCATACAAGATTGGCCCCGTCTAGGCCCCGTCGTTGCCGTTTTGTCCTCGTTGGTACTGTCACCGTGATTTGAATTTTTCCCTGATAAATAAAGAAATAATGTTTCTTAAAATCATCGTTAAAATCTCTTTAACCCGAATTTAACTTACGGTTGTAGCGAAACTAGTCGGACGATGAGAGGGTGGCCACAAAAAAACCCGGAGTGGATGCTCGGACAGAGGCCGGACACTAGCTCTATGACCTGAAACGAGTTGTGTAATCCGTACTCGAACTTCTCCGGGGCACACTAGAAAAGGTCGACGACCCGTTGGCCATGTTCGCTCCACGGTAGCTTCGACCATGAATGTCATTCCGACGGACCAAATCGCAGAGTTGCGCCTGGGAATACTTTCGAGGGGTATGGCCAGAATTCCATGGTTACCGGAAAAGAAGATACTGCTTCAAAAGATCTGCAAAATAAACATGAATTATTAAAACAAAATATAATTATACCTAATTCAACTTACTGTTAAACATATTTAATGAAATTTTGCGAGCGCAAGTCCGGCAGCAGATCTTCACCGTACGCCAACAATTTTCATACTAAAATAATCACGTAGAAATTTGGCCGAATGGCTCACCCAAGTCTCGTTGAAGTTATATTTCAAAACACATAAAAGCTACATGAAAGATCCTAGTGGAAAAATACTATGAGGTTTTTCACGTAACATCAACGTGAAATATTTTTTTTGCCGGTACACTTTCAGATTGTTTTTACGTGTGTCACGTAAAACGTGCCTAGCGAGGGGAAAATTGGGGTTACGTGATTTTTCACGTAGCATCAACGTGTGGATTATTTTGAGTGTTGTTGCTTTGTTTGTTGATTTTGTTGAAGTGGTTCTGGCGGAGCGAATTTTTCTGGAACACAAATTCTTCGGCAAGATACCGTATCTGGCCAATCGGTGGTGGAATTTTGGCCGAAGTTTGTGATAGCCTCGGGGAAGCAGAATTGCATCGCGCACCAAGAGTGAGTATGGTGCGATTTCGATTTCGATTCGATTTTTATTATATTTTTTTCAGCAAATCATCAGTGCAGCCTGCCGGAACAGTTTCCGGGTCATCCGTGAAAAGGCGTCGCCCGCAGATTTGTGACCAAGAATGCGTTGGACGGAACGGACGGATCAGGATTCGGAGCGAGATGATAGTAGAGGGAAGAAGAGTTCCGGGAGGGGATCTCAGAGTAGGTGAATCTATAAGGAGTTCCAACCTACACCACTCAGCCATCGAGACGGACCCCAGTCAACGCCTGGCCCGCGATATACCCCAGGTGACCAAGTCGACACCTGACGCGTCGACGTCGCGGCTGTCAGACGGGTGTAAACACGACGCCGGCGACTGCGGGTCGCGACGACCACGAACTCCCGCGCATCACCCACAACACCAGCCAACCCACAGCAGCAACGAGAACAACAACAAGCGTTAGTAGAAAGAGAAAGAAAAGTGCGCGGATCTGAGCAACGAGCGCTCTGGTCCACAAGACGCTGCCCCGATCCTGGTCCGGCTTCCAGCGTAGCTCGTGACCGTTCATCTGGTCCCTAGGGAACCCTGAACCCGGGTTTCTGAGCCACTGGACCCGGTTGTGGCCGTGATCGTGACATCTCGACCTGTGTAGGAGGTCCATCAACCCTCCGAGCCAAGGAACCGCCACTCACAACTGCCACGAACGCACGTCTCTGCCAGCTGATTGACCCTGACGGGCCCCGCTGACGAAAACCGCCCGGAGGCTAGTTAGCCGCGGTCGTGTTCCGGATCTACCACCAGCCCCCACCCCCTCTCGGTTGTGCATGAATTCTTCTAGCGGCGTGTTTCCTTGGCCTTGAGATGCAGGTCGACCTGGTTGGTCCCGCGTACTTGGGCGCGGACTGGGGATGGCTACCTCGGCGATCGGCCGCTCTCGCGAACCTGCCCAGCGATTTCCGGCTAGCCTGAATGCCCTCGACAACTCTTCAGCGCTATCCCTAAAACGCTGGTCGACCTGGTTGGCCCCACATTCGAGCTCAGGTGAGTCGAGCGATCGACCCTGCCAGTCCCGTTGCACAGCCGTGCACCTCGCGTGTTCGTGATGGAAGCTGCGCAAACCGTCGGCGAACGGTCAAGAGTAAAAAGCTAGTTTTAACTTAAAATTAGGTATAGAAACACAATTACACTCTTATATAAACATACACCTAGATGTTAAAATGAAAATTAAAAGCGCTGCGGCGCATTGTAGAGATAGTTGCGACTTTTTAGTTCGGTCCGCAAGTAGATTTAGTGCGTGGAAGGGTCGTTGTGGAAGCGGGAGGACTAAGAGGGGTAACTCTTTTCGGGAATCCCGCGTTTTAGCCTGTCCAGTTCGAAGATTCTTGTTGTTGGGATCTGACGGTGACTCAGTGACGAGTTGCCTTGGTATGACCTGCCCTGAGGTCTCATGGCCGGTTCGGGCATCAGTAGACGCATCCTAGCACTTCCACGGCCTAGCGCAGAAGTGAAAGTTGTACCCCGAAATCCCCTATCCAATTCCCGCCCGTTACAGCCTTCTATCGGATGCGGAAGTAAAACGTCCCGGCCTTATGGCCTATCTACAATCACTTAGCTTAGAACATCTAAGTAAAGTAGTTACTTAGGAAAGTCTGCAACTTACGTTCGTCATCCACAATCAACTTAGAAAACTTGCTGGGCTGATATACGTTGCTATGCAGTTGTTTGTTTACCTTTGATATGGAAACGTCAACTTACCGTAGATTTTGAAATTTTCCAAACCAAACGTCAGTTTCTAATTTGATAACTTTTCCATTGTAGAAACTCAAATTCATTTCCATAGATTCAAATTCCTAAGCTAAGTGAAATTTTCTAAGCTAAGTGATTGTAGATAGGCCATTAGTTGTTGTTAGGCCGTTAAGTCATTTCAGGTGTAGGAGTCGTCTCCCCCGTATAAGGACAATTAAAACACCAAACCTAGCCTGCTCCGGTGAAATCGCTGGCGGCGGTTGGACTCGCAATCCAAAGGTTGTCAGTTTAAATCCCGGGGTGGAAGATTCCTTGGAGTAGAAAGAGGTTTGGGTGCCCTCCCCATTCAAGTATTCGGACCCCAGGGTTCGAGCAGAAACTTGCAGTAGAGACCACCTGTGGGTCGTTAAAGTGGAAGGTTTGTTTTTGTTAGTCGGGATTACACCCCAACTGGGATTAAAATATTCTAACAAGTTTTATGTACCCTATTTAACGAATTATTTCCAGTAAACAATTACAAGAAATTTTTACAATCAAAACTTTGTTTGTTTTCAGTTAGTAAACAAACTCTGTTAGTAGTGGTGTGTGTTGGTTTTACCAACACAAATATATTGCTAATGATCAATGATTTCAATGATGGATGAGAAAAAGAAGAATAAGAATAAGAAGCCCAAATAGATTTGACCCGATTTCACCTTAAACCATACGTAAACTTGGCAAGAGTTTAGCTCTGGAATTGGAAGCGTGCCGTTCGCATATGGGTGAGAAAGGGAACCGGAACAGGAAGCAGCTCCTCTGCATTGGGCGAGAGTAAAAGTTTAGTCAATAGCATCAGCTGCTGACATCGAACATTCCTATAAAAAAGCATGCTTCCCTTTCCCCTGTTGCCGTCAGAAATAAGAATATTTTTCCGGAGTTTCGAATGAGACGAGAATGAATTTAGTTTATAAAGTGATTGGTGGAGGGGTGGGGCAGCAAAATGATGTAAAATTTTCGATTGGGCTTCTTACTTCTGTGGTCAGCCTCTTTGGTTGGTTTGAATGGATGGATAACGTCTGCAAGTGAGTTATTGTGGACTATTTGGCTAGGAGAAGAGAGTTGAAAGTTGCTCAAACTTTCCTTGACTTTACATTTTCTTTAACTTTTTTCCCCAAATACAATAACATTGATTTCAAAAAGCAAAACATAAAGAGCGGGATTGAGTTTTTGCAAATCAACTCTTATTGTATATTATTTTTATTTTGATGAAAATTTCTCCCTCCATTTCTAAGGTTCAAATAAGCCATTCATTGGTTTCTCCGTACAAATTTGGGTGCTGTTCATAGAAAAGTGTTATGAGAAGGAACTTTCTGATCGATTTAGTGTCTTCGGCGAAATTGCAGGTAATGATTAGGACTATTCGGGAGAAAAATGTACAGGGAAATAAATATCAATTATAAAAATTTCAAATTTAAATTACAAGCCATGGTTTTAACATTTGCATAAACAAAGGTGTTTTAAAATGCATTATATACCTGTCCAGTAGGGTGCCCAGTAAAAATTATCCCAGCTCCACAAGCGGAAAACGGTTTTGTGAGTTATTTGTCGGGAACCGTGGTGTAGGGGTAAGCGTGATTGCCTCTCACCCAGTTGGCCTGGGTTTGATCCCAGGCGGTCCCGGTGGCATTTTTCGAGACGAGATTTGTTGGCCCCGGACTAACCTAAAAGGTTAGGTCGTTAGCTCAGTCCAGGTGTAGGAAGCGTCTCCCTGGGTCCTGGCTCGGTGGAGTCGCTGATAGGCAGTTGGACTAACAATCCAAAGGTCGTCAGTTCGAATCCCGGGGTGGATGGAAGCTTAGGTGTAAAAAGAGGTTTGCAAATCAAGCCTTCGGACACCTAGTTTCGAGTAGGAATCTCGCAATCGAGAACGCCAAGGCAATGCTGCGAATAATTTGATTTGATTTTGATTTTGAGTTATTTTAAGCATCTTTGCCAATTTTGAGCGAAATTGGTTGTGATTATCCCATTGATTTCCAGGGCCTGAACTTGGTGAAAAAAGTGTTTGCATGCAAAAATTACATTTTTAAATCGTTAATTACTTTTCAAGATCGAGTTTTACAGCTTTGGTATATTCTACAAAGTTGTAGAGCGTCACTAGCGTGCACAGGGTAGGGCAACATAGGGCAACTGCCGCACCATCCGCAGAAATTTGTTCTATATTTGGGCAGGGGGCGTCCATAAACGACGTAATTTTCAAACCGTCCATATAATTGCCCCATCTTCCTCGAGTAGTATTGAAAAAACATTTTTTTGCAGTGCTGTACATTGGAATTTCATAAAAAAAATCAAAACATGTTTAAACGAGTCTAAATTAAACATAAAATCCATTTCAGATAGTTTTTAATAATGTAAGCTTCTACTTTTATTGAAATTCTGAAGTTTTTTTGAAAAAATAATTTCTTCTTTTTTTATTTATCTTTTTTATAGTTTTACAAGGCCATTTTTCAGTAACCAAAGGTCGGATTATTAATGTCACTTAAAAAGAAAATTGTAGATAATTTTCTCAGATTTTCAAATATTCTTTTATCAGAGGGGAACGAGGATGGACACTATTTTTTTTTAATTAAAAAAGACATTTTTTCTAAAATTTTAAACTTAGCCCTGTAACATTGAACACATAAATGAAAAAATCTCAGTTAGTAAAGTTGGTCAAAATTGAGTTTTGTGATAAAACGTTATAAAAAAGGAATATTTTCTCTTTCTTTCAATTTTTTCAAAGTTTCTCAAAAATTGAATTTTTAGAAAACATAGCATAGCATAGCATAGCATTGGTGTCTACCCGTAGCTGCTACTTCGTTATTGACCAGGACCCCCAAACATTGCTCCGTGGACCACAGATGAAAAGTAGGAACCAATCATCACCCCTTCGCAATTTTCAAAGGTCCCTATCGTGCTGATCAATACCGACGCCGGCCACGACCAGTGGTAAGACACGGGGAAGTGGATGGGAATGTTAGCCGATACTTGAGTGATGGGACCGCCAAATCGACTGCGTCTCCGACAAAGTATCACATGAGTTTTGAGGGGTTAGTAAGATGGGTATGAGGTCAGGATTCACTGTGGTAGGTGATGCGACCATGAGCAATTTGTTTATGGGTTGAAATTTTAAAAATCTTAGGCAGCCGGCTGCGGAGAGATACTTATCTAGGGATTTAAATATAGTATTAATTCGACCGCGATTCTCCAAAAATTCTCCGTCGGCGTGCCTTCCGATCAACGGTGATGTAGGAATGGCTTCATTCATTAAAATTATTTTATATCATAAGCCTTAAAACATATTCGTCGGCGTGCCTTCCGATCCTCGATGATATGGAAAGGACTTAATTCAGCAATACGACTTGCTTGTCTCAAAAAACAAACATCGGATCGTTTCTATCGAAAACTATATAAAGAGAACAAAAATAAAATTCATCGGCCAACGAACGCGTGAACTAAAAAGAATGAAAAAAGAAGAAGAAGAAATCCAATCACCCCATGTACACAAATAGCAACACAAAAGATATGAAAATAACACGAAAAAGCAGGACTGCGCGTCCACACAGGCACCGCACTACTGATGCCATTATTTAATTATAATGACCAATCCCATGCACTCGAACAGCGACATAAAAGAGACGGAAAATAACACGAAAAAACAGGACTGCGCGTCCACACAGGCAAATTGAATTTTTAGAAAACATATATTTTTACTTGTAAAATCTCATTTACAATTCAAGAGCGAAGCACAAGCTTTTGTTACGTTCAAACAAGCTCATATTTAGGATTTCGGCTCAGTACGCCCACCGAAACATGCTCTTGAATGCCCGTAAAAAAGTTTTTTTGCAATTTCGTCGTGAAACTACTTACTTTTCCTGTCATTCTTGAACGACGAAATAGCCTACTTTTCTGTACCAAAAATAACAGAATCGAATAGCAACACTTTTCAAAATAAATGCTGAAAAGTTCTACTTTTCAGCACTCAAATGGGTGCTGAAAGTTGAACTTTTCAGCACTTGTTTCGAAAAGTAACACTTTTCAACATTTTTTTGATTTAAACGATTTATTGGCAAAATACATGAAAATTTGACATAAAATTTCACTCAGTGTTTGTTTTTTGGAATTGCAAAAAATGTTGTATGGAACTCGTTGCAAAACTTGATTTTTTCAGCACTCTTCGTATCTATCCAACTCGATGAACCTCGTTGGATAAATGTACGACTCGTGCTGAAAAAATCCTCTTTTTGCAACTTGTTGCATAAACTACTATTTTTACATCTTAGCATGCATACATGCTGGCGATGTTTCATAGTCGCCAGACAGAAATTGAAAATATTAATTACAACGATTGTAGAAGGCTACAAATAAGACCAATAAAATGTTAAGTCACTCCAACTACCAAATTAAACAAAAAAGCAAAGTAAAAGTTACTCCCAATCCCACTCCCTAGTTGGAAAACCGTTATCAGTGCACTCACTCTCTGCACTCACTGCAGAAGCCACTTTGACTTCAACTCTCGATAAGATGAAAACCAAACAGACCGATAATGAGAAGATACTTTTGTTGATACAATTGACGCTCTTGTTCACTTTTCCCGACGACCCCGGACGACTCGCACCTAATAGCTAGCAGGACCTGTCGTCTGTTTGCGTTTGTAATTTCCGTTTTTCCACTTGTTGCATCGCCACACCAGTACCGGTCGCCGCAACAGGTTCGCCAGCCACGTGGCCAGACGTTCGTTATTCGATTATCTGCCAGCTTTCTGGAGATTGGGAAAAGCTTTCGGATGATGATGACAATGGCGGTGTTTCACGCTGAAAGCGACTCGCTAATTAAAGGTTTCCACTCGGTTTGGCAAGCTGTAACCGAAAGCGTTCACTAGAAGCTTCTCCGATTTGGCCATGTGAGACAAAACATCCAATTTCGCGGTATTCTTTGAGACATCGAATCCGTGCGCGTCTAAGGAACCCTTTCTTCCGTGTGTTCTGCCTGGTACAGACGGGATGGCAACCGCTCACTCCAAATAGTCATTAATCAGCCTTACGTTGCTTCTGTTGCACAAGCTAGCGAGAATCTGACGGAAACTGATCAGTGTTGGAGTGATGTTGCTTGCTCGTATACGCGAGAGAAGGATGGTGTTGGGACTTGGCGGTAACGACGTGTTTCGTCATGTGCGTTGTCATGAGAGTGGAGTGAATCTTGGAAGTTGTCCTTTGTCTCGGACCGGATCGGTGTCTGGCCGTGTCACGCTGAGTTTTGAGAACACCGGAAAACCAATTATTTTCGCGAGGATATCTAATAATAAATGTTGATGTCAAAAAAATCCAATCTTTCGAACATAAATGTTGAATGAAATAAAATAGAGCTTTTACCCTCTTCTGTTGGGGTTGGGAGTTAAATTTGCCCGAGAAACAAACGAACAACACAGCTTCTTTTGGCATATCCCGTGATCAAATGGTGATCTTTATATAAAATATCCTGACAAATCGATTGGTGATGGTCTATCTACCGGAGACTTCAGGAAGTAATTCATTTTGCTTATTTTTTGACTAATTTTTTTTATATGCGTTTAACAAATATCACCAATCGATTTATAAACTGTTTATTATTAATGTTTATTTTGGATTTTTTTTGTTGAAAATTTCACTTTTGAGCCAAATACATTAACATTTACTTAAGAAGATTTGAAATCATGTTGAAAACATGAAAAACTTATTTTTAGAATGTGTTTTGTGAAATAGGGTATTTTAACCATTAGTGGACCCCCTAGTAGAGCCGAAGCACATTTTTCACAAATTTTCAATATTTTAAGCACTTTTTCATAACCCTTTGTACAAAACAATGAAAACTGAAGTCTTTTGAACAATTTTGACTATTTGTTTCATCAGTTATTTGTTTTTGAGCAGAAAAATAGCCAATTGAAAAAAAAAGATTTTTTTACCTGTTGTGGACCCCCTTTTCCTATAGTGGACCCGGGTCCATAATCCGATTGTGGACCCGGGTCCACTATAGGCAAACTGTTATTTTTATACCAAATTTAACCGATATTTGATGTTTTGATGCATGGTGTAGGTCTAATGATAGATTTAATGAATAAAAGATGGATTTTGCTTACTTTTCATCATAAACAAATATTTTTTGTTAACAAATTTGGCTTTGCAGGCCAAGTGCGAATGATTCTGATGATACCTCTTCAGTTGACGCTCAGGCGAGGAACATCCTGGAAGGAGCGAAACTGGCTAGGTCCGCAGTCCTGTTAGATCATTTCTTGATCGAGACAGTATAGCTCTGGTTCCTTGCAAGTGTCCTATTTTCTTACCTCCACGTTGGCTTGGTTTTCATGATGACCTAGCTGGTGGCCTGTGGAAACGGATCGTAAACCTTTGACCACCGCGGGTCAGAGTCGAGACGGCTAAAAGAAAGGGGCGCGACAATGTGGGAAAGGGAAGTTATTTGTGATTGTAGACGGTATTGTTTTGATTCGCAGTATGTTGAGTCAACTGCTGTGGATGTACCTGAAACATCGCACAACGGGGTTTCTCTTCTTTCCATTTCATCTACCACCTATCTTCTGTTTATTTTGTTTCACTGATTTTCTAACGCGGCTTCTGTTAACTCCATTTGATTTCGATTTTACTCATTTGATTCTCTTATTTCTCAACGCTTTTCCACTCTATTTTATCAACTGATGCTGCTGTAACAAACTGTCTGTTTTTCCTTAATTTGGCAGCGATGTCAATATTGTTTATCTTTATTTATCTATTTGAATATTTTTTCATCTGCCCTATAAATTGCATTTAATACAATCTAAGCTTGTTTGTTACCTCTTTTTATTAACTATTGTTAATTTCATTATCTACTTAATAAATTACTATCTTTCTTTTACTATTGATTCTTCAAATAGTATATTTCTTTCACTGTCCATTGTTTTCAATCTTCACCCTTTTCTTCAAACAAATGAGGTTCGAACCCTTACTCAATTTTTGGAATGATCAAAGAATTAACACAAATATTACTATTGTACTTTTGAAAAACTTTTCTAAAATGCTTAGGACCAAAATATTGTAACAAAACACCGCGACAAGAGAAATAGCAACAGATAAACACGACTCAACACTAGGAAAGATTTCAGGAGAAAACAATACACAGTAAATAACAATTAGTTTTTGAACTCAAACTAAAAATATAACAGTTTTTGCTTTAATGAAAGTTGATAGGCACACTATAATGGTTAGGCGCTTATACTTACATCAAACCCTACGTAATGTACCACCCCCGGCCGAGTTAAAATGCGTAACCGGAAAAGAAGGTGTGCATGCCTGGCACGAACACTCAAAGCGTGTTCTAGCGTGCTGCTCGTACTGACTCAGAGCAAGGGTGAGATGTAGGTGTAAGGGCAGTGCGTGTTCGTCGGGAACCTAGTGCATAAGATCGGTCAAGGCCCGTTCTTACACTGAAAATTGCGAATTGCGAATTAACAAATTTGGCTTTAAACAACAAGAAACCAAACAGACATTTAAACACATTTATTTCAGAAAAAACATCAGAGAAAACGTCTCAAAAAACACTGTAAACATAAAAATAATTTAAAAAAAGTAATCTTGATGCAAATTTTTCCATATTAATTACATAAATGGTTGACCGAAACTAAACAATAGAATTGTTTATAGTTGCTGATAAAACCACGCATGTTTATTGGAAAAAATGTTTTGTTATTGATTTATTATTATAAAATATCATTTCAAACTGCAATTATGGTGCTTCAGTTAAGTACAATTAACTATAGTTTTGATTAATTATAAATTCTTACGGCTTCAGCATTATTGGTACATTTAACATGAAAACAGCTATATGTATACTCATAATTGAAAAAATATGCGTTTAGGTTGATAACAACAAGCAATTATTGTATGTTTTAGAGAAACTTTTGCTTGAATACACAGTTTTTATCATTTTTGAAGGTTTAATTAACATGGGTCCACTTTTGGAAAAGTTTGGATTTTCGTTGTCCTATATTGGACCCCCATAATTTTTGCTAGAAAATTGCATTTCTTCGCTTTATTTGAGTAAATATCCTTAAACTTACATTACTTCGACTTGCTGAAGTTAAATAATCAGTCAAAAAATGATTGGATGGTTAATTCAATCATAAAATATAAATGCAGTTTTGTTGTGAAAATGCTAGTGGCCATGGCTGATTTCAGATGTCGAACTCAAAACACCTATTTTGGTGAAAAGGACAATTCAATGTCAGTCAACATTGTTCTAAATGATGCTGAACATGCCAAATAAAAGATTTGTAGACAACAACACTCTTGAAATTGTGATTTTATTGAATTTTCCATTAAAAACCCTTCAGAGGGTCCACTATAGGAAAGGGGTCCACGAATGGATAACGTACCCTAAGGTAGGAAATTTCAACGTAGAAATCGCTTGCAGCAGAAATAATTATCAGAAAGCTCAACCACATAACCAATCCCTTTGTTGACTGTGGTTTTCATCTTACCAGCAGCAAGCAAACTTACCTCAGCGACCGCTGGCGCTGGTTCTTGCCATGGCCAAAGTTGGCCATCCGCTTGTTCCGATCCAGTCCGTACCCGTATCCGTACGGGAAGCTAACGGACGGCGTAACCGGTCCGTCGTAGAAGGTCTGCACGGGTGGTTGCGGCGGCGGACCGAGCAAACTTGCCAGCAGGTCGTAATTCCTCAGCCGTCCGACGCTGGCTGCTCCGTCGGACGGGTGGCCAGCCCCGAGGGTTGGGTAGAGGGCAGCCGCCGACAGGGGTCCCTGGTCGAAGAGTCCCTCGTCGTCCCACTGACCGCCGTGGGGAATCGAATTGCCGGAATAGTCCAAATCGTTGTACAGCAAGGGGTTCACTGGAACGGGAAATTATTTGATTTTTATTTATTAAAATTTTTTAGTAAAAGCAAAAAAGTTATTAAAAAATATTTGGAAATAAAACTCAGCCCAACATTAAATGTTTATAAGATGTGCCTGCGGCTTGGTGCTCACCTCCACGCTTCTGGGGAACGGATATTTGATGATTCCGGGCATCGAGCGGATCGGCCGTCACGGACTGCTGATTGGCCGCATCGGAACCTCCGCCACCGCCGTCGTCATGGTTAGCAGCTGGAATGGAATGGCAATGCAAAATGTACACAATTTTGAATTATTAATCAAACCCAAAGAGGCATTTAGGACGCGGCTAAATACATCAGCGTTTGCTCCGGATGGACGAGGGATGGTTCTGGAATTTATTTAGGCATTCCAATTGGCATCGTCGTGATTGGGATCGGGTGTGGCATGTTTTTCCATTAGCGCAGCGATAATGAGGGGGATGCCACGGAATGTGTCCGTATTGGATTTGTGGTTGTGGCTTTGCGGACAATGTAAAGATTTGGGTGGGTGCATTCCTAACCGTAATCGCGCTGATAGCAAATCGAAAATTTCTTGAAATTAAAGTGACCACATCCGTTATCTAGAAATTGAAATGGTATTCAACATGATGAATTGTACAGAACCTAATTAATTTTAGTACTTGGGTAAAACATGACCGAATTGAATTTAAAAAAAAAAATGAGGCATTCTCCCAAGAATGAGCATCTTTTTTTGTTCGAAAGAAATTTTGTTGGAAGATATATTGTATCTTTAGTTCGTCTATATAATTTTCCGTAGATTTAGGGAGCTATCCATACATAAAGACTTTTAACACTTTCAAAAATCTGTATCTTGAGAACAGATTTTCTGATCAATGCTTGAAAAGGGATCAATCACTCAACGGGACTGCTCGATATTCGATAGAACTTTCTGTCAGCGATCATTTCCCAAAACGATATTTGATCGCTGACAAACAACGCCTATCATGACCGTCATTGCTTGGCGACGGTCGATGAACGTAAACACGAAGACGAAACGAACGAAAACTGAGCACCACTCAAGCAGCCGCCCGAACGAGACAACGCGCTCTTTCTATTTCTCCCGTTTTTTGTCTCTCTCTTCCTAATGTATGCTGCGTGGTGACAGAAATCATATGATTGTTATCATTGGAGAGATGATCGGAATCTCGGTAGAATGTCAAACGACCGCTCTCTAGGCGATTTTTCTCCTGGAGGGAAGTCAATGATTGTGTGAGTGACTTTGCGTAGCACTCATTCCTTTGTGTGTGAAACAAACGAAAGCAGAATGTAAAAATCAGGTTGTCGTGGTGAAGACGATTGTAGTGTTCTGTCAGCTATCACAAACAAAGTCGAAATTTCACAAACTAAAAAAGTGTCAAACGAAAAAGTGACCAAGTGGTTGAGTATTTTTGAAAAAAAAATTTCTATGTGTTTTAGATGACACATAATGGCATCATTCGAACTATGACATTAGTTGGTCAACATTCACTTTGCAGTGTTGCCAATTTTTCAAAAATTAATATTTTTTAAAAACGCGGAAAAAAAATTCAAGCGACTTTTTTGAGTTGATTTTTAGATGTTTAGATTTGATTACACCGACCAACAAAATTTCTGCGCTGGCTCAACTTGAGGGGAAGCATGAAGTTTTGGGTCACCAGAAACATGTGCACTTCAAAAAGTTCATTGCATACAATTTTATATTGTGTATTTTTTGTTAAAAACCTTTTTTTTACTTGTAGAAGTGATAGCAAGCTTAATCATCTCTGAAAATATGTTTTTCGAATAGATCAGAAAATTTGGAGTTTTTTTAAAGGTCCAATAAACCAAATCTCGCCTTGAGTCAGGGGTATCAAAAAACATCCAAAAAGCAAAAAATGCAAATTTGGTTTATTGGACCTTTAAAAAAAAAACTGCAGAAATGTTCTACAAATTTGGATTCAACGTCATTGGAGATTGGACCAATGGTTGCTGAGATGCAGCTTCTGGAGGAAAAGCAAACAGGAAAAATGAAGTTTTTTATACGATGACTCAAGAAATACGTGTCAGATTTTCATTTTACAAAAATTATGCTGAGGTTTTCAAAACTGAGCATACGGATTTATGGGTGTCGAATGTGATTTTCATTTACTTTTTTAAAATTTTGAGTTAAATATGTAATTCATTTTAAGAAGGAAGTGTTTTCTAAGAAATTTTTATTAAATCCATATTTCCTCATAAGACAAACACCTGTAGTTTCGCAGTCCCAATCCACGGCTAGACAGCTTGACTCGAAAACATTCCTATCCTATCAGGCCGGTGTTAATCGCAAATCACGACAAATTCAATCGCTCGTTATGACTTCATCGATCATTGATGAATTAGTCCGCCGGACGAAATTGTTTCATAGCCGAACCGGATGCCGCGGTAAATCACCTGGCTAGACTTGACCTTTTTGGTTGTAAAAGTGTACGGGTCTTTGAAGAATTCGCAGACGGACGTACAAAGTCCCATTCAGATTGAAGGTTGGAATGAAATTTCCATTCATAAAAATTTGGTCTCACACACATATTAGGACGCGAGTGCGGTTGTTTTTGCTAACTTTGCGGTTATCAATCGGACGCGGATTTGTGGGAGATTAAATCCCTTCGATAACACTTTTTTGCAATCCGTTCGATATCAGAGAACGAAGTATAAAAATCCTTACCGACCAAGGTAAGGCATCATTAGCGATTCCGAACTAGTTAAGTCAAATTCGAAGCATTCAACAGCACTCAGGAACCATGAAATCCTTCGTGATATTTTCAATTGTACTCGTTGGGATGACCGTAAGTTTTTAAAATTAGTTCAATCAAGTTGGGACAACTTTTAATAACCATGAATTTCACAGGCTGTACTGGCGGACCGTCCCAAATCGGAAACTGTCATCTCCACCGTGAAAACCCTTCGTCCACGGTACCGTGAGATCCAGGACTTTGTCATTCACACTCTGTCCGATGCCCGTTTGAGCAGTTCTGAGAAACTGAACGTGTTCCACGAGGATGTCCTAATCGTGAAGGAAACGTTCGTGCTGGATGCCATCAAGAAGGAGAACAAGCTTCTTTACCAGATCAACAACCAACCCGCATCGGTCAACAGTGGCTGTCTTGACTTTGTCAGATCCCTTGCCGACAGTGTTATGAACCTTGCTGGAACCGCATACTCCGGGTGCATTTCCGATGCCAACACCGCTCTAACGGCCGAGATCAGCAAGTTTTACGCAGCCATGCAGAAGGACGAGTCCGACTACCTGGGAATTGGACTGTTGAACGTGTTCAAGGATGAGAACATCTTCTACAACCCCGATAGCATTCTGTCCAAGCTGTCTTCCAAGTCTGGCGAGCTGGAGCAGTACCCAACGTCCCTGTACGATGAAGTGAACGCGTGGGTTTCCCAGCTGGGCGTCACCATGGACAACCTGGAGCGATCGTACATTACGTGCATGACCGACGGTGAGCAGCGTCTGAAGATCGGTATGGAGCTGGCCCACGACAACATGATGGCGACCTGCAAAGCCGTGGAGGTTCCATCTGCGCCGGAATCGTTGCCCGGACAGATTTCGCCCGAACAATCCATCCCAGAGGACTACAAGCAGTACCAGCAGGACTACCCAGTGGCATCGATCCCGCAAGCGCCGGTGTTCCGCGGAACTCCCGTGGCTGAACCATCGGATTTTCTGAGAATGTTCCGCGAACGATTTGGTCTGTAAGTTAGTTGGCTAGACAACTGAACGAATAACTTCCATGAATACAGCAGTGTTTTGAGCAAATTAGAATATATTTTCTCATGAGTCATTTATTTATCTGTTTTCCCGATATTATCTAAAGCTAAGTTAAATAAATTGTAATCTTCGTCGAAGATAAAAAGTACCATCATACGATGTTGATATTATTGTCTTAAGAATAAGTGCGTCATTTGTGTTATTTTTCAAAACAGGACAAACAAAAAAAAATATATGCCTAATCTTTTAACTTGACCAGCGTTTCATCTATCACAGATTAACATGGAAATATCAGTGATTGAACCCGAATGCCAGCAAAACATTTGAGTAGAATGAAGAGTTATCTTTGCCGGGACCGTGGTGTAGGGGTAAGCGTGGTTGCCTCTCACCCAGTCGTCCTGGGTTTGATCCCAGAAGGTCCCGGTGGCAAATTTTGAGACGAGATTTGTCTGATCACGCCTTCCGTCGGACAGGGAAGTAAATGTTGGTCTCGGTCTAACCTAGTGGTTAGGTCGTTAGCTCAGTCCAGGTGCAGGAGTTGTCTCCCTGGGTCCTGCCTCGGTGGAGTCGCTGGTAGGCAGTTGGACTAACAATCCAAAGGTCGTCAGTTCGAATCCCGGGGTGGATGGAAGCTTAGGTGTAAAAATAGGTTTTCAATTGCCTCAACAATCAAGCCTTCGGACACCTAGTTTCGAGTAGGAATCTCGCAATCGAGAACGCCAAGGCCAATGCTG